>NC_137041.1:12312389-12344889 GCF_032717465.1 Coenobita brevimanus
AGGAAAGGGAGGTAGCCGAGACAGGACGACTCACTCTCCATTTACTCATCCATTCAAACACATTCATTCGCATCTTAGCCCTGCAAAAGGGAGAACAGGACAGATCCTCACCGCACCATACCGCACAAGGGTCAACTGGGCAATGCAATCCAGTGACATCCGCAGCAGGGCCCGACAGCAGAACTGGTTTACCCCTGCCACATCATAACAGACCCATCCACCTTACCCGCACCTGACCTGACTGAAGCTGATCAAACCAAATGCGGGAGAATATCCCCTCAGGGCTGCGTCATCACTTATTCATTCACAATTTCTCTTCCATTTATTTCTGTCACGCACAGCCACTCTTCCTTGCTCAACAGACATCTCTCTCCTCATCCAGCGCTCTTCTTCCACACTGTCCATCCATCCTATTCGTGGTCTTCCTCTCAGCCTTACACCTCTCACATCAGATCTAGTTATCTTTTTCACCAATCGCTCATTATCCATTCTCTCCATATGCCCAAACCATGTGCAACACCCACTCTGCTCAACTCTGCCAGCCATCTCCCTGAACAACTCCAGTTCTCCTTCGCACTTCATCATTTCGCCAAGACCTGATCCCATACGCGTCACTCCCACACATACTCCTCAGACATCTCATCTTCATTACATTCAAACTTTTCCCTCTCTGCTACACCCATATTCCATGTTTCAGCCCCATATAATGCAAAGTCGGTACCACAAACACCCTCATACAGCCTTCTCTTTACATCCATCTCTAGCGAACGACATTTAAACACTTTTTTCATTCCTCCCAGCACCTTTCCTACTTCATTTACTCTAAACTTCACTTCTGCATCTATTCTTCCATCCACAGCAACATGTGACCCTAGATATTTAAAACAATCCCCTACCTCCTCTCAAGCAACTCACCATTCAAAACTATATTCATCCCCCCTACCATCCTATTAAACCTCGTACACTTCATCACTTTACTCTTATTCTCATTTCACTTTCAATTTCCTCCTTTCACACACCCTTCCAAACTCCTCTGCCGACTGTGTCAATCTCTCGTCTGAATCAGTCACCAGTGCAGTATCATCTGCAAACAGCAGCTGCTTCAGATTCCACTCTCCTCCATCAACATTTACCAGACTCAGACCACCTAAAACTCTTGCATTCACCTCCCTTACAACACCATCCAAGTAAATATTAAACAACCAAGGCGACATCACACATCCCTGTCGCAGCCCCACTCTCACGGGAAACCAATCACTCACAGCATTTCCCACTCTTACACACGCTCTACTATTTACATAAAAACTTTTCACCCCCTTTTAGTAACCTACCATCAAGTCCATACAATCTTAAAAGAGTCCACAAAGCCTCCCTATCAATTCTATCATACGCTTTCTCTAAATCCATAAATGCCCCAAAACACATCCTTGCCTTTCGCTAAATACTTTTTCACAGACTTGTCTCACAGCAAACACCTGATCAACGCATCCCCTCCCTCTCCTAAAGCCACACTGCTCATCACTAATCACTCCCTCTTGTACCCTCTCTAACTCCTCATAATTAACACTCTACCATACACCTTACCTACAACACTCAACAGACTTATACCCCTAAAGCTAGTACATTCATACTTATCACCCTTGCCTTTATACAACGGGACCACACAAGCACTTGCCCAGTCAATTGGCACCATACCTTTCTCAAAGCACACATTCAACAATCTTACTAACCAGTCAACAATAGTCACTCCACCACCCTTCAGGCATTCCACAGCACACCCATCCATACCTGCAGCTTTCCCTGTTTTCATCTCCTTTACTGCCTTCTCCACTTCCTCCTTCGTGATCAAAGAATCATTCAACTCTCCCAACACATTTATTCCTTGCACCCTTCCATCCGCCACAATATATATATATATATATATATATATATATATATATATATATATATATATATATATTGTTACATTGCCTATGATTTCATCATCCTTTGTATAATTCTAATGTACAGTATGCTGCATGTTTGATCACGAGCGTGGTCTACCTCACTCCCCTCTTCTCCCTTTATACTAGAGTAAGTCGTTCTTTCTGTTGTTCAGAGTAGGATTGTCAACTCTTTGTCCCCATTGGCTTCATTTGCGCGTCCTTTTTACAAGTTGTATCAAGCTCTTCTGGCCCCTATATAATGAGCTCAGTCTCTGCATTATTGCCACTTTGATCTACTCCTCATTTTGTTCACATCTCTGTCCTCTTCTGTACAGTTGTTATTATTTTTGTCAGTGCTCAGGAAGTCTCCAACCATCTAGCTGCTGTGTAATTTGAGTATAATTGTTATTACATTTTTTTTTGTACTGTATAGCATAAGGTGTTAAATCGTAGGCCTGGCGAGGTTTTCGTGATTAATTTAGAGTTTTTACTGTCAACCAGTCGTAATAATAATTTGTATCTGTAATAATATATCTTGTATTAACTGAGCATTATCCGGTATTCTCATTTTATCAGGGATAAATTTACTCTTGCTAATTTCGTGTTAATAGAGGCTATTCCAGTTAACCATATATTTAACCTGTTTTTTGTCATTCCATTATCCTTATGAGTCCTAAATGTTTAGTTCTTAGTTTGAGCATTAAACTTTAACTTGTAATTCTACCTAACTCTTTTATTTTGAACCCGGAACTTTGCGGGACAGTTTTCTTTGTTCCGTAACATAAATTTGGTGACCTCTTATCAGGATATTCAGGATATTATCATAAGGATATTGCTTGATATTTTGTGACTGTGATTTATTCATGATGTCTACTATTACTACTCTTGATGAAGCCAAAGATTTTTTGTCAAATGTGCAAACAGTGTGTGATGTAGAAAACAGAACAAAGAATGAACTTAAGCTTGTTGCTCAACAATTGGAAATTGCTGTTCGCTCTCATCATTCTAAAGATCAAATTGTTGACATGATTAATGAAAGCTTGTTTAATTTAATTCCTCCAGATGAGCAAACGCATATTGAAATAACTAAGTTACAGTTAGCCCTGCAGGAGGCTCGTGCTAAGGTGGCTGAGTTTCAGGCACAAGTTGAACTTGCTAGGATTCAGGCAGACCATGAGTATCGCATGAAACAAGGTGGAACTGGATCATCTAGCTCTGATGATTTGGATGTGGCTAAAAATGTTAAACTTGTCCCTCCTTTTAATGAATCTGATTTAACAAAGTATTTTCAGTTGTTTGAGAGGGTAGTTACAGGTTTTAATTGGCCCAAAAAGTATTGGCCAGTACTCATTCAAACTGTTCTCACCGGTAAAGCTCAAATAACTTATGCATCTTTGCCTCAGGATCAATCTGATAATTATGATGTAGTTAAAAGCTTGATTCTTAAGGCCTATGAGCTTGTTCCTGAAGCCTATAGAGTAAAATTTAGGACAACTTATAAGCAATATAAGCAATCCCATGTTGAGTATGCAAAAATCAAAGAAGATCTGTTAGAGCAGTGGTTAAATTCTAAGAATGTAAATCCTGATTTTGATAAATTTGAGTAGATGATTTTGCTGGAGGACTTCAAAAGGTGTATTAATAAAGATGTAAGCCTATATCTTGATGAGAAATGAATAGATAATTTGTCTGATGGTGCAGTTGTAGTTGATGAATATGTTCTCACTCACAAGAGATATTCTAAAGAAAAAAGGAAAGCTGAGAGTAAGTACGTTGCCCTTACTCAGAGTACAAGTAACAGGAAAGAGAATAAAGATGATGTTTCTCAGGAAGTAAATACCAGCTTCACATCTAGATTTCAGAAAAGTAAATGTACTTATTGTAGTAAGCTTGGTCATACTACGGAGAAATGTTTCAGGAGACAGCGTGATGTGAACAAAAAGAAGTCTTTAAATATTCAGTCAATTGGTCTAGTGTCCACCCTTGAGAGTTCCCAGAATTCTTTAACCGAGTTAACTGAACCTGCTTTGAGGGGTAAATTAAATTCTCATGATGAAGCTCCTCTTTTGAGCAATAACGTGGGTGACACTCTCAAGAGTTCATGTGCTAATTTCCTGTCTGATGGTTTTGTCAGTCCTCTGGACAGTAATGACAGGAAATCAGTTAAAATATATCGTGATACAGGTGCTTGCCAATCCCTTATGCTGACCAGTGTTCCAGGCTCTAATGTTAATTCCTCTGATGAAACTGTAATCTTACAAGGTGTAGGGAATAATTACTTCTCTGTCCCTCTCTCTCTCTCTCTCTCTCTCTCTCTCTCTCTGTGCTAGAGTGAATTTAGAGTCTGGTTTTGTTAATGGTTCCGTTATGGTTGGGTTGGTTGAGGACACTCCCAAATGTCAGGTGTAACTTTCTTACTTGGAAATGATATTGGTGGAAGTCAAGTGTGTCCAGCTCCTCAGTTGTCTAGTGAACCAGTGACTGCGACCCAGGATTGTGATGTCCCTGATGTGTTCTCTGCATGTGCTGTCACTAGGGCTAAGTCTAAAGTTACTGGTGACTTAGAGGATAATGATGATGATGATGTTATCCTAGCTGACACTTTTCTTGCTAATTTGGACCACTCACCAGATGAGGCAGTACCCCGTAGTGTTGATAATTTGTCTCGTCAAGAGTTGGTTGAGCTGCAGGTTGCTGACCCTGAGTTGAAAGGTCTAGCTAACTCTGCTTGCAGTGAGGAGGAGTCAGCTGGTGCTTCTACTTGTTATTATATAAAATCAAGAGTACTTATGAGGAAGTGGAGACCCCCAACAGCATCAGCCGACTGTGAATGGGAGGTTGTACATCAAGTTGTCATCCCTCGGGTTTGTAGGCAGGATATCATTAGAGTGGCTCATGATTCCAGTTTGGCAGGACACCTTGGAGTGAGGAAGACTGTGGCACGCATTTTGAAACACTTCTACTGGCCAGGTATCTTCAGAGATATTTCCTGGTATTGTAAGTCTTGTCACACCTGTCAAGTTGTGGGGAAGTGTAATATGACCGAAAAGGTTGCACCTCTAGTTCCCATTCCTCCTTTTGAGGCGCCATTCACCCGTGTGTTGGTGGATATTGTGGGCCCTCTTCCTAAGACTTCTTCAGGATTTTCTTATGTGTTGACCCTGACTGATATGGCTACTCGTTATCCTGAAGCCATTCCACTTAGAAATATCTCAGGAAAGAACGTGGTTAAGGAAATGCTGGGGTTCTTCACAAAGCTTGCTCTGCCCAAGGAGGTACAGTCAGACCGGGGAAGTAATTTCATGTCCAATGTTTTCAAGCAGTCTCTGAAAGAGTTGGGCATCACCCAGATCACGTCTTCAGCTTACCATCCCCAGACCCAAGGAGTGTTGGAGAGATATCATCAAACACTCAAATCGATGCTCAAGAAATACTGTTTGGAACATCGGAAAGACTGGGATAAAGGTCTTCCATTCGTTGTATTTGCTGCAAGAGAATCTCCAAAGGAATCACTGGGCTTCTCACCCTTTGAACTTCTGTTTGGCCATGAAGTAAGAGGACCCCTTAAGCTACTCAAGGAATGCTGGCTGTCGAAGGAAGATGACGTCAACCTGCTGGAGTATGTGATGAAGTTCAAAGAACGGCTGTCCACTGCTTTACAGCTGGCGAGAGAGAATTTAGGAGCTGCTCAGGAGATGAAAACTTGGTATGCTAAGAAGTCCAGGTTATGCTACTTTTAGCCAGGAGATCAGGTTTTGATTCTGCTACCAGTGCATGGGCAACCTCTTCAAGCCAAGTTTAGTGATCCTTATTTCGTGGAGAAGAAACTCAGTGATGTCAACTAAGTCATCGCCACACTAGATCATAGAAAGAACAAGCAACTTTGTCACATCAACATGCTAAAGTTATATCACAGGCAGGACGAAAATAACCCAGTCTGCACTGTAGCTGTTCCACCCGAGTCTGCAAGTGAAGTTCTCCCATGCAGCATGAGCCTGAGTGATAGTTTGGGGAAGAATCCTGATATCATGAATGATCTCCAGACTAAGCTTTCTCATATAGCTCCCGAGGAAAGGCAGGAGTTTTCGGCATTACTGCAGGAGTACCTGCAAGTGTTCCGTGCCACTCCAGCTAAAACCACTGTTTTCATGCATGATGTCGATGTTGGAGACGCAAAGCCAATTAAACTGCCTCCTTACCGTGTGAACCCAGTGAAAGTTCCTCTCATCCAGAAGGAGCTTGGCTACCTGTTGGACCACAAGATGATTGAGCCCTGTCAGAGCGAGTGGAGTTCTCCTGTCACTCTAGTTCCTAAGCCAGGTGGGTCACAGCGGCTTTGCATCGACTACAGACGTGTTAATCAGATAACCAAAACAGACACTTACCCTCTCCCTCGCATGGAAGATTGCATAGACAAGATCGGAAAGGGTAGGTACATAAGTAAGTTTGATTTGTTAAAGGGATACTGGCAAGTACCTATGACTGAACGTGCTAGAGAGATCTCATGTTTTGTATCACTAGGAAAGACTTTTGCATGTTCTGTAATGCCATATGGTATGAAGAATGCACCAGCCACATTTCAGAAGCTCATGAATGTTGTAACAGAGGGTTTGGCAGGGTGTGTTGTTTATACTGATGATGTATTAATCTTCAGTGACAACTGCAAAGATCACCTATGCCATGTCAGTAAATTTCTTGAGCGTTTGGTTCAGGCTAATCTTGTAGCTAATTTATCAAAGTGTGAGTTTGATCAAGCTAAAGTTCAGTACCTTGGGTACGTAATTGGTGATGGACATGTTGCACCACCAGGAGCTAAGGTTCAGGTTATAAGTGATCTTCCCAGACCTAAAAGTAGGAAAGCGCTACAAAGATTTTTGGGAATGGTAGGTTATTACAGGAGATTTGTTCTTAACTTTTCAATTCTTGTATCACCACTTACAGACCTACTGAAAAAGAGAGTTAAATTTGTCTGGACCGATAACTGTGAATCCTCTTTCAACAAACTTAAAGCTATCCTATTAAGTCAGCCAGTGCTCGCTACTCCAAATTTTGCTAAGCCTTTTAAGATGGCTGTTGACGCAAGTGATACGGGAGCTGGGGCTGTTTTGCTGCATGAGGATGATCAGGGTATTGAATACCCTGTATCATATTACAGTAAGAAGTTCACTCCACCTCAAAAGAACTACTCAACTATTGAGAAAGAGCTTTTGGCCTTGATTTTGGGTTTACAGCATTTTTCATTTTATTTGTGTTCTGGTTTTGACCCCATAGTCATTTATACCAATCATAACCAACTGAAATTCCTTAGTAAGTTTAAAGATAAAAATCAGAGGTTGACAAGATGGAGTCTACTTCTGCAGGAGTATTCATTAGACATACAGCATGTCAAGGGGAAAGAAAATGTTATTGCAGATTGCTTATCTAGACTTTAGACAGATTGTTTTAGAGTAATAAGGAATTTCCTTTGTAAATTTCTTTTTCTTTGTGGGGAGGTGTTACATAGCCTATGATTTCATCATCCTTTGTATAATTCTAACGTACAGTATGCTGCATGTTTGATCACGAGCGTGTTCTACCTCACTCCCCCCTTCTCCCCTTATAGTAGAGTAAGTCGTTCTTTCTGCTGTTCAGAGCAGGATTGTCAACTCTTTGTCCCCTATGGCTTCATTTGTGCGTCCTTGTTACAAGTTGTATCAAGCTCTGCCGGGCCCTATATAATGAGCTCAGTCTCTGCATTATTGCCACTTAGATCTACTCCTCATTTTGTTCACATCTCTGTCCTCCCCTTTTCAGTTGTTATTATTTTTGTCAGTGCTTAGAAAGTCTCCAACCATCTAGCTGCTGTGTAATTTGAGTATAAGTGTCATTACATTTTTTCTTGTACTGTATAGCATAAGGTGTTAATTCGTAGGCCTGGTGAGGTTTTTGTGATTAATGTAGAGTTTTTACTGTCAGCCAGTCGTAATATTATTTTGTATCTGTAATAATATATCTTGCATTAACTGAGCATTATCCGGTTTTCTCATTTTATCAGGGCTGACATAGATAAATTTACACTTGCTAATTTCGTGTTAATAGAGGCTATTGCAGTTAACCATATATTTAACCTGTTTTTTGCCATTACATTATCCTAATGAGTCCCTGAATGTTTAGTTGTTAGTTGAGCATTAAACTTTAACTTGTAATTTACCTAACTCTATTGTTTTTGAACCTAGAACTTTTTGGGACAGTTTTCTCTGTTCCCGTAACAATATATATATATATATATATATATATATATATATATATATATATATATATATATATATATATATATATATATATATATATAAACACTGTATAAAGGGCACTTAGAGAGAGAGAGAGAGAGAGAGAGAGAGGGCAATTCTTACACACACACACACACACACACACACACACACACACACACACACACACATACACACACACATATATATATATATATATATATATATATATATATATATATATATATATATATATATATATATATATATATATATATAATGAGGGCACTTACACACGCGCAAACACACACACACACACACATATATATATATATATATATATATATATATATATATATATATATATATATATATATATATATATATATATATATATATATATATATATATATATATATATATGAATGTGGTAAATACTCTCAACTAGAACAAATAGGACTGGAGTGTTCGTCTGTTTGGTTTTATGAGCCAAGGAAGGTTTTAGGACAAAAAAAAACGATGGTTTGAGGGAGGTGGATATAACTATATCTATATCTATATGTATATTTATTTATCTATCTATCTATCTATCTGGTTAAAGGGAGGTGGATATATCTACATCTATATCTATTTGTATGTATGTATGTATCTATCTATCTATATCTGTCTACCTCTCTCTCCCTCTCTCTCTTTATATATATATACCAAGTAAGACATCTGTAGGCGATCTTGGACATCACAACTTCCAAAGCAGTAACAAAATGAATGTGGTAAATACTCTCAACAAAATTTGAATTTTCGGCCCACCTCAGGCCACCATCAGGTATTACAATTGTCCTATATAGTCAGTACAGACTTGATGAAAAGAAAAACCACGACTTTATTGAACCATAAAACTAAATAAAGTCAAGCAAAATCAACCCTCCTCCCGGTATATAAACTCAAACAGATTTTTTTTTTTTTAAATGGCCATCACCCTGAAAGGGGCATTAGGCCAGCAAGAATCGATAATCATGAAAGCCAAAATAATGATATGAAATATTTGCATCTATTTCATACCAATATTAAGTTATTATTCATGATTATGAAACATAAGTAATAAAGAATACAGTAATATACATGGATAGTACCAGGACAAATACTTCCATCTATACGTCACATGCAGACTCATTACTATACTACTACAATATAATCTAATACAAATGTAATTTATGTAAGAAATAGATGAAAAGGACAATTGCGAAGTTATTGGTCCTGAACAAAGAGAAAAAAATACACAATTATATAAATGGAACTTCCCCCTGCGACTCACAAATATATAAAAGTGTATTGAAGTATATATACATATGTACAAAAACCCTAACCCTATATTCAAAAAAAGAAAAAAGGAAAACACACACACACACACACACACACACACACACACACATATATATATATATATATATATATATATATATATATATATATATATATATGTAAAGAGATATATACAATAAATAGGTAAACCATAACCAAATTCATAAAATAAATCACAACTCTCTGAGCAGTCTGGTCTCTTTCAGGAAAGTCATCAGTTTATTAGTCACACCAATGTCTCCATCACCCAGGACAGAATCAAGTGTGAAAAGGAGTGCTTTTGTCCTACAGTAGGCAGCCAGAGAAGCACGTTCCCCAGCATACCTCCTGCAGTACAAAAGGATGTGACTAATAGATAACACCGCGTCATAGGTGGTGCATTGCGGTGGAAACTGTCTGTTAATGTAAGGTAACATAAGTGTTACTCGTATTAGGGTGGAATTCATGCAGAGGCAGGCTAAAGCGACCTCCTCCCGCCTGTTTCCTCGGGAGGAACTGGACCAGTCACATATGGTCCTTTTGACTGATGGAATTGCCAGGTCTGTCCACTGACAGAATATTAACTGATTTCGAAAGAGAGACTAGACCGTAGCTTGCGAGGAATGTCCCAAGTCTCCTCGAGTTCTACAGCCGATTTAGCTAGTATGTCAGCCTGCTCATTGCCGTACATACTGCAGGGACCAGGCACCGAGATCAGAGAGAAGGATTTAGCACATGTGTGCAGCATATTGATAATGCGGCCCAGGACCTCATGTGAATCAGTCCTACACGAATGAATTGCCTGAGGGGCAGACTTAGAGTCCGAAAAAATGACAAAACTGTCGTGATCTAAATGAAAAGCAAAGTCTATTGCTTGATCTATGGCAAATAATTCGGCAGTGAATACAGAAGTATGGGGCAGCAAGCGAAAAACAGATGCGGCACTCCGTAGACCACACACTTGCACCCACACATTCATCCAACTTAGAGCCATATATGTACAAGTGGAATGACGCTAGGTGTCTAATGAGGATCATCCTGAACAACTGTCGTACCTCCACCTTCGGCACCTTATGCTTAGCAATGGGAAGCCAGCCTGTGTTGAAGGTGGTAGTAAGTGACTCCCAGGGCTCTATTTTAGATGTTAAAACCTGATCCCCATTAGAAAGATCGTACCCTAACGCCTCACAGAGGAAGTGAAGCCTCACAGCCACCGGCTTGAGGGCCTCATACAGCAGGGATTCCCACTGTAGGAGGATCCGACAAGTTGGGAGGCCAAGTGAGCGTTTACTGTGGGTGGTGATACCGTAAGAAAGTAGCAGGTTGTGTCGTCGTAGACGGAGGGGAGGCACATTAGCCTCCACTTTCAGCCGCTCCACACGAGTACATCGAAGGGCTCCGAGACATATACACGAGCACAAATTCTGAAGCACATCAAGTCTACAGAGTACAGCATCTGATGCTGACCCATACAACTGTGAGCCATGGTCAAGCTCAGAACGGATAAGGGACTGATTCACCTTCAGTAAAGATGTTCTGTCTGCTCCCCATGATTTACCAGAAAGAAACTTCAGGACGTCAACTTTTTTGCTACAAGAAGCAAGCAAATGATTAGTATGTGTTTTCCAACTGACCCTACTGTCAAAATGTAGACCCAGGAATCTTACTGAATTTCGAAAATGTATCAGCTGATTAAAGTTAAATGCAAAGGAGGTACGTTAAGTTTACGAGTAAAAACAACACCGACACACTTAGGGACAGAATATTTAAATCTACACTCCAGAGCCCATTGCTGAACAGATTCAAGTGCCAGTTGAATCTGCTGTGCCGAGGATTTTGCACTGCGGGAAGAGTGCCACATTGCACAATCATCAGCACAGAGTGAGTATCTATGCACCCTGGGGACGGAAGCAGATGACGAATGTCATTAATGGCAACGCTGAATAAAGTAGGGCTAAGCACACTTCCTTGTGGTACCTCGTTCTCCTGGACAAATTTATTCCATTTTACGTTACAGGGTAACCTGCCAGAAAAAGTTCTGTCAATAAGGAAGTTCTGAAAGAAAATTGGCAAATTACCTCTTAAACCATAAGCGTAGAGTCTATACAGTATTACTTTTCGCCAGGTCATATCATAAGCCTTATGAATATGCAAAAAAAATTGCTATCATGAATTCGCAATTGGCAAAAGCCTCGGCTGTGTAATGCTCCACGTGCTCTAAATGATCCAGAGTGGACTTGTATTTACAGAATCCACTCTGTTGATCATTTAACATACCCTTTGACTCTAAAACAAAAAGGAACCTTTTATTAACCATGCGTTCAAGGACCTTACATAGACAGTCAGTCAGCACAATAGGTTGAATCAAACTGGGACTCGTAAGGCGACCGTCCTGGCGAGGTATCAGCATGACGTGCGCATAGTGCCATGAGTTTGGGAACGTGCGAGATCCCCAAATCTCATTGTACACTGCTAACAGCTTATTCAGGTTGGCCTGAATAAGAAGCTGAATCATACCGTACGTTATGGTGGATGACCGGGACTGGAGCCTTTACAGGATTTTAGGGCAAGGAGAAGTTCATCTGATGTAAATTCGGAATTGTAGCTGGTATCTCCGTCTTCTGTGGCAAAGTCTAAGTTCTGCAGCTCAGCCATATGCTTACGGTGGAGAAAGCGTGGAGTGTAGTTGACTGAGCTGCTTGCCTGGGCAAACTGATCGGCAATAATATCGGCAATGTCCACGGGACCGTCAATGACATTCCTGGCCACCTCAAGTGTGGTGATTGGTGACCTGGTGTACTTGTTGTTAAGTACATTTATGGTGGGCCAGACCTGACTTATGGGTGTGGTGAGATTCACCGTGGACACAAAACTACGCCAGTTATTCAGCTTTGCCACTTTAATTGTTCTCCTTGCCTCAGCCTTAGCAGCTTTGTAGGCAATAAAGTTTGATTCTGTTGGCTGTTTCTCAAAAATCCTGTATCTCCTATTGCGCTTAGTGAGTGCTTATCGGCAATCTGATGTCCACCACGACACTCTACGCTTGTTTGGAATTGTAGATGTCTTGGGAATGGCAGCTTCAGCTGCTTGTATAATGGAAGTCTGTAGGTGTGCAACTTTCTCATCAATGTTATTTCCCGATATATCTAGAGAGGCGACTCGTGAGTAGTATCTGCAATCTGCTTTCTTAAAGTTAAAATTAGGTGGTGG
This sequence comes from Coenobita brevimanus, assembly GCF_032717465.1. NCBI lineage: Eukaryota > Metazoa > Arthropoda > Malacostraca > Decapoda > Coenobitidae > Coenobita > Coenobita brevimanus. Next base: position 12,325,111 of record NC_137041.1, read on the forward strand.
AGGAGGCCGAGAATCACCGAGTGAATAAGAAAGACAGATAGGAAAATGATCGCTACCCATCAAGTCGTCATACGGGTCTCAAGAGATGTTAGTGTGTATATCGGGAGATGATAAGGACAGATCTATACATGACATGTTACCAGTGCCTACACGAGTCGCTCTACCATTGTTTAGAAGACAGAGGTTTGACTGTAATATGAGGTCAGCTATTTGCTCCCCCCTGCCATCACTCCTCAAGCATCCCCACTGACAGTGATGGGTGTTAAAATCGCCTAAAATTAATTTATGACCCGGAAGTTGACTGACAAGTGAAGTGAAACCATCACCATCAAAGGGGCCACGGGGAGGACACTAAATAGAACAAATAGACAGATACATGTTGCCAAATTTCACTCTGCACGTGATAGCTTCCAGAGCAAAATTCAGCACCACTTCTGTTTGTGAAAATGATTTGTGTGTGTATATGGCAGTGCCATGACCCTCATATCTTCCATAAGAATGGTAGTGTTTGAACTGAGGAGGATCAGGATGAGCCTCCAGTTGCATCTCCTGTGAACAGACAACATGCGGTTTATGTAAAGCTAGCAAAATACTTAGATTTTGTAGTTTATTCCCAATAGACCTACAATTCCATTGGATAATATTAAACATGATGGTTTAAGATTTACAGGAGGGGCCTGTGTGCTTTTCTTTCTTTGATCGCCTGCCGTCTGGCGCACGACAACCAGGGGAGCAATCCTGGTTCTTGTTAACTGAAACCTCCATTGATTCGTCAATTATGAGGCTTCCAGACCCCCTTAAGGAAGAGCTGTGTTGTCTCTCCCTCGCTGGACCCCCCATTCCCTTGCTCATTGCCGTCATGGGGGGCTTCGGGGGCATCAACTGGGGCTTGATGTGTGGGGAGCTCTAGCAGGGTACTTTCATTCCCTCCACGGACGTGGAGGCCTGGTTGCAAAATGGCCATCAAGTCCATTCTGCTCTCCCTTCTCCCCACTACTTGACCCCTAGTCCGTGCCTCAACTAATTTTGCAAGACACTTTTTTTTTTCTATCACTTCTTCTTTCGTTTTCTCCTGTCTCTCTCTATGCTATCATTTGGCTTTATATGGTGTGGACTTTTCCACATTCATCAAAATTCTCATCATTGACCATGCATAAGTTGTAACAGGAAGGACTGGGTGTGCCCTTGGGCTATTGTCTTGGCCAGTGGTGGCAGGCAAGGTGGTCTGGCACCACTCCAGTGTGTGGACCTCTGCAGAGGGACCCTCTGTGGAGGCGGGAGCGCCACTGGGCTGCAGCTGTCAGTTCCTGGGGTGCCGTTGCTCAGTGGCGGGACTCTCGGTCATTGGCCGGTGACCCTTCGTTGTGCAGGGAACCTTTGTTCTCTGGTGAAACGTCGCTATCCCTTCCAGGGTAGGTTAAGGGCGCACACTGGAGTTTGACCCCCACTGGGGTCGTTGGCCGTGCTCGTTGGCAGGGTTTCGCCCATAATGTCCTTCCTTTTTCAACCGTCATGATGAGCCTTTTCTGTTGCATATACCATTATGGATTTGGATATTAGTTCCCCCTCCCCCAGTTCTGCTGCCGACCTGACCCAGGTAAAGACCTCGGCTTCTCTTTGGAACGTCCCACCGACTACCTCCACTTTTCCATCTTTTTTCTTCTCCTCCTCACCTCCTTCCTCTTCTACTCCTCCAATTTCTGCCCAGTCCTCCTCTGCTTGCTCCTCCTCTATCATTACTCTAGAACCTTATCTTCCTCTTACCTCATCTACCTTTTCCACGCGTATCTCTCATCCTTGTCCATCTCTGCTCCCATTTCCTAAGCAAACAGAACATGACAAATTCCAGGCTTTGTTCGGCCCCCAGACCTGTACCAAGTTTTTTGACATTCCATCAACTGTCCCTCTAGCAGGCGATGACCTGCTTTTTCAGTGTTGCCTATTGAAGCAGGTGGGCAAAGATGTCCAATTTACGTCTCGTCCAGATGGCTCTCGTATTGTAACAGTTCAGTCCAAAGAACAGGCGACTGCCATGACCAGTTTACTTAGTCCTGCCAGTACACCGATTATTGTAACAAAAAATGTTCCCCTCAATTCTTGTATAGGAACAGTCTTGGTTCCCACTTATGTCGGTCTTGGTGACCGTCAGTGGTCAGAGTGTTCTCTTATCCAGGAGATTTTAGAACTCCAGGGTCATAAAGTTGTTACGGTACAGTGTTACTCGCTTCCTCCTATGCATCTCCGCCACTATTCTATAAATACTGCAATAATCATTTTCGACAGCCGTCCCTTACCTACCATTGTTATGCTTGGTGGTCTCAAGCTAAACGTTAAAGAATCTCCCCCAGAGCCTCGTGAATGCAGTGCATGCTGGAAGTTTGGATACTCCCTGAAATTTTGCAGATCCACTTCTATGTGCCACCTTTGTTCATCTTTAGATCATGAGGATGATGAATGCTCCTCGGATCATCACTGCTGTCCTAACTGTAGAAGTGAGCATACCACTACTGATCGTCGTTGCCCTTCGTACAGATTTTAATGTGAGGTTCTCCGAATCCAACTGTCCACTGGACTAGCCGGGCTGAAGCTCGCCGGGAAGCACGACGTCAAGGCTATACAGATGCTACTGCCACAGCCTATCATCTCTATTCTTCTGTTGCAACCTCAGATGTCTTTGTCACTTCTTCATCCTCCCCCTCGTTTTCTTTACAGCCTTCTTGTTCTCTTTCTGCGGCCCAACCTTTGTCCTTTTCTCTCTCAACCACCTCTTGCTCTTCTTCATCCACCCCTATTCCGTTATGAAATTCCTTTTCAGTTTTCGGTTCCTCTACTTCCACCTCTCTTTCCTCTACCCCACCTACGTCGTCATCTACTTCCGCGCCCATGTCACATCCTTCCCGTTCTTGGCCACGCCTCTCCCACCCTGCCACTCCCCTTCAGTCGGTCAAGAAACGTAAAGCCCACCGTGAGTCACGTCCTGTTCCCCCAAAACGCTGCATGCCTCCTCTCCTCCAGATCTGACTTCCGTCCACTTCGTCATGCATCTTTGGGTGACAGTTCTCCCGAAACTATCCAGAAAGTTACACGGTTTCTTCAGGATACTTCTTCACCATCGTTTGTTCCAACCACTGCTGCAACCAATCCCCATTTCCACTTCTACAATTACCATTTCTACCGATGGTCACTCCCCTCCTCTCACTCTTCCTTCCACTCCTCTTCCCCCTGAGGCTGCAGCCTCTACATCCTCTACTTCATCCTTAATCTCTCCATTACCTCCACCTTTCTCTACTTCCCCCACCTCAACTTCAAATGAGCCTATCGTCAAATCCTTTTTAGACCTTCCTTTGCCTCCAGGGGAAGAAACCCCCTTCTTTCGCCGCCGTTCTTCTTTGCCTGAGTCATGCCCTTCCACCACTCAGTTCTCTAGTGGTCCTTCGATACCCACTATCCTCACTCAACGGTAACCTCTTCAACAACAAACATAGTCCAGTAGAAAGTCTTTATTTGGAGTCAGGTTATCCTTCTCTTTATAGACGTCGTGCATTACATTCTCTTTGCCATTTCTTGAGACAACATCAATTTCAGTCTTGTTCGGTGCTCAGAATACATTCCTTTACTTTCCTCATGTACCATAAATTCCTTTATTTTCATCCTTTACCATAATTTCCCTTATTTTCATCCTTTACTATAATTTCCCTTATTTTCATCCTTTACTATAATTTCCCTTATTTTCCTCTTTACCATAATTTCCCTTATTTTCATCCTTTACCATAATTTCCCTTATTTTCATCCTTTACCATATTTTCACCCTGTGATGCGACTTAGTGCCAAATTGTCTTTGTTACCTGGTGCTACCTTTTCATTTCATTTCATTTCTCCCTCACTGGAGTAGGAGCAAGATAAACATGAGGACGTGACTGCTTCATGATGGTAAAATTAAGTTCTTTAGACTTGTCTGGCTTCTGTTTAGGTTTTACCGACAGAGAAGCAGTGGTAGCCTGAGAGTAAAAAGACATAGGGGTATCAATGAGAGTGCTGGAACAGGAAACAGGTGGATTTGAAGAGGCAGAGTGAGGTTTCGCTACCTGATAGGAAATGTAGCGGTGCTCCCGCTCCCGCTACTTTGGATAAGAAAAAGGTTCACGAAGGAAAGGTTAACAAAAATCTGTGATATAGCAATACACTATATACTGTTTTGATAATATTAGTCAGTCTGAGTGATTATGTTGTGTACCAGTAATATCAATATATACTTATACTGAAAATTAAGAAAATAAAAATAAAAAACATATACTTGTCGGTGTCACTTTAATGAAGCTTAGAGCCGAAGGTACAGGAAAAAGCTATTTACTGTATAATGTAACAAATGTTCTTTTACATTGTTACCTAGTATACCTACTGGAAGTAACATACATAAATAAAAGGCCGAAAAAGGTGGCCTACCATTGATGCATATTATATAGCTTTATTATATTTTCAGTGATACCTATTTAAGATATGTACGAAAACGAAAGTAAAAATGAACAGGGGCTTTCTTTTAAAGGCTATACAATAGCAATGTTTTTTTCATTATCTTAAACTGAAAGTAACATACTGTTACGAAATAATAACGTAGTGAGTAAGAATTAGTCTGAAAGAGAGAGTGAGGGAGAGAGCCGGAGATAGAGACGGTGATAGTTAGAGGTGTGTGTGTGTGTGTGTGTGTGTGTGTGTTAGCATTGTCTACATCTAGCTAATATCCTTAATTCACAGAATTGACGAAAATATTATTTTTCGTCATTAATGAATGCAACCAAACCGTCGGCATATCTGTATGTACTCACCGACTCCGGACCTGTATTCGTCGCGTGAGTAGCGAGGAGCGCGGTAATGCGTGAGTACGGCCAAAAAGTAGCGGCGCTCTCAGTTCCGCTACTGGCTAAAAAAAGTAATGGCGTTACCACCATCGCTATTAAAATAGTAGCGGCGCTATGTAGCGCTGTTACTAATAGCGGCGCTATTCCCAGCTCGGAAATACCCTCAGTTGCCTTCACTGTGCGACCTCCTTCTACTCCTTCTACGTGTTACAGTCCGATGAGGAGGTGGAGTGAACACCCTTACAGTGAAAACAACACTGTCCTGGATGTGCAGTCGTCCACTATATGACTGGAACCTACACATTTACCACAGACAGAGAAGGTAGCCTGACAAGCCTCTACACTGTGTGCATAAATCTGACACCTAGCACATCGGAGTGGGTTAGGGATGTAAAGTCTGACTCTAACAATTTCATAACTGACTTTAATCAAATCAGGGAGCGTGGTCTTGCCAAAAGTCAAAATAAGGGTAGTTGTCGTCGTCCTCACGCCTTCCGCAAATCTAGTTATAAAATCGGCATCAATGACATCTTGCTGAGCTAGTTCACATATGATGTCCTTCTCCTTCACACACATGAGATCCCTGCAGGTGATAACACCCTTATAGGAATTCATGGCGTGCGGAATGGACGTCTGAACATCATAAAAGTGAAACTTGAGCAGCTTGAGCAAGTCTCTAACCTGAGAAGAAGTTAGAGTTTTTTCTAGGAGGTCCCCATCAGCAAGTTTTGTAACACGTTCAACCTCACCAGCACGGCCATCAATCACCTTCCTGACAATGAAGGGATTGGGACTCGCCAGGGACATTGAACCTATGGCTCTCTGTTGTATTTTGTTTATCTCTTGGAGGGAACTGTTACTGCGGGCTCATGGCCTTTGGTTCCTTCTTTCTCGCATAAAAAAAAAAAAAAACATAGCTAGCAGTATATTAATGTCAAGCGAGGAACATGCCTGGGGTCTTTCAGTCCAGGCGCCAGTCCATGTCGGCATCAAAGAATCGTCAATGCCACATCTTCCCCTAAGGGAGGGAGGGGCAGAAGGGGGGCTCGACATAGCAACCACCTCCCCCTCACGGGAGAAGTGGGAAGAAGGAGAGAAAACGGGCAAGGGAGTGAAAACCAGGGTGAAAAAGTTAAGGCTAAGATTGCCCTCTCAACCCACTCCAAGGAGTCCCGACTGTGTGCTCACGCTCCAGAGCGATCAGAGGGGGAAACCCTCCGTGGGCAAGAAGAAAAGACAATCTCAGTGTAATGATACAAACACCTGCTGTATCTACCTAACGGAGAAGGGAGGAGTCTGAGAAACTAGCTAACCTCTACTTCACCAGTAGGGTGAAAAGAAAATAACTAATGCTGGTGAGGCAGCCCTATAAAGCTAGAGAAGGGAGCACACGAGCGTGCGTCCGCACTCTTCACGACCATGCATCAGTCTGAAACAGAAATGCCAAGAACCACTCCGGGAAGACCCAAAGAAACCTACTCAAAGCCCCATCTGTTTGTTTGCTTCAGTTTGGGGGGGTTTGAGTTTAGTGTTCAAACAGACAAGTTATTGTTTCAGTTGGGGCTTTGAGTAGGTTTCATTGGGTCTTCCCTGAGTGGTTCTTGGCATTTCTGTTTGAGCTTTCATACGGGGAGGAGGGTTGATTTTACTTGCTTTCACTTAGTTTCATGGTTCAATAAGTCCTGGTTATTCTTTTCAACAAGCCTGTGATGACTATATCGGACAATTGTAATACCTGGTGATGGCCTGAGGTGGGCCGAAAATTCGAATTATGTTGAGAGTATTTACCATATTCATATATACAGTACATATACTGTATATATATATATATATATATATATATATATATATATATATATATATATATATATATATATATATATATATATATATATATATTGTTACATAGCCTATGATTTCATCATCCCTTGTATAATTCTAACTTATGATACAGTTTTGTTCATGATTGCATCATCCTTTGTATGTTCTTAATGTACAGTATGCTGCATGTTTGTTCACGATCCGCCACGTGGCTTCCATAGTGACCAGGCTTGCGTGTTCTACCTCACTTCTCCCCCTTATAGTAGAGTAAGTCGTTCTTTCTGTTGTTCAGAGCAGGACTGTCAACTCTTCGTCCTCTATGCCTTCATTTACGCATCCTTCTTACAAGTTGAATCAAGCTCTGCCGGCCCCTATATAATGAGCTCAGTCTCTGCATTAGTTGCCACTTAGATCTACTCCTCATTCTGTTGACATCTCTGTCCTCCCCTGTACAGTATATTATTATTGTGAGTGCTCAGGAAGTCTCCAGCCATCTAGCTGCTGTATAATTTGAGTATAAGTATTATTACCATTTTTCTTGTACTATGTAGCCTGGGGCATTGATTCGTGGGCCTGGTGGAGTTTTTGTGATTCATGTGGGTTCCATGCTGTAATCCAGTATTAGTAATATTTTGTATCTGTAATAATATTATATCTTGCTTTACCTGAGCATTATCCGGTTTTCTCATTTTATCAGGGCTGACTTGGATAAATTTCCTCTTGCTAAATTCGTGTTAATAGAGGTTATTGCTGTTAACCATATATGTAACCTGTTTTGCCATTACATTATCCTTATGAGTCCTGAATGTTTAGTTGTTAGTTTGAGCATTAAACTTTAACTTGTAATTTTACCTAAGTCTTTTGTTTTGAACCTGGAACTTTGCGGGACAGTAGTGATTTTAGTATTCTTACTTGAAGTGTTCATTATCTCTCTCTGTTCTGTAACATTAATTTCGCGACCTCTTATCAGGATATTCAGGATATTATCATAAGGATATTGCTTTATATTTCGTGACTGTCATTTATTCATGATGTCTACTATTACTACCCTTGATGAAGCCAAAGATTTTTTATCAAATGTGCAAACAGTGTGTGATGTAGAAAACAGAACAAAGAATGAACTTAAGCTTGTTGCTCAACAATTGGGAATTGCTGTTCACTCTCATCATTCTAAAGATCAAATTGTTGGCATGATTAATAAAAACTTGTTTAATGTAACTCCTCCAGATGAGCAAACGCAGATTGAAATAGCTAAGTTTCAGCTAGCCCTGCAGGAGGCTCTTGCTAAGGAGGCTGAGTTTCAGGCACGTGCTAAGGAGGCTGAGTCTCAGGCTAGTATTCAGGAGACACAAATTGAACTTGCTACGATTCAGGCAGACCATGAGTATCGCATGAAACAAGGTGGAACTGGATCATCTAGCTCTGATGATTTTGATGTGCCTAAAAATGTTAAACTTGTCCCTCCTTTTAATGAATCTGATTTAACAAAGTATTTTCAGTTGTTTGAGAGGGTAGCTACAGGTTTTAATTGGCCCAAAAAGTATTGGCCAGTACTCCTTCAGAGTGTTCTCACCGGTAAGCTCAAGTAACTTATGCATCTTTGCCTCAGGATCAATCTGATAATTATGATGTAGTTAAGAGCTTGATTCTTAAGGCCTATGAGCTTGTTCCTGAAGCCTATAGAGTAAAATTTAGGACAATTTATAAGCAAGATAAGCAATCCCATGTTGAGTATGCAAAAATCAAAGAAGATCTGTTAGAGCAGTGGTTAAATTCTAAGAATGTAAATTCTGATTTTGATAAATTTAAGTAGATGATTTTGCTGGAGGACTTCAAAAGATGTATTAATAAAGATGTAAGCCTATATCGTGATGAGAAAAGAATAGATAATTTGTCTGATGCTGCAGTTTTAGCTGATGAATATGTTCTCACTTACAAGAGATATTCTAAAGAAAAAAGGAAAGCTGAGAGTAAGTACGTTGCCTCTACTCAGGGTACAGGTAACAGGAAAGAGAATAAAGATGACGTTTCTCAGGAAGTAAATACCAGCTCCACCTTTAGATTTCAGAAAAGTAAATGTACTTATTGTAGTAAGCTTGGTCATACTACAGAGAAATGTTTCAGGAGACAGCGTGATGTGAACAAAAAGGAGTCTTTAAATATTCAGTCAATTGGTCTAGTGTCCACCCTTGAGAGTTCCCAGAATTCTTTGACCGAGTTAACCTGCTTTGAGGGGTAAATTAAATTCTCATGATGAAGTTCCCCTTTTGAGCAGTAACGTGGGTGACACTCTCAAGAGTTCATGTGCTAATTTCCTGTCTGATGGTTTTGTCAGTCCTCTGGACATTAATGACAGGAAATCAGTTAAAATATATCGTGATACAGGTGCAAATCCCTTATGTTGACCAGTGTTCTAGGCTCTAATGTTAATTCCTCTGATGAAACTGTAATCTTACAAGGTGTAGGGAATAATTACTTCTCTGTCCCTCTGTGCAGAGTGAATTTAGAGTCTGGTTTTGTTAATGGTTCCGTTATGGTTGGGTTGGTTGAGACACTCCCAATGTCAGGTGTAACTTTCTTACTTGGAAATGATATTGATGGAAGTCAAGTGTGTCCAGCTCCTCAGTTGTCTAGTGAACCAGTGACTGCGACCCAGGATTGTGATGTCCCTGATGTGTTCTCTGCATGTGCTGTCACTAGGGCTAAGTCTAAAGTTACTGGTGACCTAGAGGATAATGATGATGATGTTATCCTAGCTGACACTTTTCTTGCTAATTTGGACCACTCACCAGATGAGGCAGTACCCCGTAGTGTTGATAATTTGTCTCGTCAAGAGTTGGTTGAGTTGCAGGTTGCTGACCCTGAGTTGAAAGGTCTAGCTAACTCTGCTTGTAGTGAGGAAGAGTCAGCTGGTGCTTCTACTTGTTATTATATAAAGTCAGGAGTACTTATGAGGAAGTGGAGACCCCCAACAGCATCAGCCGACTGTGAATGGGAGTTTGTACATCAAGTTGTCATCCCTCGTGTTTGTAGGCAGGATATCATTAGAGTGGCTCATGATTCCAGTTTGGCAGGACACCTTGGAGTGAGGAAGACTGGCACACATTTTGAAACACTTCTACTGGCCGGGTATCTTCAGAGATGTTTCCTGGTATTGTAAGTCTTGTCACACCTGTCAAGTTGTGGAGAATTGTAATCTGACCGAAAAGGTTGCACCTCTAGTTCCCATTCCTCCTTTTGAGGCGCCATTCACCCGTGTGTTGGTGGATATTGTGGGCCCTCTTTCTAAGACTTCTTCTGGATTTTCTTATGTGTTGACCCTGATTGATATGGCTACTCGTTATCCTGAAGCCATTCCACTTAGAAATATCTCAGGAAGGAACGTGGTTAAGGAAATGCTAGGGTTCTTCACCAAGTTTGGTCTGCCCAAGGAGGTACAGTCAGACTGGGGAAGTAATTTTATGTCAAATGTTTTCAAGCAGTCTCTGAAAGAGTTGGGCATCACCCAGATCACGTCTTCAGCTTATCATCCCCAGACCCAAGGAGCGTTGGAGAGATATCATCAAACACTCAAATCGATGCTCAGGAAATACTGTTTCGAACATCAGAAAGATTAGGATAAAGGTCTTCCATTCGTTGTATTTGCCGCAAGAGAATCTCCAAATGAATCACTGGGCTTCTCACCCTTTGAACTACTGTTTGGCCATGAAGTAAGAGGACCCCTTAAGCTACTCAAGGAATGCTGGCAGTCGGAGGAAGATGATGTCAACCTGCTGGAGTATGTGATGAAGTTCAAAGAACGCCTGTCCATTGCTTTACAGCTGGCGAGAGAGAATTTAGGAGCTGCTCAGGAGAAGATGAAAACTTGGTATGATAAGAAGTCCAGGTTACGCCACTTTCAGCCAGGAGATCAGGTTTTGATTCTGCTACCAGTGCATGGGCAACCTCTTCAAGCCAAGTTTAGTGGTCTTTATTTCGTGGAGAAGAAACTCAGTGATGTCATCTATGTCATCGCTACACCAGGTCGTAGAAAGAACAAGCAACACTGTCAGATCAACATGCTAAAGTTATATCACAGGCGGGACGAAAATAACCCAGTCTGCACTGTAGCTGTTCCACCCGAGTCTGCAAGTGAAGCTCTCCCATGCAGTATGTGCCTGAGTGATAGTTTGGGGAAGAATCCTGATATCATGAATGATCTCCAGACTAAGCTTTCTCATCTAGCTCCCGAGGAAAGGCAGGAGTTTTCGGCATTACTGCAGGAGTACCCACAAGTGTTCCATGACACTCAGGAAGAACCACTGTGTTGATGCATGATATCGATGTTGGAGACGCAAAGCCAATTAAACTGCCTCCTTACCGTGTGAACCCAGTGAAAGTTCCTCTCATCCAGAAGGAGCTTGGCTACCTGTTGGACCACAAGATGATTGAGCCCTGTCAGAGCGAGTGGAGTTCTCCTGTCACTCTAGTCCCTAAGCCAGGTGGGTCACAGCGGTTTTGCATCGACTGCAGACGTGTTAATCAGATAACCAAAACAGACACTTACCCTCTCTCTCGCGTGGAAGATTGCATAGACAAGATCGAAAAAGCTAGGTACATAAATAAGTTTGATTTGTTAAAGGGATACTGGCAAGTACCTATGACTGAATGTGCTAGGGAGATCTTATGTTTTGTAACACTAGGAAAGACTTTTGCATGTTCTGTAATGCCATATGGTATGAAGAATGCACCAGCCACTTTTCAGAAGCTCATGAATGTTGTAACAGAGGGTTTGGCAGGGTGTGTTGTTTATATTGATGATGTATTAATCTTCAGTGACAACTGGAAGGGTCACCTATGCCATGTCAGTAAATTTCTTGAGCATTTGGTTCAGGCTAATCTTGTAGCTAATTTATCAAAGTGTGAGTTTGGTCAAGCCAAAGTTCAGTACCTTGGGTACGTAATTGGTGATGGACACGTTGCACCACCAGGAGCTAAGGTTCAGGTTATATGTGATCTTCCCAGACCTAAAAGTAGGAAAGAGCTACAAAGACTTTTGGGAATGGTAGGTTATTACAGGAGAGTTGGTCTTAACTTTTCATTTCTTGTATCACCACTTACAGACCTACTGAAAAAGGGAGTTAAATTTGTCTGGACCGATAACTGTGAATCCTCTTTCAGTAAACTTAAAGCTATCCTATTAAGTCAGCCAGTGCTTGGTACTCCAAATTTTGCTAAGCCTTTTAAGATGGCTGTTGACGGAAGTGATACAGGAGCTGGGGCTGTTTTGCTGCAAGAGGATGACCAGGGTATTGAACACCTTGTATCTTATTATAGTAAGTAGTTCACTCCACCTCAAAAGAACTACTCAACTATTAAGAAAGAGCTTTTGGCCTTGATTTTGGGTTTACAGCATTTTTCATTTTATTTGTGTTCTGGTTTTGACCCCATAGTCATTTATACCGATCATAACCCACTGAAATTCCTTAGTAAGTTTAAAGATAAATATCAGAGATTGACAAGATGGAGTCTACTTCTTCAGGAGTATTCATTAGACATACAACATGTCAAGGGGAAAGAAAATGTTATTGCAGATTGCTTATCTAGACTTTAGACAGATTGTTTTAGAGTAATAAGAAATTTCTTTTTCTTTGTCGGGAGGTGTTACATAGCCTATGATTTCATCATCCTTTGTATAATGCTAACTTATGATACAGTTTTGTTCATGATTGCATCATCCTTTGTATGATCTTAATGTACAGTATGCTGCATGTTTGTTCACGATTCGCCACGTGGCTTCCATAGTGACCATGCTTGCGTGTTCTACCTCACTCCCCCCTTCTCCCCCTTATAGTAGAGTAAGTCGTTCTTTCTGTTGTTCAGAGCAGGATTGTCAACTCTTCGTCCTCTATGCCTTCATTTGCGTGTCCTTCTTACAAGTTGAATCAAGCTCTGCCGGCCCCAATATAATGAGCTCAGTCTCTGCATTAGTTGCCACTTAGATCTACTCCTCATTCTGTTGACATCTCCGTCCTCCCCTGTACAGTATATTATTATTGTGAGTGCTCAGGAAGTCTCCAGCCATCTAGCTGCTGTATAATTTGAGTATAAGTGTTATTACCACTTTTCTTGTACTGTGCAGCCTGGGGCGTTGATTCGTGGGCCTGGTGGGGTTTTTGTGATTCATGTGGGTTCCATACTGTCATCCAGTATTAGTAATATTTTGTATCTGTAATAATATTATATCTTGGTTTAACTGAGCATTATCCGGTTTTCTCATTTTATCAGGGCTGACTTGGATAAATTTGCTCTTGCTAAATTCGTGTTAATACAGGTTATTGCAGTTAACCATATATGTAACCTGTTTTGCCATTACATTATCCTTATGAGTCCTGAATGTTTAGTTATTAGTTTGAGCATTAAACTTTAACTTGTAATTTTACCTAAGTCTTTTGTTTTGAACATGGAACTTTGCAGGACAGTAGTGATTTTAGTATTCTCACTTAAAGAATTCATTATCTCTCTCTGTTCCGTAACAATATATATATATATATATATATATATATATATATATATATATATATATATATATATATATATATATATATATATATATATATGCAAGAAAGAAGGAACCAAAGGCCAGGAGCCCACAAGCCGTTCCCTCCAGGGAAAAACAAAAACAATTTAAAAAAAAAACAAATTCAAGATCCGTTCGAGATGCCTGGACACACTTCGTCTGAAAGACTGGAGATCATAGGAAGTAGGATATACAGACGGAGGGAGATAGTTCCAGATTTGACCTGTTGCATAAATGAAGGACTGGGAGCAACGGTTAACTCTTGCTTTAGATATTTGGACAGAAAAGGGATGAGAGTTTGTTGCTAAATGGATGCTACACACCCATCGGAGAGGTGGAGAGAGGCATGCAGACAGTTCAGAGGAACAGCAACCATTGATGTAGCGATGGAAAAGACATAAAGATGCAACAGTGTGATGAAGAGACAGAGGTTGAAGGGAACCAGTAAAAGGAGGAGAGTTGATGTGAGAAAAAGTCTTTGACTCCATCCTATTGAGAAGAGCTGTATGTGGGGAGCCTCCCCACAGATGAAAGTTGTACTCTAAACAGGGGTGAATAAAACCCGTGTATAAAGTCAACAACTGTGCAGGGGTAAAGAAAGTACGGAGTTGGTTTAGCACACCCAGTCTCTTGGACGCATATTTTACAAGAGATGCAATATTATTTTTCCTAGGTAAATTCCATGTAAATGAAACCCCAAGCATGTTCAAGGATGATGCAGGACTGAGCTGGATATTATTAAACATTAGTGGGTACTCCTGTGGAAGATTGTGTCGGGTTTATATATATATAAACCCAACACACATACATATATATATATATAAATATATATATATATATATATATATATATATATATATATATATATATATATATATATATATATATAAGGGTAATAACTTTTTTTCCAAATAAAAGGTAGCCTTTATCATATATTGGTGAACTTTTGTTTAAAAACAAAGTAAAAGCCTCTATTCCTGTCATTTTTTTAAAAAAGTCACCCCCATATCAAATAATGATTACCATACATTTCCCCCCTGGGGGTACAGGGGTTTCAAGAATACTTCCCCAGTATCCCTGCTTGTCGTATGAGGCTACTAAAAGGGTTGGTGGTGGGTTAGTGCCCCACCCCATAAAAAGAACTAAACAAGCGAATAAAGCGCCTCAGACCAGGACGGACCATACGTTGACGACTAAGGAACGGACAACGGACATTCTGAGGGTGGGAACGTGGAATGTGAGAGGAGTGAATGATGAAGTGAAAGAGAGAGAGATTGTTCAGGTGCTTGAGGATGCAAGAGTCGATATATGTGGATTGACTGAAACTAAAAGGAAAGGTGAAAGGGTGAGGGAATGGGAATATGGTTTACGTATATGTGCAGGAGTTAATGAGAATGAGAGGACAAGAGAGGAAGTATGTCTGATGATAAACAAAAAGTGGAAGGAGAATATAACAGAGTATGGAACAGTGAATGGAAAGATTGTATGGGTGAGGATGAAAGTAGGTATACAAGCGTGGGCAATTGTATGTGTATATGCCCCGACAGAGGACCGAGTGGCAAGAGTGAAAGATGAGTTTTGGGCAAGAGTAGAAGCATGTATGGAGAACTCTGAGAGTTAGAGAGTGCTTTTGATTGGGGACATGAATGGCAAAGTTGGGAATGTATGAGAGGATGGAGTGGTTGGTCAGTGGGGTGTGCCAGCTGAAGTAGATGGGAATGGTAGTGCTTTGTTGGACAACTGTGCTGGTAAATATAACAAATAGACAGATACATGTTGCCAAATTTCACTCTGCACGTGATAGCTTCCAGAGCAAAATTCGGCACCACTTCCGTTTGTGAATGTGATTTGTGTGTGTATATGGCAGTGCCATGACCCTCATATCTTCCATAATAATGGTAGTCTTTGAACTGAGGAGGATCAGGATGAGCCTCCAGTTGCATCTCCTGTGAACAGACAACATGCGGTTTATGTAAAGCTAGCAAAATACTTAGATTTTGTAGTTTATTCCCAACAGACCTACAATTCCATTGGATAATATAAACATGATGGTTTAAGATTTACAGGAGGGGCCTGTGTACTTTTCTTTTTTTGATTGCCCGCCGTCTGGCGCACGACAACCGGGGGACCAATCCCGGTTCTTGTTAACTGAAACCTCCATTGATTCATCAATTATGAGGCTTCCAGACCCCCTTGAGGAAGAGCTGTGTTGTCTCTCCCTCGCTGGACCCCCCATTCCCTTGCTCATTGCCGTCATGGGGGGCTTCGGGGGCATCGACTGGGGCTTGATGTGTGGGGAGCTCTAGCAAGGTACCTTCATTCCCTCCACAGATGTGGAGGCCTGGTTGCAAGATGGCCATCAAGTCCATTCTGCTCTCCCCTCTCCCCCCTACTTGAGCCCTAGTCATTGCCTCAACTAATTTTGCAAGGCACTTTTCTTTTTCTATCACTTCTTCTTTCGTTCTCTCCTGTCTCTTTCTATGCTATCATTTGGCTTTAAATGATGTGGACTTTTCCACATTCATCAAAATTCTCATCATTGACCATGCATAAGTTGTAACAGGAAGGACTGGGTGTGCCCTTGGGCTATTGTCTTGGCCAGTGGTGGCAGGCATGGTGGTTTGGCACCACTCCAGTGTGTGGACCTCTGCAGATGGACCCTCTGTGGAGGCGAGACCGCCACTGGGCTGCAGCTGTCGGTTCTGAGGGTGCCGTGGCTCAGTGGCGAGACTCTTGGTCATTGGCCGGTGACCCTTCGTTGTGCGGGAACCTTTGTTCTCTGGTGCAACGTCGCTATCCCTTCCAGGGTAAGTTAAGGGGCGCACACTGGAGTTTGACCCCCACTGGGGTCGTTGGCTGGGCCTCTAGACTCAGGGTTTCGCCCATAATGTCCTTCCTTTTTCAACCGTCATGATGAGCCTTTTCTGTTTTATATACCATTATGGATTTGGATATTAGTTCCCCCTTCCCCAGGTCTGCCGCCGACCTGACCCAGATAACGGCCTCGGCTTCTCTTTGGAACGTCCCACCAACTACCTCCACTTTTCCATCTTTTTTCTTCTCCTCCTCACCTCCTTCCTCTTCTACTCCTCCAATTTCTGCCCAGTCCTCCTCTGCTTGCTCCTCCTCTATCATTACTCTAGAACCTTATCTTCCTCTTACCTCATCTACCTTTTCCACGCATATCTCTCATCCTTGTCCATCTCTGCTCCCATTTCCTAAGCAAATAGAACATGACAAATTCCAGGCTTTGTTCGGCCCCCAGACCTGTACCAAGTTTTTTGACATTCCATCAACTGTCCCTCTAGCAGGCGATGACCTGCTTTTTCAGTGTTGCCTATTGAAGCAGGTGGGCAAAGATGTCCAATTTACGTCTCGTCCAGATGGCTCTCGTATTGTAACAGTTCAGTCCAAAGAACAGGCGACTGCCATGACCAGTTTGCTTAGTCCTGCCAGTACACAGATTATTGTAACAAAAAATGTTCCCCTCAATTCTTGTATAGGAACAGTCTTGGTTCCCACTTATGTCGGTCTTGGTGACCGTCAGTGGTCAGAGTGTTCTTCTCTTATCCAGGAGATTTTAGAACTCCAGGGTCATAAAGTTGTTACGGTACAGTGTTATTCGCTTCCTCCTACGCATCTCCGCCACTATTCTATAAATACTGCAAAAATCCTTTTTGACAGCCGTCCCTTACCTACCATTGTTATGCTTGGTGTCTCAAGCTAAACGTTAAAGAATCTCCCCCAGACCCTCGTCAATGCCGTGCATGCTGGAAGTTTGGATACTCCCTGAAATTTTGCGGATCCACTCCTATGTGCCGCCTTACTTCATCTTCAGATCATAAGGATGATGAATGCCCCTCTGATCATCACTGCTATCCTAACTGTAGAAGTGAGCATACCGATACTGATCATCGTTGCCCTTCGTACAGATTTGAATGTGAGGTTCTCCGAATCCAACTGTCCACTGGACTAGCCGGGCTGAAGCTCGCCGGGAAGCACGACGTCAAGGCTATACAGATGCTACTGCCACAGCCTATCATCTCTATTCTTCTGTTGCAACCTCAGATGTCTTTGTCACTTCTTCATCCTCCCCTCGTTTTCTTTACAGCCTTCTTGTTCTCTTTCTGCGGCCCAACCTTTGTCCTTTTCTCTCTCAACCACCTCTTGCTCTTCTTCGTCCACCCCTATTCTGTTATGAAATTCCTTTTCAGTTCTCGGTTCCTCTGCTTCCACCTCTCTTTTCTCTACCCCACCTACGTCGTCATCTACTTCCGTGCCCATGTCACATCCTTCCCGTTTTCAGCCACGCCTCTCCCACCCTGCCACTCCCCTTCAGTCGGTCAAGAAACGTAAAGCCCATCGTGAGTCACGTCCTGTTCCCCCAAAACGCTGCATGCCTCCTCTCTCCTCCAGATCTGACTTCCGTCCACTTCGTCATGCATCTTTGGGTGATAGATCTCCCGAAACTATCCAGAAAGTTACACGGTTTCTTCAGGATACTTCTTCACCATCGTTTCTTCCAACCACTGCTGCAACCATCCCCATTTCCACTTCTACAATTACCGTTTCTACCGATGTTTACTCCCCTCCTCTCACTCTCCTTCCACTCCTCTTCCCCCTGAGGCTGCAGCCTCTACATTCTCTACTTCATCCGTAATCTCTCCGTTACCTCCACCTTTCTCTACTTCCCCCATCTCGACTTCTAGTGAGCCTATCAACAAATCCTTTTAAGACCTTCCTTTGCCTCCAGGGGAAGAAACCCCCTTCCCTCGCCGCCGTTCTTCTTTGCCTGAGACATGCCCTTCCACCACTCAGTTCTCTAGTGGTCCTTCGATACCCACTATCCTTACTCAACGGTAGCCTCTTCAACAACGAACATAGTCCAGTAGAAAGTCTTTATTTGGAGTCAGGTTATCCTTCGCTTTATAGACGTCGTGCATTACATTCTCTTTGCCATTTCTTGAGACAACATCAATTTCAGTCTTCTTCGGTGCTCAGAATACATTCCTTTACTTTCCTCATGTACCATAAATTCCTTTATTTTCCTCCTTTACCATAATTTCCCTTATTTTCATCCTTTACTATAATTTCCCTTATTTTCCTCTTTACCATAATTTCCCTTATTTTCATCCTTTACCATAATTTCCCTTATTTTCATCCATTACCATAATTTCCCTTATTTTCATCCTTTACCATATTTTCACTCTGTGATGCGACTTAGTGCCATATTGTCTTTGTTACCTGGTGCTACCTTTTCATTTCATTTCATTTCTCCCTCACTGGAGTAGGAGCAAGATAAACATGAGGACGTGACTGCTTCAGGATGGTAAAATTAAGTTCTTTAGATTTGTCTGGCTTCTGTTTAGGTTTTACCGACAGAGAAGTAGTGGTAGCCTGAGAGTAAAAAGATGTAGGGGTATTAGTGAGAAAGTTGGAACAGGAAACAGGTGGATTTGAAGAGGCAGAGTGATTGGTGCTAGTAACAGAGAGGGGGGTGTGAGTTGGGAGCAGTGCAGTGAAATGGCGGGGGACAGGGCGACTTGGAGGCGATTTGTTTGTGGCCACCCCAAACGGGACTGAAGCGTCTGACAATAGATAGATAGATAGATAGAACAGGCTCAGGGTCAGTTTGTCTCGACAGAGCACATCACAGGACGGGACATTACCGCCGGAGCATAGGAGTTAGTCAGTGTGGGAGTTGCATGCAACGCCCACACCTTTTTCCTAGCTTCGTAGTAGGAAACACCAGTGCTGGGAACGCTACTAATAAAAAGTAGCGGCGCTCCCATTCCTGTTACTAGTGCGAAAAAGTAGTGGCGTTACTGGTTTCGCTACCTGATAGGAAATGTAGCGGCGCTCCCGCTCCTGCTACTTTGGATAAGAAAAAGGTACACGAAGGAAAGGTTAACAAAAATCTGTGATATAGCAATACACTATATACTGTTTTGATAATATTAGTCAGTCTGAGCGATTATGTTGTGTACCAGTAATATCAATATATACTTATACTGAAAATTAAGAAAATAAAAATAAAAAACATATACATGTCGGTGTCACTTTAGTGAAGCTTAAAGCCGAAGGTACAGGAAAAAGCTATTTACCGTATGATTTTTTTTTTTTTTTTAATAACAGAATGGAGGAAGGAAAAACAAATGGGTAAAAAAAAAAATAATCCATACACCAGATTACTGGTGTCCTCTGTTCATAAAATATCTGTAACAGTTAGACTTGAACAGTTGTGGGTTGAAATTTGGAGGAAAACAACTCTGGGGAAGCGAGTTCCAGAAAGATGCAGTTCGGGGAATGAAAGAATTCTGATAGGCAGAAGTTCTGCAATATGGTTGAGTGACATTCCAGTCATGAGCGCTACCAGATGCCCATGTAGCATGAGGGAAGGCATGGAGAGGTGGCACCATGGACGCAACTTCGTCTGAGCATTTGCCAAAAAAAATATCTGTAAAATAATGCACAGGAGGCAACATTCCTTCTTACTTGCAGAGGAAGTAGTGTGTATGTAATGGCAGGGTTGTTAATGATTCT
>NC_137041.1:12352389-12424889 GCF_032717465.1 Coenobita brevimanus
TATATATATATATATATATATATATGTACAGTATATATATATATAGAAGGGTAATAACTTTTTTTTCCAAAAAAAAGGTAGCCTTTATCATATATTGGTGAACTTTTGTTTAAAAACAAAGTAAAAGCCCCTATTCCTGTCATTTTTAAAAAAAGGTCACCCCCATATCAAATAATGATTACCATATATTTCCCCCCTGGAGGTACGGGGGTTTCAAGAAATTCCCCCAGTATCCCTGCTTGTTGTATGAGGCGACTAAAAGGGTTGGTGGTGGGTTAGTGTCCCACCCCGTAAAAAGAACTAACTAAACAAGCAAATAAAGCGCCTCGGACCAGGACGGACCATACGTTGACGACTAAGGAACGGACAAAGGACATTCTGAGGGTGGGAACGTGGAATGTGAGAGGAGTGAATGATGAAGTGAAAGAGAGAGAGATTGTTCAGGTGACTGAGTATGCAAGAGTGGATATATGTGGAATGACTGAAATTAAATGGAAAGGTGAAAGGGTGAGGGAATGGGAATATGGTTTACGTATATGTGCGGGAGTTAATGAGAATGAGAGGGGAAGAGAGGAAGTATGTCTGATGATAAACAAAAAGTGGAAGGAGAATATAAGAGAGTATGGAACAGTGGGTGCAAAAATTGTATGGGTGAGGATGAAAGTAGGTATACAAGCGTGGGCGATTGTTTGTGTGTATGCTCCGGCAGAGCACCGAGTGGCAAGAGTGAAAGATGAGTTTTGGGCGAGAGTAGAAGCATGTATGGACAAATCTGAGAGGAGTGAGAGAGTGCTGTTGATTGGGGACATGAATGGCAAAGTTGGGAATGTACGAGTGGATGGAGTGGTTGGTCAGTGGGGTGTGCCAGCTGAAGTACATGGGAATGGTACTGCTTTGGTGGACATCTGTGCTGGTAAGGGGTTGGCAATAGCCAACACCTACTTTCGGCATAAGATGATCCACCGGTATACATGGAGAGTAATGAGGAGGATGGATGGTGAACTTGTTGAACGAAAGGCAATGATAGACTACGTGTGTGTGGATGAGCGAATGAGAAGACAAGTGTTGGATGCAAGAGTGTGGAGACGTTGGGGGAATGGAGTCTCGGACCATCATTTAGTGATGGCCAAGGTAAAGCTGTAAAGAAAATGGTTGAGGAGACGAACGGGAAGACAGGAGGAAACAGCTCCTGTGAGAAGAGTTGAGAATTTGCAAGATAGTGAGAAAATGGCAGAGTATAAGAGCATAGTGGAAGAAAGATTGGGAAGGTATGAGCTAGAGCAGATGGAAGCGGTGGAAGGCGTATGTAAGATATTCACGGAAGAGATAGGCGTGTGAGGTGGTTTGTGGAGTGAGGAGGAGATGCAAGGGTGTGCAAGGTGGAATGATGAGATGGAACGAGCTGTGGAACAAAAGAAGAAGGCATATAGTGAATGGTTAGCGAGTAGAGGTAGGGGTGAAGATGAGAGAGAGAAGAGAGAGGTATATGTAAGCAGGAGAAGGGACGTGAAGAGACTGGTGAAGGAGAGTAAGAAGGAAGTGGATGAAGAGTTTGGGAGGAATCTGAGTGTGAAATGGAAGGAGAGTAAGAAATTGATTTGGAGGGAGGGTAAGAAATTGATTTGGAAGGAGGTAAAGAAAGTAAGGCAGTGTGAAAGGGGAAATAGTAGGGGAGTGAAAGATAGGAATAATAGATTGTTGGTGGAGAAGAGAGAGAAATTGAGGAGATGGAAGGAACACTTTGAGGATTTGTTGAATGTAGAGAGTGAGAGCAATTCGAGTATAAGTGGTTGGGGAATGGCTGTGAGAAGAAGATATGAGAGGAGGGAGAAAGAGATCAGTAGGGCGGAAGTAGTGGAAGCAATGAAGAAGATCAAGTTGGGAAAGGCCCCAGGAATTGATGAAGTGTGTGGTGAAATGCTGAGGTATGGGGGTGAGATTGTTGTGGAGTGGATATGGAAGCTGTGTTGACTGGCTTGGGAAAAGGGAAGGGTTCCAGAGGACTGGAAATCAGGTATAATTGTTCCTTTATACAAAGGAAAAGGGGAGAGAGAAGTATGTGGTAACCATAGAGGTATTTGCCTTCTTAGTGTGACTGGTAAAATATATGGTAGAATACTCATTAACAGGGTTAGGCATATGACAGAGGAGCTAGTTGGAGAAGAACAAGGGGGATTTAGGAAGGGAAAAGGGTGTGTAGATCAGATATTTGTTCTAAGATGTTTAGTGGAGAAGTATCTAGAGAAGGGAAAGAAAGTGTATGCTGCCTTCATGGACTTGGAGAAAGCTTATGACAGAATAGATAGGCAAGGTATGTGGAATGTATTACGAATATATGGAGTGGACGGGAAATTGTTGATTGCTGTGAAGTATGTACGAAGGCTACGGTGCGAGTGGATGGAGAGCTGAATGAGTTCTTTGATCTCACTGTGGGACTTAAATAGGGTCGTGTGATGTCTCTATGGCTGTTTAATATATACATGGATGGGGTTGTAAAGGAGGTGCAAGGTAGCGCAGTGGATGTGGGGGTGGCTCTAATGAATGAGGGTGAGATTTGGAAGATTTTGGTGTTAGTGTTTGCTGGTGATACAGTATTGTTGAGTGAAGTTGAATGGGAGTTGCAAGGTTTGGTGAATGAATTTGGGACAGTGTGTAGGAGGAGGAATCTGAAAGTTAATGTAAACAAAAGTAAAGTTATGGTGTTTGAGAGGAATGAAGTCACAGAATGTACAGTGAGGTTGGATGGTGAGGATATGGAGAATGTGAGTGCATTCAAGTACTTGGGTAGTGTGATGAGTAAGGATATAACTTTGGGGGATGAAGTGCGTGAAAGGGTACAGCAGGGAAGGAAGGTTGTTGGTTCACTGAAAGCAGTGATGAGAAATAGGGAGGTGAGTATGGAAGTTAAGAAGTTACTGCATGATAGTATTGTGATCCCTACCCTGACGTATGGATGCGAGGCGTGGACCTTGCAAAAGAGGAACAAGTCAAGAGTGAGAGCAGTGGAAATGAGTTTCTTGAGAGGAGAATGTGGAGTGACATGGAGGGACAGGTTGACGAATGAAGAAGTGAAGGAACGTTGTGACGTGGATGTGGATGTGGTTGAGAAGATTAGGAGAAATACACTGAGGTAGTTTGGACATGTGGAGAGAATGGAGAATGAAAGACTGACTAAGAGGGTGTATGTAGGTGAGGTGGAGGGAGGGAGAGGGAGGGGTAGACCGAGGATGAGGTGGAGGGATGGAGTTGAGAGGTATATGAGGAAGGGGGGGTGAGTTGGGGGGAGGGTAGTCAAATGGTGGGTGACAGAGCGACTTGGAGGCGTTTTGTCTGCAGCCACCCTTTGTGGGATTAGGGCGTCGGGCTATAGATAGATAGATAGAAATATTCAACATTACCACACGCAAGTTTTATCACTTTCGTAATCTTTATATGGATTTTTTTTGTAACTTTATACACTTGCACAGATTTTTAGAACTGTTTAGAACTTTCTAGAACAGTTTGTAATGTTCTAGTTTGGTTTAACATTGATCAGAACATTGCAGAATAGGCTATTGTAAATATTATAAAACGGGACACAGTTTTCAGCATCTAACAACAATCTTTGCTGTTTGCAGGTGAACATTCAGTAAAGTAATTGTTTACTGTGTTACTGTTATATATTAAATATTTTTATTTTTCAGATAAGCATGCTGTTGCACAAAAGAAAAGATACTATCGTACAGAAGAACAAGGATGTCTGGACCAATAATTTGGTGTGGTTCCAGCAGTCACACTGAAGAGGAATTGTGCCTTTAGATGAATTTTCATTGGAACAAAAATGCAAAATGCCAAACCAAATGCAAGTTATTGGACATTACTAGTTTCTTGGAGCAAAAATCAAATTGAGAAAAGAATGAATAGTCAAAATTTCCAAAGACGTTACAAAATTATGGGAGAATAAATTGAACTTTCCACATGTGTCAGTTCAAGCAATACAAACAAAGCTTGACAAGGCGCTAAAATCTTACGATGAATGTGTCAAGAGGGGAAAATATGATGCTCTAAATAAACTTTTTGATATCACAAAAGTATATGGTCAATGGTTATCCACTGCAGATAAACAACTCCAGGAGCTACAAGTGCAAAACAAAGGAGAAGTGGGGTACTCAACAGGTCAGGTTGCAAGTGAGGAAACCATTCACCCTTCGAAAAGACGAAAACTGCCTGATGAAACTATATTACCATCAACATCTTACGATCTTTCACCTAGTAGTAGTTGCACTGAATCTGATGATAGCGAATATAAGGATGAAGATGAGACGAATCATCCACCAACCAGAAAACACAACAGAATTAAAGTTGCAACTAACTTAGTGACATCCGCTGGAGTATCGACAAATAAAGCTGCTGAAATAAGCAAACAATTGTCACATAATGGTATTGACATTCCAGCTCCAAGTCAAGCGCAATTAACAAGTCAATATACAAAGAGCCTGCTACACTGAAGGAGGAAATGATTGAAAAGTTACAGTTGGAAAAATGGCTTTTACATTTCGATGGAAAGCAGATTGATGAAAATAAGTACCAGGTAGTACAACTTAAAAATAAAAGAAGATATGGTGGCGGCAAACGTACGAACCTCGTCTACGAATCTACAGTGAATTTCTACAAAAGCAGGGAAGACTGTAACCAAGATCAGCTTCAGTTCTACAGTTGAGTCAACATTATCAATAAACTACAGTTCTACGATCAAGTAACTATAGTCGAGTATACAGTAAGAAGAACAAGTTATGAGTGAGGAAAAACAAGCTCTACGATTAACTACAAGTAACAAGTCTACGAGACATCTCTATAATCTTCTATATGCACCTACAAGTAGTGTCAGTCTTCATCCCACTGCTGCCACCATATCTTGTAGTATCTTCGTAGCTTCTTGTAGTCGGTTTTGTAGATCAGTTATGCATATATTGTACTCTTGGATGAGCTGTGAGTAGTTTTGTAAGAAGATTATCTTAGTTCCCTTTGTCATGCAATGACAGGAGATGTAAAGATGAGCATGGGACTATTTATAATTTTATTATCTTGAGAAGATTAACTACTGTAAAGTCTCCCACACACGAGTGAAATGGAATAGAGTCCCACTAGCTACCTCCCTGTCATGCTAGACCCCTCTTCTCGTTCTCTTTCTTGACAACCTCTCGCCCCTGTCACTCACTTCCTTCTGCCTGTCTAATTCCTCCTCCATTCTTGTATAGGAGAGCTTGTGTCATGTGTACTGGGCGTATGTGGGGGTTGTAGACGCTTGTGTGTTTCTGTGTGTATGTAGCATTTCTGGTGACACATCGCAGTTCTGGCATTCCTTACCGAAGTCTGCAAACACATTTCCTCTCCCACACCTAGCTTGACAATCATGTTACCTTTAAGACTATACATTATGTTCCTATCTACTATGATTTGCATTATTATACTATAGAGTCCTGACATTAACTTAGTGACATCCGCTGGAGTATCGACAAATAAAATATACAAACAATTGTCACATGATTGTATTGACATTCCAGCTCCAAGTCAAACAGCAATTTACAAGTCAATATACAAAGAGGCTGCAACACTGAAGAAGGAAATTATTGAAAAGTTACAGTTGGAAACATGGTCTTTATATTTCAGTGGAAAGCAGCTTGAAAATGAGTACCAGGTGGTACTACTTAAAAATGAAAATTGGATGCATTGCATTTGTAAAATGGCAAGGCTGAAGAACTGCTGAAAGAACTGTAAAAGTTATTGATAAATAAAACTTATGGCATGCAATAAAAATGAACATTGCTGATACATTTAGCGTTAACCCCTCCATGCCCGTGGGTCCGGAATTTTACATGCACCTCAGGCCGACGTGGGGGCCATTTTCTGAAGTTTCGAAAATTGATTTTTTTTCCCTTGTCATATTGAAGAGAAAGTTCAGACGCACCTAACAGTGCACATCCCAGCTTCCTAGACCCATTTTGTGGCTTGCAATGGAGCGTGAAAGTTGCAGAAATATCGGCAACCGATATCGCCTGCCCAGAGGCGCAGTCGCAGTGCAATTTTGCAGGTGTTATTTTTTTTTTTTTATCCCCCCAAACAATGCGAATGGTGCTGAAATGTTGTGCATACATGAGATATGATGATATCAAATGATTTCAGTACATAATATGTTAGAAATGGGAGGAAAACAAATTATTATGAAAATTTATACACCTTTTTGATATAAAATATGTTTATGGTAGTTTCGAGTTATTTTTAAGTTATCGTTGTGCCCATGCTTGGAAAAAGGAGTGAAAGGGTTAAGTTTTCAGTCCGGAATGAGAAAATTGCCCATCCTCTGACGCTAGGCTCTCCCACGGGAGATGAAAGTGGAGGGTCAAATATGATTAGCAATACGGAAGTTGAGTCGCAACTTCCAGCCCCAACACCATGTGCATGGCTAAAAATAGAATCATAATGCAGTTTCAAAACTATAAATAAGTCTAATCATTACGAATACAGATACAAAGCAGAAATAAATACGTTTACAGACAGGGGAAAACGTATTTTTACCATAACAACACGTTCACCTTTCTTTATCATTTTACCTTGTTATTTTCGCAATATATGTTGCTGCCTCGTAATCACGGTGGTTGTGTGTGTTTTGCATGGGAGCAAAAAGATTATATTTTCTGTCTGGGTCGAGATAATGGGTGTAACTGTGTGTTTTTATGCATGACCACGAGTGAAAAAATCGTACATCCACTTGTCACGGCAGCAGGTGCTGAACTGACAGAAATTATGTGAGAGGGTGAAGTCAAGGTCAGTTTCATGTCCTAGATATTCGTTTACTTCCCGAAAGTTTTCTACAAGTCGCACTGCATCGAATGATCCAAACCATTAAAACAAACCTGAGCAAATGAGTAAAGATACCAAGACAAAAATGTATTTTTCCCTTATTATCATGTCTTTTTTGTTTGTGCCTGTATTAATTCATAATCATAAACGTGTGGTTGTGTGTGTTTTGCGAGAGGACAAAGCTAATGGGTGTAGTTGTGCTTGTTTAGGCATGGCCAGGAGCGAAAAAATCGAAAATCCACTCATCACAGCAGCAGGCTCTGAACTGCTTGGTGGGGGTCAGTCTGAAGACTTTCAGAACGTTCGTTCACTTCCCCAAAATTTTTGCAGTTTTTTATAGGTTGCGCTCAAACGACGCCTGCGCCATTTATCGGTTAAATGTCATTCGACACCAGTGGCCACGTAGGGGTTAACACTAGGAAAAAGAGTGGAGCTGTTGTCAGATTACAACAAATGTTCTCGGACAAGAGTGTCAACAAACCACACTTTATCGGTTGTCAGCATCACATTCTGGACAGGATTCCCTGTTTGGTGATGGACGCAGAACTTGGCGCTAACATTAATAATTCTCCATCCATCCGTCCATCATCCAATCCTGCATTGCCCCATGAGGAGCGTACGAGCCCAGAGTTATCCATTTGTGGCTCAACTAATAAAGAATTTTGAAAAGAATTATGAAAAACTAAAATCACAGTTTGTTAATGGAACAGAAGAGATCCTCGATAAGTCGGGATGGAGATGACATGAAGTTTTTGTACCATAACTCGAGTGTTTAGATTCTTTGAAGAGATTATTTGTCACAAAATTCCAAATATCAGTAATGCGAGGTGGAATTCAAAAGCAATTCTTGCTGTCCTTGCATTCATTCTTATAGCTACAACAAGAAATACTTTGGAGAACATATGCAGATTCATTTCGTACGACTGGGCACAGTACTGGTTTACTAATCAGATGTACAATGAAAATAACTTCAAGAACTTGTCAGAAATCTTGAATCCTTACAAAAAAGCACTAAACTCATTGCAGAATCACTGGAAGCAGGAGCCATCCTTACTCAAGATACCAAGAAGTAGTGTGCAGAACGTGCATTCAAAGTGATGCAGGAACTTTATACTGCCTGCAGAAACAAAGCCGAACTGCAGTTTAGATTTATGCTAGGTTAATAAAGTGATTTTAGGTATTAATGCATTTGTATAAGCTCTTTTTTTCTATCATTATTTTACATGTAAATATACACTTGCAAAAATCGAATTTTTCATTACGGTGTGACCTTTTTAAAAAACTGATATGAATAAGGGCTTTTTTCTTTGTTTTTAAGCAAAAGTTCGTCAACTTGAGGTACATGAACATAAGGTTGTAAAAAAGTTATAACCCTAATATATATATATATATATATATATATATATATATATATATATATATATATATATATATATATATACCGTTTTGAGTGTCCACTGCAGGACCGGCCTATCCCGACCGAAGTGGGGACGATTCAGCCAATGTATCTCTACCAAGTGGCTTAGGCTGCCTAGTAGAGATTGTATGTAGGGTTAGAAGTTCTTGTAAGTGTAATTGTAGTGTTGGAGTGGCTTTGGATGCGTGTGTAGTCTGTGAACCAAGTGTAATCAGCCCACACAAGCCGACTGGGTGCAAGCATACATTATAGTATGCGACCCTGGTTCAACCACAGCACCCCTTGTGTCCCCCAACGCAGTACATGGCCAGAAGAATGCTCGCAAGTTTATTACCCTGGCGGGGCGCGATCCCTCGTTCTTCAGTGTACGAAAACACACAATTTACCACTGTACCACAGAGGCTCCATATATATATATATATATATATATATATATATATATATATATATATATATATATATATATATATATATATATATATATATATATATATATATATATATATATATATATATATATATATATATATATAACAGAGCACTGGAAGGAGAAACAAATGAATAAAGAAATAATCCATATACCAGATTACTGGCGTCCTCCATTCCTAAAAAATCTGTAACAGTTGGACTTGAACAGCTGTAGGTTGAAGTTTGGGGGAAACAACTTCGGGGAAGCGTGTTGCAGGGAGATGCAGTTCGGGGAATAAAAGAATTTTGATAGGCAGAAGTTATGCACTATACCTGTGTGACATTCCAGTCATGAGTGCTACCAGATGTCTGTGTAGCACGAGGGATGGCATGGAGAGGTGCCACAATGGACGCAACTTTGTCTGAGCATTTGCCATAAAAGTATCTGTAAAATAATGCATGGGATGCAACATTCCTTCTTACTTGTAGGAGAGGTAGTTTATATATAATTGCAGGATTATTAAAAATTCCTACAGCTTTGTTCTGAATTTTGTCTAGTTGTTTTAGTGCAACCTCTCCACATCCATTCCACAAGGGTGAGCAATATTCAAGCAGAGAGCGCATGTGACTTTGATTAATTATAGCTAACTGCCCGTCAGTGAAGAAGTTACGGACGCGGTACAATAATCCAAGTTTCTTTGAGGCGGTTTTGGCAAGTGATCTGACATGAGAGGTTTTTCTGAGTGCATTGTTATATGAAACACCGAGAACTTCAATACTTTTGGAGAAGGGAATATTAGTAGCATTGAGGGTAATATACGAATTTGGCAATATCTGTCTGTTAGTAACTTGTATATATCCGGTTTTACTAGCATTAAATGAGACAAGATTATTTTGTCCCCACTCAGTGATCTTAGATAAGTCTTGATTTATGGAGATGGCTGCACTGAGTTGAGAGTTAGAGATATTAAACTTTGTAAATGGGTGTTTGAGTGTGAATGAAGTATGAAGTGTTGAGTCATCTGAACATACTGTATATATATATATATATATATATATATATATATATATATATATATATATATATATATATATATATATATATATATATATATATATATATGTATATATATATATGTATGTATATATATATATGTATGTATATATATATATGTATATATATATATATGTATATATATATATATGTATATATATATATATGTATATATATATATATGTATATATATATATATATATATATATATATATATATATAGATAGATAGATAGATAGATAGATAGATAGATGTATCATCCGGACCTCCTTTCCCACCCAAGGTCAGGGTGAGGAGTAGCAATGTCTAGCAATCCAAATTTGCCCACTCCACTAGGCCACGCTTCCATTCACTCATCATTCAAGTCCCTGGATACATAAACATATCCGATAGAGTCAATCCGGACGCTGTCACGTTAAAAAAAAAAGCGCCAAATCCCTGATCATTCGCTTCTCCTTACAATATTCATCCAGCCAGCTCGATCTCTTGTCATTTCCCTTGCCTCAACGACCTTCAAACCTCTCTTCCTCACACACTCATCCGCCATATTCCTCTACCTTCTCCTTGCCCTACCTCGCCTTCTCCCTCTTTCAGTTTCACTCAGATATACAGTACCTTATTCACCACTCTATTCATATCCATTCTCTCCACTCGCCCATACCATCTCAGTACACTCTTTTCAGTTCTGGTGTCCACAGACTTCCTTACTCCACATCTTTCACGAATCACATTATTTCGTATCCTATCAACTCTCTGTACTCCACATACATTCCTCAACAGTCCCATCTCCTCTGCTCTCACTCTTGACTTTTCATTTTCATGCCACACCATAGTCTCACATCCACATGTGTTGGCACCAACATTCTTCATGTAAGCCTCGTACAGCTGCAGCACTCAAGCCTGTGTTTCATATCAAGGCCATCGTTGCACCAGCTACCTTTCTTCTTTGTGTCACTCTACTTTCCACTTCTTATGCACATTTTCCTCTCTGTTCTCTCACTATACCCAGGTATTTGAATTCTTTCACCAATTCGTCTCTCTCCATTCACTGTAACATTGCACTGGGAGTCACCTTCTCTCTCAATCACCATCACTTCACTCCTTTCTACATTTACTCTCAAGGCACGACGCTCACAGACATAAGCAAAACTCTACACTAGTCTGCCAAGTTCTTGTCCGGCATTTGCAAGTAGTATTACATCATCAGCATACAACAAATTTGAGATATTCCATCCATCACCATTCATTACCATCGCCATCCCTCTCTCCATTACTCGTGTTTTTACTTCTCTCATCACCCCATCCATATATATATATATATATATATTGAACAACCATGGGGACATCACACAACCTTGTCGCACGCCCACACTGACTGTGAACCATTCACTTAGATGCCCATTAACCCTTTCACATGCTTCACTACCATCATAAAAACTCTTGACGGCACCTAGCAGCTTACCATATACACCGTACATGCGCAAAACCTTCCACAATTCTTCTCTGTCTACTTTGTCGTATGCTTCTCCAGATCCGTGAATGCCATAAACACCTTATAGTCCTTTTCACAAGCCTTCTTCTCTATCTGTCTCACCGCAAATATTTGATCCACACACATCCTGTGCCACTTCCTGTTCATCACTCACTAGGATTTCTGATATCTAACTTTATAATACTTTTTCCAAATACCTTTCCTACCGCATTCAATAAACTTATGCCACGTTAATTCTTGCACTCACCTCGCCCACCTTTATTTTTGTATAGGGGTAGCCTACAATCGCAGCCATTTTCCACTCTGCTGACACAGTTTCACTCATCCATGTCCTCTTACATATCTCCAACAAGCACTTCATTCCGCTCTCTCCACTACACCTAATCATCTCTGCATACACTACATCAACCCCAGCTGCTTTCCCACTTTTCAGCCGCTTCACAGCGCTCTTCACCTGTGTGAGTGTCACCTTTCCTGGTGCTGCATTCCTTCTCTGCACACCCCAATAACCATTCATGTTTACTGTGGCTCTGCTCTCTCTATTCCCATTCATCAGGCTTTCAAAATATTCTTTCCA
The DNA here is from genome assembly GCF_032717465.1 of Coenobita brevimanus. Lineage (NCBI taxonomy): Eukaryota > Metazoa > Arthropoda > Malacostraca > Decapoda > Coenobitidae > Coenobita > Coenobita brevimanus. The sequence continues at coordinate 12,364,178 of NC_137041.1, forward strand.
TCGTGTCCTTACTTCATCCCCATGGGTTAATAATCTACCACTTAATCCTTCACACCTTCACATTTCCTTCCTCCTTCACTTTTACATTTCCGCACCTCTTTCCAGAATAACTTTCTATTTTCAGGGTAGTTTTCATTCATTTTTCTTCCTAGATCACCATTTACCTCCTTGTTATTCCTCTTGACTAGTCTTTTCACGTGCTTCTTGTTCTCAGTATATTCAGTTCATATTTCAAGTGAACCCCTCTGCTGTAACCACTTTAGCCACTTCTTCCTCTTTTCCTCCACTGCTCCCTTCACCTCTTCATCCCACCATGCCTTGACTTTCTTCTTTGCTGTTCTTCTTGCCACATCACACACTGCTTTTACCTCCTTGTTTTACCTCTTCACCAGTCTTTTCACATGCTTCTTGCTCCCAGAATATTCAGTTCTTATTTCAACTGAACCCCCGTCCTGCAACCACTCTAGCCACTCCTTCCTCTTTTCCTCCACTGCTCCCTTCACCTCTTCATCCCACCATGGCTTGCCTTTCTTCTTTATTGTTCCTCTTGCCACACCACACACCGATTTAACATTTCTAATTAAGCAATATCTATATGCATTCCACAAGCTGTCCAGATCCATTTCATTCCAATTCACTGATTCTAACTCCTCCCCTACTTTGGTCCTGTATTCATCTGCCATTTCTTTGATCCTCAGCTTCTCGACTTTCAGTCGTTCTTCCTGACTGCTCCTCACTCCCCTGGTCCAACTCACTCCTCTCAACTTGATCTTGCATACCAAAATCATATGGTCTGACAGACCTCCATATCGCCCTCTCACGGCTCTAGTAGGGGAGGGCGGTGATGGTTCGGACATATAAAAAAAAAATATATATTTATAAAAATTCAGGTTTAAGCAGGAGAGTAATCTGGTTATGTTACAATGTTGCCACATCATTTGGCTCTTTAGGCAGATAATATGAAATTCTTAGCTCTTTTCAGCTTGAAGCTATAGTTAACGAAATACAAGAGACTAAATCGTCCGAAGCATCCCTACTAGTGGTGATGGTTCGGACAGCAGGATGGAATGGTTCGGCCATATGTATTACTCGGCATTTTCTTAAAATTATGTGAGTTGGGTTGAAGAAAAACAAACATTTCTTAATTCAAAGACATTTAATTTTCCTAAAGTACAATATTAAACTTCAGAATCCAAATGAACCTTTTAATATTTGTTAAAAAAAATATTTCATAACCAAAATAACTTTCACCAGATTTATTAAATAACTGACTTAACCTCTTACTTTCTGCTTCAAAATTATGCATAATTAGCCATCTCTCTCTCTCTCTCTCTCTCTCTCTCTCTCTCTCTCTCTCTCATATTGACTTCACTTTTCATTTTCTAGGCCTTATTTCAGACTGACTAACTTAAGACTTTTAACGCATATTGCTGCCTGCAAAACTGAAATAGAAGTTGTAATACCCCTTCCATCCTTTTACACTTTGAGGAATAGGTTAAATAAACAAAACTAAAAATATATATTCCCTGATAACTATGAAGAGTGGTGTTTCACTACGTGTTCAAATATAAATGATCAAAAGTTGCATTGTCATTTGATCAGGTCATGAACTGGTAGTAGTGGAGGGATAGTTTGGACTGTCCGAATCATCCCCCTCCTCAACTGTCCGAATCATACCGAATCTATGTACTTAATTGACGGGTACTCTCAAGTTTCACCCGAGAAAATTTAACATTCGTTTTTCATAGCAATATGTTCTACATGCAACACAGATTCAACCAGATAATGCACAGTTCGATGCCTGGCATATTCATAAAAGTAGAGCTTACAATATACACTCAAATTATTACATAGGAGATGCAAAAAAACATAAAATCTGACCTGCATCAAAAAGTGAGGGGTTTGTAGCTTGGAGATTCATGTGGTTGAAGTAAACAAACTTTGCCACTTTCACGCAAGATCACACGGCCCTTGGTCCCATTCGTTTCTCAGGGAATGCACTGTCCGAACCATCCCACTGTCCAAACCATCACTGCCCTCCCCTATCGGCAACCATTCCCAGCATCGGCCCCTGTTCGAGCACGTAATCAATCAGGCTCCTTTCAACACGATTCGTGTTCCCTCTATACGATGTATATTTATGTGCATCTTTGTGTTTGAAATAAGAGTTAATGCACAACCTCCTTTACTGACACACATTCTTCAGTCGCTTCCCAATATATCAGTCCCTACTCATTATACATATACTGTGTATATATATATATATATATATATATATATATATATATATATATATATATATATATATATATATATATATATATATATATATATATATATATATATATACTGTATATATATATATATATATATATATATATATATATATATATATATATATATATATATATATATATATATATATATATATATATATATATATATATATATATATATATATATATATATATATATATATATATATATATATATATATATATATATATATCATTTAGCACATTCTAGTTCCTCATCTGCCTTAAAATATCTTCTTCTTATTGCTAATTTTCAAGCTTAACTTCATACTTTTCCTACTCAAATCAACTGTCATTTCTTGTAGATCCTGCCCTGAGTCCCTGAAAAACGTCATGTCGTCCATAAATCTAAGAATTTTCATTTATTCTCTGTAAATATTAGTTCCTGTGCTTTCCCAGTCTAACTTTCTAAAGAATTGTCTCCTCTAGATTCTCTCGTTGTGGACATTGATTGGCAGTTTTGTGATGATGGTGATATCTCTAGAAATCTTTCCTGGTACTTAAAGAGGAATTTCTACATCATACCATATGTTTGGCTTTATTACTTCAGCTGTTTCAAATAAATTAAAATGTTTTCTTACAATCAATAAACGATTTGAACAAAGTTTTCTTATAATTTGACGATCTGTCAATCACTTGATTAATATTATGAATACTGTTTGTTATCTAGTAACCAATAATAATTTCAGTCTGTACTTATCGTTGGCTTACTTCTAGCGTAAGAGTAATTCCATCTGTTTTTAAATTTCATTGCAAAGTCTTTCCACAACAGGGTGAAGACTAAACTGGCGGTAGTTCCTTAGGACTTCAATGTCACTTTTTATGAAGGAAAATAATTGAAACCTTTTTTTCCTCTCTCTCTCTCTCTCTCTCTCTCTCTCTCTCTCTCTATCGTGTGAGTACTTTTTTTTATTTTCTCTAATTTCGTATTTAGTTCTACCAGTTCGTTTAATGCAACGTCACCTGCATGCTCAATGAGATCATTGGTAAAACCATCAACACCTCTTGCTATAGCCCTCTTCATTCCCTTCAATGGCTTCAGCACTTCTTTTAATATAATGTTGGGGATCATTGGATCGTCTGGGAAAGAGAATGGGAGAGGAAATACGTCTGCTCCAAAAGTAGCAGCTCTAATGCCAACGTATGAAGCATTCATTGAGAATGTTAAGAGGGCTCACTCTCAAGCAATCGTGTGGCGAAATCTCAATGCAGATCTGGCGCAAGCATTGAGCCCGGAGGAGTTTGGATGAAAAAAAAAAAAAAGCATTCAGCAGGTCACTGAGCCCAACCACTCTACCGGAAGGTGGCAAACTTGTCCCAGACTACATTTTAGAGATGATCAGGTGTGGCTGAGAGTGAAACCCCTTGTAACTCCATGAAGTGCAGCTGTAAACTGAATGGTTTTTCTTGCACAATATTCCGTGCATGTTTCAGGGTAGGATGCACAAGATTCACATGGGCTGAACTCGACCATCACCATCACCTGCCATTGTGTATAATGTACTCAGAATTTCTACATGCTAAGGAGCAAAGGCTCAGTGGGCGTACAGGAAGGTGCATCCAGCACGATTCGTATTGTCGTGAAAAGTGTATTTTGTTGGCATGACCTAAAAGGTTTAATATTCATTTATTTGGAATCAAATACATTTTACATGACCTCATTTAGGAATAAACATTGAAGAAAGCAAATTTGATGCATTTATTTGAGGGTTTTGCATGAAGTCTCATAAATTCCTATTTTTCTGATATTTTGGCGCTTTTGGCATAAAAGGGTAAACATATGAAAATGCTCAAGGGATATCACCGGGCACCCTCCTATATTTTGAAGAGGTACCCCCAAGCAATAAAAAACAGCAGAAAAAAAAATTACCCGGCATTTCAAGGTTCAACACCACTGCTTCCGGAGTATAAGTTTAGATGATGATGAAGATGATGATAATGATGAGGAGGAGGAAGAGGAGAAGGAAGAGGAGGAGGATGGGTGGGGGAAGTGATGATGGTTATGGTTATGATGTTAAAATGATGATGACCTGCATCTAGAACCTCACCTAAGATGTGATTCAGTTATTCAGGCCAAGCCTCAGCTGGTACAACATCATATCACACACGTGCCTGTCTGTTTGAGGTGAGATGCTAAGGTTTCACTGTGAAGGTGTGAATAATATATTTCAGGGATGTACACTAAGTTCTTACATTATTATGATTTCCATTAATAATGGATATCAGTATTATGCATTACCTTTAGTCCCACTCCATTATTTACCCCTGTCTGGTTCCCATATTTACTCTCTATTCCCTTCCTCACCCCCTCCCCGTGCTCTTTCCTCTACTCCCACCTAGTTCATGGTCACCTCGCCTGCTACCATCGATTCTCGGCGTGGCCTGACTCTTGGTCAAAGTTTGTTTCCCCTTTGTCCCTGTTTACGTAAATGGTTGGATTTGGATTGTTGCCTATTGTAAGGGAAGAATGAAAAAAAAAAAAAAAGATTGTCTGCCTAAATCACCGTTATGTAGTCGAGAGGCGTTAATCCTGAGACTTCTCATTCTTCTACCACCTTTTTCTACCACCAGTGTAACTCGTCAGCCAGAAGCCTCCCTGCGCTTGAGTGTGGGATTGAGTCAGTGTTTCGTTTGACCGGAACTGTGTCAGTGACTTGTGGAGATAGATGGACGAATGAACCATTAATAGATAAATGTGGAGTGGAGCTGAACGTATCTGGAATCACAGATATATGTTGTCTGGGCTGTGTTGGTCATATTTAGGGAATGGTGAATCCATGAGCTACCAAGTGTCCTATTCTCGTCTGATTAAAGAGGGCTCCCTAAAGCCACCCTTATCAGTTTGTTTCTGTATATGAAACGTCCATTATTTTTTTTTATGCTATCTGTGAGATCTATGTCGATATCAAGAATATCATAGAAGAGAATATTATGAAATAACATGCAAAATACAGTAAATCACATCCTGATCAGGAGAGAATATAACACTAGGAGCCTGCTTGTTGCTGCTTGCTTAGGAGAAGAAATATATTTTGAGTCAGGACCGAATGGATGGGCAAGGTGATGTAGGATACAGCGATGCTGATGTTTTGTTGAAGGAAGGGTCGTTATAGAATTGGAACAGAAATGTCTAGATATTTTTTCTCACTATTTCTAGTCAAACAGGGCGGTACCCCAGAGGCGGATTATAAGATAGGGAGAGATGGAGTTCCAATTCACTAACTCTCCTGACTTATATTCTGAAGGCCTGTCATTGCTAACCCTTTTCAATGTTTCATTAACACACAGAGTAGACCGTCATACTTTTCAACACATCTTTATCTACCTGTCTTCACCATATTACATGAATAATACATAGCATTCCCTTTATTTCCAAATAACCAAAACGATATCACAATACCAAAATTCTGAGACCCCGTGTGGAAGGGGTGGGATAAATGCTTCCACACTGGCATTTCTTCCGAGTTCCTCTCTGATGAACACCACTTCTCCTACTCTAAACCTCGCCTTTTCCTTTTTGAAATTCAGCGATTTGAAACGACTGACAGCAGTGCCTTCTCTGTTTCTCTCTACTTTTATACTCATTATAAAACCAGAGGTGGTTTTTGTATTTGTACAGTATGTACTCAACCACCAAACTTGCTCTTGTGTTCACGAACTTCCTTTTCCGAATATTCTACATTCTGTCTTTGGCTTTCCTGTCAATCTCTGACTAAATATATCTTATTATTTTCTTATCCCCTAATTATACTAATTATACTGACAATACAAAATTTTTTGGCAATGGAGCACATTCTCTTCATTTCTCACTTCTTTATCCTAGAACGCCTTGGCAGTGTTCAAACATTCATTTGTTTCAGTTAATCATTCTGGTTACTCATTCAGTCATGATTGTCCGCTGGGCTCCTCCGGTTACAATCTTACATCAGTTACCATTCCTATCACTCCAGTGAGGCTCCTGAACCCTCCCGAGTAACGACGTCTGTGCCATTTTGGCTTTGCAGATTGGGAGGCCATCAGTCAGTACTTCTTTGATTTTCCCCGGGATGATTATAGCTTCCATGGCCAAGAGTCATTCAAGCGTGTTTTGCACAGTTCAGGCGATGTTCTTTTGGGCATGGAAACATAATTGTTTTCTCTTTCCTTCATAAGAATGAAAACAAAAAGCCTTGATTTCATCATGTTAATTCTGATGCTCTCTACCACAAGTTGGCTTTCAAAAGGTGCCGGCATTAACATTACCACCGAATCTCATTTATCTTATATTTCTGATCGAAATCATGCCAGATCTGTGTGTGTGTGTGTGTGTGTGTGTGTGTGTGTGTGTGTGTGTGTGTGTGTGTGTGTGTGTGTGTGTATTGCTACAAACAATTCAATTCATTATAAATACTTTTAATTTAACAACTTATACTTGTCTCGCCCCGTTTGGCACCTTACCTAGACTCTAATACAACTTTACTCTCCCCCCCCCCTTTTTTTCCTCCTCTCCTCCGCTCTGATTGGCCTGTAGCTGTTCCTCGTACAGACAAAACAACTCCTTACCAAGATTTTCTCTTGTAATTCATCTATAGACTATTCCGAAACTATCCTACCGTTATAACACCCCCTTCCGGCGTTCTAATGCCTGTTGTTAATTTTTATAATTATTTGAAAATATGATATTTTTCGTCCTCTTTGACCGAGATGGGGTTCCTCTTGTTCATAAGAACAGTCCTTGCTTGGTGAAACCCTCCCTTTTTTTTTTTTTTTTTTTTTGTCAAATTGTACCTTCCTTTCTAGCTGAAAGTTTGCCTGTCACGAAGAACGGTGATCGTTGTCAGCCCTCAATCTATCACCAAATTTCTATAATACCTTGTCTTTCAAGAGGCTCAGAATGTATCCTAAATAGAAAGACTTTGAAACACATACGCTCCTCCACGAGGAAAATTCCATTTTCTTACTGCCCTCCTTTCTGATTCTTGGTCATTCTCCTTTCGCGGCTTTGGCGAAACCTTTGCCATTGCTCTTGATACCTTAAAAGATTTCGACAGAGTATGGCACAAACCTTTAATTTCCAAATTGCCCTCTTACGGTTCCCATCCTCTGTCTGTGCCTTTGTCTTCAGCTTGCTTTCTGTTCGTTCGATAGCTGTAATTGTAGTAGGACACTATTCCTCTTCTATAAGTATAAATAGTGCTGTTCTTCATTGTTTTGACCTACCCTCAACTCTTCTTTCTTTTTTATTAATGATCTTCTGAGCTGTACATCTATACCTATCCACTTAGACGCTGATGACTTCACCCTTGTTGTTTCCACAGACTTCTATCAGTGTCAATCACAACAGTTGCTTCAGCAATCGCGGGATGAGTCAATGGCATACCTGTTTCCTAACTTAACTATCATTTCTACTGTGCGTAAACGAAATATTGTGTTTAATCATCAGAACTTCAGTTCCTACATTTACCGACCGAATAAAATCATTCACAGGAATGTCCCTTTCTTTTCAACAATAATGATTTCAATCCCTTGCTATCTCTTCATATTTTTATTCTTTCTTTATCTGAAGACCTACCATGAAAAGCTCACGTTACCCCTCCCCCCTTGCAAAATCCGCTTCAAAAGATCAGATAGTCGGATCCAACTCCATAATATCTTTACCCCTTCACAGCTGTCGATTGTACAGGAGTCTTAATTGCCCCCTGTGTGTAGTACGACTCTCACGTTACGGGAGGCTCTCCACACACAACTCCTTTGGAAACAGTGGAGTCATAGGCTTTTCATCTCAGCGCCCCTATTCTTGCTGACTCCCTTCAAGCTCGTTCTATCTGCCGAACTATTTATATCTCCTGTCGTTATTTCGGTGACAACAGCTCTTATTAACTGTCTGCCTGCATCAACCCTTTACGGAGGGCGTATAGCACTCTTCTGGCATCAACCTCTCACCCCTTTTTCTTTGCGGCTGTCTAATGCGAGAGTGGACTAGTATTCTCAGTCATTCATGTATGCAACATGCCATCTATAGAACTCTTTCTCAGACTGTATTTTCCCAGATTTTAAAACGCAATGTGCTCAAACTTCCCCCTCTGACTTCCTCATGGCTGACATTAAAATTTCATCAGCTGATGTAGTTTCTGCCATCACTGGCCTCAATACTAACAAGGCATATGGGCCTAATGGAGTCCCTCCTGTTGTCCTCAAGGACTGTGCTTCTGTGCATACACCCTACCTAGGTAAACTCTTTCGCCTTTGTCTTTCACATTGTACCTTTCCTTCTTGCTGGAAGTTTGCTGTCATTCAGCCAGTCCCAAAGAAGGGTGACCATTCCCAATCCTCTTACTATCGTCCAATTGCTATAACATCCTGCGTCTCAAAAGTTTTCGAGTCTATTCTTAACAGAAAAATTTTAAAGCAACTTTCCTATCACAACCTTCTTTCTGATCGTCAGTAGGGGTTCCGTCAGGGACATTCCACTGGCGATTTTCTCATCTGCCTTTCAGACTCCTGGTCGTCCTCCTTTCGGGACTTTGGCGAAAGCTTTGCCAGTGCACTTGACATCTCAAAGGCTTTCGATCGAGTCTGGCATAAATCTCTAATTTCCAAACTGCCCTCTTACGGTTTCTATCCTTCTATCTGTGCCTTCGTCTATAGCTTCCTTTCTGGTCGTTCTATAGCTGCTGTTGTAGACGGCCATCGTTCTTCTCCTAGATCTATTAACAGTGGTGTTCCTCAGGGCTCTGTCCTATCGTCAACTCTTTCTTTTATTCATCACTGATCTTGTACGCTATACATCTAACCCTATTCACTCGTACGCTGATGATTCCATTTCACCTTTCCACTCGGTTCCTGCAATGTCCATCTCAGCAGTTACCTCAACAAACAAGGGATGAGGCTATTGCACATCTAATGTCTGAATTGGCTCGTATCTCTGCCTGGGATGAAAATAATCTTGTTGTATTTTTAATGCATCAAAGACTCGGTTTTTACACTTAACAACCCGTCAAATTCTTCCACAGGAGTACCCACTAATGTTTAATAATATCCAGCTAAATCCTGCGTCATCCTTGAACATGCTTGGGGTTTCATTCACTCGGGACTTATCTTGGAAAGATCATATTGCATCTCTTGTACTCGTAAAATCTGCTTCCAAGAGGTTAGGTGTGCTAAGCCGACTCCGTACCTTCTTTACCCCTGCACAGTTGTTGACTTTATACACGGGTTATAATCGCCCCTATTTAGAGTACAACTCTCATGTGTGGGGAGGCTCCCCACATACAGCTCTTCTCAATAGGGTGGAGTCATAGGCTTTTCGTCTCATCAACTCTCCTCCTCTTACTGGTTCCCTTCAACCTCTGTCTCTTTGCCGCACTGTTGCCTCTTTATCTCTTTCCTATCGCTACTTCAATGGTCACTGCTTCTCTGAACTGTCTGCTTGCAACCCTCCACATCTACAACGAGTGCGTAGCACCCGTCTAGCAACAACCTCTCATCCCTTTTCTGTCCAACTCTCTAATGCAAGAGTTAACCGTTACTCCTAGTCCTTCATTTATGCAAGTGGTTAACACTGGAACTGTCTCCCTCTATCTGTAGATCCTACATCCTATGATCTCCAGTCTTTCAAGCGCAGTGTGTCCAGGCATCTCGATATGAACGGATCTTGAAGTTGGCTCTCTTTTGTACTGTTTTTGTTTTTTTCTTGGAAGGAACTATTTTGCGGGCTCAGCCTTTGGGTCCTTCTTACTCGCATTAAGAAAGATCGTGACAGGAATGGATCTTGAGTTGATTTTGTTAAGTTTTTGTCGAAAAAACAAATTTCTTGGCGGCATTTAGCCTTGGTTCTTTTTGCTCAGAATGATATAAATATAGGATACAATGGCAAAACAGACAGGAAGACAGATAGATACACAGATAGGTAAGTAGATAGGCAGTGAGACAGACAAACAAACAAGTAGACAGGTAGACAGACAGACAAGCGTAGGGAAAGACATTGACTGAGTTGGAAAGAATGAATCAGAACAAGATGATTTAACCAAAACCATGTTGAAAAAATAATATCTCTACTTATTTTTATTACCTGTAATGCGGCATAATTTAGCTGCTTTGCATGATCACATCTGACTAACGAACATTTGAATGAACGACGGCCAGAAAAAGAAGTTGAGAGGGGAGAGAAAACTGAGAGAAAGTAAGATGATGCGAAGAAATAATGGACGGAACTGAAAGAACCTTAAATTGATAAAGTTAGCTGCGTTCATGGAGAGAGAGAGAGAGAGAGAGAGAGAGAGAGAGAGAGAGAGAGAGAGAGAGAGAGAGAGAGTGAGTGAGTGTGTGTGTGTGTGAGAGAGAGAGAGAGAGATTTGGTTTTTCTCCAGAAACATTAGTAGCAATAGTTATGCTTCCCATCTGACAGCAATGCATTCAATATGGACGGTGGGCATTAGTGCTGACATCGTGATATGTGGAGGAGCCTGGTACGCTGGATAACTGCTGGGCCCCAGCGAATTGGCTGTCAAGCCTGCGAACCAGAGTCGACCACATAAGAGAAAAAAATATTATCTCTGTACGACACTCCCGTCCTTCATACCCTGTATTCAATATGTTGCGTATTTTTTCTCCTTTAATTCTCCTTCAATAACCCCATCAGTTTACTGTCAGATTATTTTATTCACTTTACGAGAGCTCTTATTGGCAAAAGAAATTGGAAATTATCTTCATTGGCACCCTCAGTACAATGATGTCTATTCGTAGTTCTTCATGCTGCGCGGAATGTTCAGAAGAGCAGAAGCCATTTAACTTCTAAAAGCTCAGGGTACGAGAAAATGTGATTCAACACTACAAGATTTTTAAAGGACGTGATGCCATGACAGTTAAAGTACCTCAAAACAGACCGATCGAATTACAAAAAAAGTACTAGCTACATAATTAATGCCAGCCATTTTCAGTCAAATCAATCTATCTATATACCTAGGCCGCTTCCCCCAAAGAAAGGGAGGTAGCCGAGACAGGACGATACACTTCCAATTTACTCATCCACTCAAAACACATTCATTCGCATCTTAGCCCCAAAGGGGAGAAGGGACAGATCCTCACCGCACCACAACGCACAAGGACCAACTGCGCAGTGCAATCAGTGACATCCTCAGCAGGGCCTGACAGCTGAACTTGTTTACCCCTGCCTCATCATAATAGACCCATCCACTTACCCACACCTGACCTGATCAGTTGATCAGGCCAAATGGGGGAGAATATCCCCTCAGGGCTGCGTCATCATTTATTCATTCACAATTTCTCTCCATTTATTTCTGTCACGCACAGCCACTCTTCCTTGCTCAACAGTCATCCGTCTCGCATCCAACGCTCTCTTCACACTGTCCATCGATCCTATTAGTGGTCTTCCTCTCAGCCTTACACCTCTCACATCAGATCTAGTTATCTTTTTCACCAATTGCTCATTATCCATTCTCTCCATATGCTCAAACCATCGCAACACCCTCTGCTCAACTCGAGCAGCCATCTCCTGAACAACTCCAGTTCTCCTTCACACTTCATCATTTCTCACTCGATCCATACGTGTCACTTCACACATACTCCTCAGACACCTCATCTCCATTACTTTCAAACTTTTCCTCTCTGCTACACCCATATTCCATGTTTCAGCCCCATATAATGCAATCGGTACCACAACACCCTCATACAGCCTTCTCTTTACATCCATTCTAAGCGAAGAACATCTAAACACTATTTTCATTCCTCCCAGCACCTTTCCGACTTCATTCATTCTAAACTTCTCTTCTGCATCTATTCTTCCATCCACAGCAACATGCGACCCTAAATACTTAAAACACTCTACCTCCTTAAGCAACTCATCATTCAAAACTATATTCATCCTCCTACCATCTACTGACCTCGTACAATCGTCACTTTACTCTTATCCCCATTTACTTTCGATTTCCTCCTTTCACACACCCTTCCAAACTCCTCTACCAACTGTCTCAATCTCTCCTCTGAATCAGCCACAAGTGCAGTATCATCTGCAAACAGCAGCTGCTTCAGATTCCACTCTGTACCATCAACATTCACCAGACTCAGACCTCCACCTAAAACTCTTGCATTCTCCTCCCTTTCAACGCCATCGATATAAATATTAAAAAACCAAGGCAACATCACACATCCCTGCTGCAGCCCCACTCTCTTGGGAAACCAATCACTCACAGTATTTCCCACTCTTACACACGCTCCACTATTTACATAAAAACTTTTCACCCCTTTTAGTTACCTACCATCAAGTCCATACAGTCTTAAAACAGTCCACAAAGCCTCCCTATCAATTCTATCATACACTTTCTCTAAATCCATGAACGCCCAAAATACATCCTTGCCTTTCGCTAAATACTTTTCATACACCTGTCTCATAGCAAACACCTGATCCACGCATCCTCTCCCTCTTCTAAAGCCACACTGCTCATCACCAGTCACTCCCTCTGTACCCTCTCTAACTCTCTTAATTAACACTCTACCATACACCTTACCTACAACACCTAACTGAGTTACACCCCTAAAGCTAGTACATTCATACTTACCACTCCTGCCTTTATACAACGGGACCACACAAACACTTGCCCAGTCAATTGGCACCATACTTTTACAAAGTACACATTCAACAATCTTACTAACCAGTCAACACTAGTCACTCCACCACCCTTCAGGCATTCCACAGCACACCCATCCATACCTGCAGCTTTCCCTATTTTCATCTCTTTTACTGCCTCCTGCACTTCCTCCTTTGATCAAAGAATCATTCAACTCTCTCAACACATTTATTCCTTGCACCCATCCATCCGCCACAATCTCAGCCTCCCTTTCCTCCTCCACATTTAACAATCTTTCAAAATACTCTGCCCATCTCTTCCTTACTGCATCCATCTCAACTAACATTCCTCCATCCTATGCTTTTATTAGCTCTTCCATCCCAGACTCTCCTTTTCGCACCCTTTTCACCTCGTTCCAAAACATTTTATTATTCTGTTGAAAATTCTCAGTCAACCGCCTACCCCACGTCTCATCCGCTGCCACTTTAGCCTCACACACAGCCCTTCTCGCGCTATGCCTCTTTTCCTTATACCTCTCATATGACACCTCATCTTTCCTCTGTAGCCACACTTTATATGCACGTCTCTTCTCATCCACAGCCATACTTACTTCCTTGCACCACCATTCACTTCCTTTTCATACACCAACACCCACTCGTCTCACACCACACATCTCTTCCGCATGCCCCACCACAGCACTCTTAAACAACTGCCATTCCTTCTCTACACCGCCATTTTTCTGATCTTTCACTGCGTTCCAATCATCTTTCAATTTCTCCTGATACGCTATCATTTTCTCTCTTTTATCCAACTCACTTTCAAAACCGCCCTGCCACACCTAACTCTCCTAGCTCTCACCCATCTCTTACCTACTCTTAACTTTCCCTCCACCAAGTAGTGGTCAGACATACCTCCACCCTCCCCTCTCAGAACTTTCACATCCAACAAACTTCCTATTACATTCCTGGACACAACCACATAGTCCAATGCTCTATCAACAACCCTTCCACCCTCCTGTCTCACCCATGTATACTTATAAATATCTTTCTTCTCAAACAGGGTATTTCCAATCATCATCTCTCGCTCAACACACATACCTATCATTCGTTCCCTATTTTCATTTCTTCCAGGCACACCATGCAAATAATTTCTTCTTTAACAGGATTGTAAATATATTGGACAAATTGCCTAGTAATTTAAAAGACTGTAATAGAGTAAATATATTTAAAAGTCATTTGAATCAATATCTAGCTTTTGCAAGAGTGTCGCTGCCCTATCGGCCAGCAAAAAACTTGCCGAAATGAGAGTCGTTTCTGAACAGCTACCACCACCACCACTACCACTACCATTACCACCGGTTGCCACCACCACTGTCATCATCACAGCTACCACCACTAACACCATCACAGCTACCACCACTAATACCATCACAGCTACATCCACCACCATCATCATCACAGCTACCAACACCACCACAATTACAGCCACCACCACCATGATCATCATCACAGCTACCACTAGCACCACCAACATCATCACAACTACCAGAACCACAGTGATCATCACAGGTATCACCACCACCACCACCACACCCTCTACCTCCACCAGCTCTGTCATCATCACAGCTACTACCATAACTGCTAAAATTAATAAAATTGTTTGTTCATAGCATCAGCGAAGTACTGGACATCAGAGTGTAGTCATACAGCCTCTCTCTCTCTCTCTCTCTCTCTCTCTCTCTCTCTCTCCCCAAAGACATATGAAACTCCACGGAAATGAAACGCCACCTCTTCCACGTGAGTGTATGGTGTAACACTAATGGCCACAAAAAAGACCCAAAACGCTTCAGAAAATATAAATCGACATGAAATTGGCCCATCTGGGACCTATTCCAACTATCCTCACACACACACACACACACACACACACACACACACACACACACACACACACACACACAAAGCCATGAGAGTGAACTAACTTTCATTTCCCATATTCTGGTTTCCATTTTCCTCAACATATTTTGGACAGCTAAACAAATACTAGAATATAAAGAGCTACATATGCCGTAGATTACATAACTGGGGATTAGGGATGCAGTCCCAAATATTTCTCAAGTTGTTTTACAAATGAAAGCTAAAAGGTTTAAGACTTTGAAATGTGCTGAAATTAGATAAAATCAGAATGGGTGAAAATAACTTGAAAGATACAGTTCAGTTAATAACATTAATTCCAAATTCACGTTCATCTCTTTCAGTCCGATGACATTGGCGAGATCCAAGCTGCCCATATTGTTTGATGCGTTTTCTTTCTTGTATTCTTGTATTCTCTCGTTTTTGTTTAATCGTGACAGGCACTTATACCCTTCAGAATTAACTGATTCCGACTAAACTTGGATGCAATGTCCAGCCTATGACCTAGTTGTGTCCACAAGGTTTTGGTTGCTAAACAACTGCTCTTTGCCTAGCAACGGCTGAAAACATGCATTTTTCGTACTTTTCATGTTTTGAGCTATAGATGCATTACTAATGACCGTAAAACGCTCTGATTTCTTTATACGTAATCTTGAGGTCATTCCCTGTCGGAAGTGTGCCATCCATTTTTCCCCTCGCTCCTCTAGTTTTCGAGTGGCAACCCTGTAAAGATTTGTCTCATTGTCCCTAGCAACCACTACCGGTTTTCAAGATCCTCTCCCTCCCCCCCAGTTCCCCGGCTGCTTGGTGGAATTGAATGTAAGTTTGCATGCTTTTAGACATTGATTAAAACTACAACTTTCTACTGTACTCCTATATGCTACATTGGCCAGGTCAGGTGTCAGAGGTCATCAAATGCGAAAACTATGAAAACAGCTAAAATCACAACTTTCCTCGAGCGAAATGCTAAAACTTTGATGATTAATAAGCCAGGGCCATGATTATTGAACGGTATATTGCACTGGAGTACCTCCATATAGAAGTGACTTTTAGTTTCGAAACTCACTTCCGGTTGCTGACAAAGCTAAGTCTGCTCAGAGCTGGTCATCGTCACCTACCGGCTAGTTATATATTTATTTTCCTACTACGACTCGATTATATTCAATTAAGACCTGACTTTTAACAGTGTAAAAGATCAAAGGAGGGTGTATCTAACTCCTCCATGTCGAACAGTCTTTGTAAAGCGAAATAGAATATATTGATGGTTGCATGATTAAATGAGCAATACATCATTGAATCCATGGGTTTAACTGTACCCCACTGATACACTAATTCTTTATTCAGTTACTTCAACGAATTGTCCTCATTTGACTTTTTTTTTTTTTTCCCCTTGGATGGAACAGTGTTATGAGTTTTCAGCCTTTAGTTCCTTCTACTTTCCATAAAAAATGTCCAGTTTTATCATAAACCATACTGTGAAAAAAAAGATAATCGGCAATACAATGGTCATTTCAGCAAAAACAACTAGAAAGCATTAGTGTCCAGCTATGTAATATAATCTATATAGCCTAAACATTTTCACGGCACAACACATTTTATCTCGCGAAAACAACCGCGCGTGGACGATATGAACGGCCTTATTTACCACAACACAGCCATACCGCCAGAGCAGAGTGCCGGATCCGTGCCAGAATATGGAGCTTCATTATAAGGGAACCCGTGTGAAATATCGATTAACAATCATGATGGTTGGAGAAGGGGGGCAATGCACGAAAACACTGGGATAATCTGAGCGTATTTGGGAGCGTCAACAATATTTTCTTTTAGAAGCTGAGTGCATACAGGTAGTAAATTTAGGTGGCTCATTCTCTTCGCCCTTGATAAACGAATAAGTTCTGTTTTTTTTTTTCTTGGTGTGCTCTTTTCCTCTGGTTCTTTGTCCGCGTTTCATTCAGTTTATAGAAATGGCTGCTTGTGAATACTATTTTAGCCACATTTTTAGATTCCTCAAAATTAATTACCCCTGTCGAGGCAGGTATGGTTTCTCTGTACTGTTTCCGTATTTCCCAGATGTAAACCTAACTCAGAGATTAAACCAAGAGTGTTTGATCTTTTCTGCTCGAGCTGAACTTACACTCAATAAGATAATAGCGAAGCAATAAAATACGAGCGGAGCATTCAGCTTTAGATGCATGATTGGAAAAGACACTGAGGGAATGAAACAGGTTCAAGGATAATATAACTCACGGTCTCTTGTACCTCAAGTCTGGCTAATTATATTAAATGAATGACGACCGTCTTTCATTGTCCACAACAACAAAGGTGAGATGCAAATCAGCAATAAATACTGGCTAAAAATTGGATAGCATTGTCTATAGAAAAAATAGAAATGGTGTATATTCCCTTAAGAAAGAGGGCCACTGTCTGGGCATTACTGAGATAAAGAAACAGCTAGTTAGTTCTTGGTGAATACACACACACACACACACACACACACACACACACACACACACACACACACACACACACACACACACACACACACACACACACACATACATACATATACAGTGTATATATAAGTAGAGAGAGAGAGGGGGGGAAGACGAAGTACTTGAAAGGGTACAGTAGGGAAGAAGCAGTGATAAGAAAAAGGGAAGTGATAATAGAAGTAAAAAAAGTATTGTGATGTCAAGTCAAACGTACGATAGCGAAGCTTGGACCTTGTTGGAACGACACAAGCCAAGTGTGAGAGCAGAGGAAATGAGTTATTTGAAAGGAGCATATTGCGTTACATGGAGAACAGACTGATAAATAAGGAAGTGAAGCTGCGTTGTGGTGTGAATGTAGATGTGATAGAATGCGTTAGGTGAAATACACTGAGATGGTTAAGCTATGTGGAGAAGATGGAGAATGAGAGTCTATAGAGTATAGTGTGTGTGAGTGAGGTGGAGCGTGAGAGAACGAGGAGGAGACCGACAATGAGATGGAGGGATGGAATGGAAAGATATATATATATAAAAGAGTGTGTGTGTGTGTGTGTGTGTGTGTGTGTGTGTGTGTGTGTGTGTGTGTGTGTGTGTGTGTGTACTTGGGGTGAAGACAGCGAAATGGCGGGGAACAGGGCGACATGGAGATGATTTGTTTGTGTCCACCCCATATGGGATTAAGGCGAGTCTCTCTCTCTCTCTCTCTCTCTCTCTCTCTGAATTTGGGAGAGTGTGTAAGAAACGGAATCTAAAGGTGAACGTAGGGAAGATTAAAGTTATGGTCTTCGAGAGAAGTGAAGTCAGTGAATGTACGGTGAGGCTGAATGAGAAGGAAATGGAAAATGTGAGTGCGTTTAAGTACTTGGGTAGTGTGATGAGTAAGGATGGAAGTTCAGAGGGTAAAGTGCTTGAAAGGGTGCAACAAGGAAGAAATGCTAATGGTTCCTTGAAAACAGTGATAAGAAACAGGGAAGTGAGCATGGAAGTGAAAAAGCTACTACATGACAGTATTGTGATACAAACTCTAAAGTATGGAAGTGAAACTTAGACCTTGCTGGAGGGACAGAAGTCAAGAGTGAGAGCAGTGGAAATAAATTATTTGAGAGGAGCGTGTGGAGTCACATGGAGAGACAGACTGACAAATGAGGAAGTGAAGGAGCGTTGTGGTGTGGATGTGGATGTGATAGGAAGCGTAGGAGAAACACACTGAGGTGGTTTGGACATGGAGAGTGAGAGACCGACTAGAGAGTGTATGTGAATGAGGTGGAGGGGGAGGGGGAGGCCAAGGATGAGATGGAAGGATGAAGTGGAGAGGTATAGGCCTATGAGAGAGGGGTGTGTGAGCTGGGAGAAGGGCAATGAAATGGTGGGGGACAGGGCGACATGGAGGTGATTTGTTTGTGGCCACCCCTTACGGGATTAAGGCATCTGGCAACAGATATATATATATATATATATATGTGTGTGTGTGTGTGTGTGTGTGTGTGTATGAATTGGTGGTAGGTGGTGGCTGTCACGGGGTTTTTAAAATATCACGGGGTTTTTAAAATAAATGCTTAATATTTTTTAATTGATAATGATAATGATATTGAAGAGCAAGGACATTGATTGTCTTGCTACATCAAGCAATGATTCTTTACGCTGGCTTACTTCACCGATTTTCTCAGAACGAGAATTTATAAACTTTCTCAACAGTACACAGCAGAGACTAATTACTCACAAATGCTGATTTCTAGTACTGTTAGCCTCTGGAGAAAGTTACTTCACCCCTGACAATAAATAACTAATACTAATAATAATATAAGGTTCTTGCTGATGCTTAACTCCTAGGTGGCACAACGGATTTTAAGCTTAATACACAAGACTGGCCTAAGTACCAGTTATGAAAGGCAAACGTTTATGCAAGCTAGGAGCTATATGGAAAATAAGCTTAATTGTGGAGAAATGAAACAAGAGTTTACATTAAGCTCAAGAAAAAGAACTGTTAAATTTATTGATTACAAAAATAAATTTAACGTTACATTTCAAATCAAATTAATGAGATCGCACTCACTCACTCACACACGAGCTAAATTCTTACGCCTAGGAAAAACACCTTAATTAAACTCTTAAGACTAGGAAAACGAAAAGAAATACTGGTCGATGAATGCTGTGGTCTTGTGGAGCTTGGGTTGACCTCTCACACTGCTGGAGCACAGAACCTCTCTCCGTCAGAGCAAACACTGGACTGCGTAAACTCGTGAGAAAGAAATGGGAGCGATAGGCCGCATTTTTTAACGGTCGAGTGAGCGAAACGCACCCAAAACAAATCGCTCAGCGGAAGTGCTAATGTCTCACACAAAGACGATCACGTATGACAATGAAAAATTGATTTGACAAAGCTTCCGTCCGAATGAGCGGTTAACTGAACGATACACAGTGAGTTTTCCACTAATAGTTCGTGGCTTCTCACAAAAGGGAAATGTCGCGAATTTGATTCGTGACATTACACCCCTACAAAATTAAATTTTTTCCTTATGGGAAAAAATTTGTGAAATATATATTTATGTACACATCCTAACTCAGTCACACAAGATTCACACTGTGGTGTGTGTGCTATCCTGCTACAGGAGAAAGTCGCAGTCGCCAGTGAGCAAAAAAAACTCGTATTTACGTTAATAGAAGCAAGCTTGAGGGAAAAAACTCCGTGACGACGGTGAA
Organism: Coenobita brevimanus; assembly: GCF_032717465.1. Classification (NCBI taxonomy): domain Eukaryota; kingdom Metazoa; phylum Arthropoda; class Malacostraca; order Decapoda; family Coenobitidae; genus Coenobita; species Coenobita brevimanus. The sequence continues at coordinate 12,384,160 of NC_137041.1, forward strand.
AATCCTGTACTCAGGTGAAACTGAGCGAAAGTTCACTACATTTACACTGACAACTAATTGTCGTGTAGCGTGGTGTATGTAATACACGGTGTAGGTGTGACAGTTGTAGTGTAACTGTACCTACGTGTAAAATGACACAGTAAATAATAATATGGCGACGACGAAGGCAGAGGAGAAGAGGCGGCAGCGTGCGGCAGACGATCAGCTGGCCCGCACAGCAAAACTGCTACACCCATTGCTGTACCTGCAAAACCAATTAAGGTGGAGCATCAAAAGTGTCAATGAGACAAAATTCTTATTACGTTACAATTACTCTCTCTGCCTAGCAATCAGTACATGCTACGAAAAGTACGCTCTAGCTGAAAAATACAAGTGACAGCCTAAGCTTCGTACATTTGAGGTCGCCATTAATTATAGCACACGATTAGTGTTGGCAAGTTGAGAATCTCTGTGCAAACTCGGGTCTTCCATAGCCTCGAACTGCACACGGGTCCTCAACCTGTGCCTTGACTTACAGTACTTATATTAATATCGGGGAGCTGAGAATCCTTGTGCAAACTCGGGTCTTCCATAGCCTCGAGTCGCCTCTGTGGAGTTCTCACTTCCCCCTTTACCTACAGTACTTATATTAATATCGGGAAGCTGAGAGTCCTTGTGCAAACTCGGGTCTTCCATAGCCTCGAGTCGCCTCTGCAGAGTTCTCTCTCGAACTTCCCCCTTAACCTACAGTGCTTTTATTAGTATCGGGGAGCTGAGAATCCTTGTGCAAACTCGGGTCTTCCATAGCCTCGAGTCGCCTCTGCGGAGTTCTCTCTTGAACTTCCCCCTTAACCTACAGTACTTATATTAGTATCGGGGAGCTGAGAATCCTTGTGCAAACTCTGTTCTTCCATAGCCTCAAGTCGTCTCTGTGGAGTTCTCTCTCAAACTTCCCCCTTAACCTACGGTACGTGATATGTATGTACAGGCCCTGGACATACTGTGTCCTGTGGGGCCAACAAGTGAGACATCAGGTCTACACTCACTTCACCACTATCCTGTCTCTCAACTGACTCAGAGATTACAGGTGTGGTTACGAACGGCACAGGAAGGGCATGTCCCTGATTAGTGGTGTTACTTTGACACACACTGCAGGAACGGACAAAACTATCTGTGTCTCGTCCCATCCCTGGCCAGAAAAAGTCAGCTCGGATACGGCCCTGGGTCTTCCTTTTGCCCATGTGACCTCCTGAGGCTGAACAATGACCCCATTGTAACACTGCTAGGCGGTACTTGACAGGAACGACAAATTGCAGTCGAACCTCGCCCTTGGGTGTTCGTGACTCACGGTAGAGCCGTCCTTGTTTACGAAGGAACTTGGCTTGACCTCCCCGTGAATACTTTATCACTTGACCCTTTTGTTTGTTCCACATGGCAGCAAGTGTCGGGTCAGAATGTTGTTCTTGTACAACAAGTTGACTACACATCAGATCTTGCAGCGATTCAATGATCACTGGGGTGACACAGTCTGGAGCCTCAGCCATGGCTTGTGTTACCGCAGCAGCCAAAGTCTGAGTAGCGTCATGTTCGGTGCAACTATCCTTGACACCATAAATATTGCCAATGATGAGGTCAAATAAGGGTTCTGGCATGACAACTGCGAGTGTCATACCAGTATAAAATGGAGATGCCACCTGGATACATGCCTCAGGGAACAATCTCACTGATCCATCAATAAGGTTTGCATGGATCTGTCGACCTGTATACTGCTCAGGCCGAACTAAACTCTGCTTGACAGAGCAACCTGAGGAACCATTATCTCTCAGGACCTTCACAGGAATGTCTCCCACAAACCCTTGCTGAACAAGGAAGGTACTGTCACCTGTGGGAGGGCCTGTGGAGGAAGCAGCTAGCCACTCATGAGGCTGCTGAATTGATGCGGCAAACATTGTGCCTTGAGAATTATGAACTTGAGGAGTCGTACTCACTCCCTATGGAGATGGAACATTGGCCATCTGTGGAGGGGGGTTCACTGTCACTGTGGGACTAGTGAACTGTGGGGGAGTACCCATACTGGTAGGGACGTGACCACCGTGCTGCTGCTGAGGAATGAAGGCTGCGTTCACTTCCTGCCTCTTTTGAGCTGGTGGTGAAAAGGTTTGTCCCGAAGGTCGGTTGCGTGACTGATACTGCTGCTGGTTAGGGTACTTGTTGTACCTCTTCCACTCAGGTTTCTCAGTGTTTTGCCCCTGGTCCTTCCACTGTGGTTTTGGACCTTGGCCATTATTCTGAGAATGGCCTTGTTGCTGGGGTTCAGTCTGAGACGACTTCCCAGACTTGGCAGTATTTTTTCTGCTCCAGGTGTTTTGCTTACGAGTTTGATACCCGTATGTAGTAAAGAATGCGTCAGCCTTTTCTGCCATTTGGCTGGCATCTTTCACCTGGCAGATCTTAAGCTGTGCTATGAGCTCAGCAGGCCACGACCTCTCCAGCTGTGTACGCAGCATAAGGTCAATTATCCCCTCACGTGTGGAAGGAGTTTCATCTTTCTCCATCCACTCACCTAAATAAGCAATGAGACGATCGAGGAACTGAACAGCTTTCTCCTTGTCTTGGAGACGAGCTCGCATGAACTGAACTTTGGCGTCGTCTACTGTGAGACCATACGCCTTAATGAGTGCAGCTTTCATTATCTCATACGTGAGATTGTCTCCACGAATTCTGTGGAGAATATCGAGGGCAGGGCCCTCAAATAAACTAAGAAATTGGATCCACTTAGCTGCCTCATCCAGTTGATACACGTCTGCCATGTCCTCAAAACGAGCTTTGTACGGCTCGATTCGTTTGCTTTCCTTGTATGAAGGAAGCTTGATGCGTGGGTTCGCCAGGACATGTGTAGGAAGAGCGCTAGTGGAGCTTAGATTAACTGCACCAGATGTGTCTGAAGCCAAGGAATCTCGCTTGAGCTTCAGCACTTCAAGTTCATGTTTTTTGCGTGCTTCTAGCTCGGCACGTTCGTGTTCTCGTTCTCTCTCTCATTCCTCACGCTGTTCTCGCTCATGTTCTAAGTCGAGTTCGCGCTGTTGTCGCTCTTTTTCTAACTCGAGCTCGCGTTGTTTCTCCTCGTATTCGCGCTGTTCTCGCTCGCATTCATGTTGTTCACGCTCGTATTCGCGCTCTTTCTCAAGCTGCTCTTGTTCATATGCACGCTCTCTTTCATGTTGTTCACACTGTTCTCGCTTGTATTCGCGCTGAATCTTACGCTCTTCACGGGCATCATTCTCACGCTGCTGCTCCTGATTATGCCGTGAGAGTATATACTCTTTAATTTCGGTTGGGTCTGTAAGACCCATATCTTTGGCTTCCTGTAAAAATATGGTGGTAGCCATGACGCTAATTTACTAAGCAAACCGAAACTGAGTACTGACTGCTTCGCAGACGAATGCTAATGACACAAGTAAAGAATACAGACACAAGCTAATGGTGACCAGTCTTATCTAGTTAACTGGAAAGGAATAAAGCAAAAATGCAAATAACTGAGGAGACTCAATAATTAACACAATGGGTACAGCGGCTACCCAGGAGCGAATAAAATCGTCTGGCGTTACCAAAAATAAAGTACTAAATAGAGTTAAATACTCTTTGGATTAATAAAGCAAAAATTCACTTGCTAAATTAACGGTAAACACCAGTAAACTTGTGCCTATAAACTTTAATGATAAATTCCTAAATATGAACGAGTGAGTACTATCTCGTGAATAGCTTTAGAGCTAGGAGCTAATATCCTGGAATGAGGTTGCCAATTGTCACGGGGTTTTTATAATATCACGGTTTTTTTTATAATAAATGCTTAATATTTTTTAATTGATAATGATAATGATATTGAAGAGCAAGGACAATGATTGTCTTGCTACATCAAGCAATGATTTTTTACGCTGGCTTACTTCGCCGATTTTCTCAGAACGAGAATTTATAAACTTTCTCAACAGTACACAGCAGAGACTAATTACTCACAAATGCTGATTTCTAGTACTGTTAGCCTCTGGAGAAAGTTACTTCACCCCTGACAATAAATAACTAATACTAATAATAATATCAGGTTCTTGCTGATGCTTAACTCCTAGGTGGCACAACGGATTTTAAGCTTAATACACAAGACTGGCCTAAGTACCAGTTATGAAAGGCAAACGTTTATGCAAGCTAGGAGCTATATGGAAAATAAGCTTAATTGTGGAGAAATGAAACAAGAGTTTACATTAAGCTCAAGAAAAAGAACTGTTAAATTTATTGATTACAAAAATAAATTTAACGTTACATTTCAAATCAAATTAATGAGATCGCACTCACTCACTCACACACGAGCTAAATTCTTACGCCTAGGAAAAACACCTTAATTAAACCCTTAAGACTAGGAAAACGAAAAGAAATACTGGTCGATGAATGCTGTGTATCACCCAATTCAAGGGTGTGAGCTTGGAGCTGTGGTCTTGTGGAGTTTGGGTTGACCTCTCACACTGCTGGAGCACAGAACCTCTCTCCGTCAGAGCAAACACTGGACTGTGTAAACTCGTGAGAAAGAAATGGGAGCGATAGGCCGCATTTTTTGACGGTCGAGTGAGCGAAACGCGCCCAAAACAAATCGCTCAGTGGAAGCGCTAATGTCTCACACAAAGACGATCACGTATGACAATGAAAAACTGATTTGACAAAGCTTCCGTCCGAATGAGCGGTTAACTGGACGATACACAGCGAGTTTTCCACTAATAGTTCGTGACTTCTCACAAAAGGGAAATGTCGCGAATTTGATTCGTGACAGTGGCGACCATCACTCACTCACTTGATGTAGTGTTGTCTTTATCATTCTTTTTCTGTGTTTGCCCACCAATCTTCCTATTTCTCCTGTCTTTCCTGTCACTTTTTATGCTTCTTTCCTTTTCAGGTAGCTTTACGTTGAGTGACAAGGCTAACCGTCTCCTGTAAACCACAAAACCATTTCCAAATCTGGGTGGTAACCATATAACCAATCCATACGAGTTTCCTTCTTGTCAACAAGTGGGTTGGCGAAAGGTTAGTGCCCCTCCCCGTAAAACAATTTAATGTCAAACTTCCATCCCTTATGGGGTTATGACTTCAGTATATACTCGTGTGTGTGTGTGTGTGTGTGTGTGTCTATCTATCTATCTATCTATATCTATATATATATATATATATATATATATATATATATATATATATATATATATATATATATATATATATATATATATTTATATCCAATCCTATGTTGCCCCATGAGAAGCGTAGAAGTCCAGGGCTTGGCAAGTCGGTCCTGACATATAAGATGAGAGTGACCAGCCTCACTCATGCCTGAATGGCATTACGTGAACAGTAAACTCCAACCATCCCTTGGATATAAATCTGCACCGGCTAAATCCGATTGGAGCGCCTTAATTACTCACTAAACCACCAGGCGCCATAACTCGGTTATATGGTAACCATCCAGCGTAGTAAATGGTTTCCTGGTGTACAGGAAAACATTTGGCTTGTCACTCAGTCTAGAGTCACCCATAGGGAGAGAGAGAGAGAGAGAGAGATCATCATCATCATCAGCCATTACAAGTCCACTGCTGAACAAAGGCCTCCTCCAACCTTATCCACAAATTCCTTGACTGAGCCAATCTGTGTCACGTTTTCCCAGCAAATTTCCCCACATCATCTCCCCACCTTCTGTCCGGCCTTTTTCTGCTATGCTTACAGTTTCTTAGTGTCCAGTCTGTCAACCTCTTGCTCCATCGGTTATCACATATTCTTACTATATGGCCTGCCCACCTCCATTTCTGTTCCCTTACAGCTTCTATAATATCTTTATCCTTAGTCCGCTCTCCCACTCAAGTTGATCTTATCCTGTCTCCTAAAAATATTCCCAACACTGACCTTTCCATTGCTCTCAGAGAGCGGATTAATTTATTTTCCAACGATTTTGTCAGTTTCCAAGTCTCACAACCATACATCATAGCTGGAATTATACATTCTTTATATAATTTTCGTTTCATACAAACTAGCAAGCTACATTTCATAAATTCTCTATGTTTACCAAAAGATTTCCATCCAATTGTAATGCGTCTTTTTATTTCGCTGTCATTATCTTTCGTTAATTTTAGTACTTGTCCCAAGTAATTGTACTCCTCGACTGCTTCAAGAATTTCTCCGCGTGTTCTGATGACGCTGTTTGGTGTTTGTGGATTAAAAATTAATTTTACTCCGGTTCATCTTTAGCCCTATTTTGAGACTTTCTCTGTTCAGGTCATTTAACGTGTCTTGCAATATCTCTGCTGTTTCTGAGATTAGGACAATGTCATCTGCCAATCTTAAATGACTTAGCTTTTCTCCATCTACGCACACTCTTTCGTTTTCCCAGTCTAGCTTTCTGAAAATGCTTTCTAGGCATGCTGTAAATATTTTTGGTGAAAATATATCTCCCTGACGCACGCCCTTCTCAATTTTTTTTTTTTTTTCAGAATATAATGTAATTTAACTGTAGCAGTTCCCTCTTTATATAAGTTTTCGAGCAGTTTTACCTCATTCACTTCTTGTTCTCGCAATGAATTTATAATTGCTATGTGCTCCACTGAGTCGAAAGCCTTTTCGTAATCAACAAAACCTAAGCACAGTGGTTTATTATATTTTGTAGTTTTTTTCAATTAGCTGATTCACTGTGTGTAGATGACCAGTAGTCGAATACCCGCTTCGGAATCCTGCCTATTCACGAGGTTGGTTTTCCTCCAAATTTGCAGTGGTTCTGTTCGTAAGGACTTTAGTGAAGAGCTTGTAAATGACTGATAATAAGCTAGTGGGTCGATAGTTACTAAGATCTTTTGAGTCACCTTTTTTTAAAAGTAAAATGACTATTACATTACACCATGTTTTGGGAATTTTCTTTTTTATACATTGAGTAAATAAGTGAGTAATCCCATTTTGTACTTCTACTCCTGCATCGAACAGTGAATCTGCTACTATTCCATCTTCTTCCGGGGCTTTCCCCCTTTTCATATTTTCGAGAGAAATATATACTTCGCCTGTTTTTTTTTTTTTTTTTTGAAAGATTCCCTGCACATATAGTGCAGGCCGGGCCATACATTAGCCCGGTCAGTGGTGTATGAGCTGATTAAAAAAGAGTAAGTGGGGAAACGACCTAGGGAATGCCCAGCACACACGTCCTGTCTCCTGGCTTTGTGGTGTGTGTGTTCGCCTGGTGTTACCTCAGGTATTTCACTTGTGCCAACTGAAAAGTTAGCTATTGGTGCTACGGTCTTTGATGCATACAGTTTTTTGTAAAATTCTTCAACTCTCTTCAAAATCTTATCTCTCCATTTAATGATTTCATCGTTTTTTTCTTTCATTGGTGTACTTTGTTGTTTTCCTAGTGCCAAATTACTTTGGACCTGTTTCAGACTTTTTCCTTTTTTGATGGTTTCTTTGATCTGATCCATATTGCTCCTTCATTTTTTCTTCTCTTTGTCTTTCGTTGATAAGCTTATTTAATTCCGCTCGTTCTATTTCATCTTTGTTTTTTCTTTCATTTCCTTTCTTTTTTCATGAGCTTGAGTGTCATATATATATATATATATATATATATATATATATATATATATATATATATATATATATATATATATATATATATTGTTACGGAACAGAGAGAGATAATGAACACTTCAAGTGAGAATACTAAAATCACTACTGTCCCGCAAAGTTCCAGGTTCAAAACAAAAGAGTTAGGTGAAATTACAAGTTAAAGTTTAATGCTCAAACTAACAACTAAACATTCAGGACTCATAAGGATAATGTAATGGCAAAATAGGTTACATATATGGTTAACTGCAATAGCCTCTATTAACACGAATTTAGCAAGAACAAATTTATCTAAGTCAGCCCTGATAAATGAGAGAACCGGATAATGCTCAGTTAAAGTAAGATATAATATCATCACAGATACAAAACACTCACACACCACAAACTCAGCCAGGAGACAGGGTGTGTGTGCTGGGCATTCCCCAGGCCCTGTCTTCCCCCTTACTCCACTGAAGCCAACCACCACCAACCGGGCTACAGCAAGGCCCGGTCTCCTCTAATGAGGAGAGAATCAAAACAACAACAACAACAAACAAAACACTACTCACACTGCCTGAGGGGGGCGCAGTAGCACAGAGGTAGCGCGCTGGACTCGTGATCGGGGGATTGTGAGTTCGAGCCTCGCCCGGGCTGCCGTGCTGGGAGTGGTAGCTCGCTCCTATAACCCTAGCGGGGCTATATAGTCCAATACAGGGCTTAGCTCGGGGGAACTCCATTTCTCCAATTTTTCACACTGGCTGACTTTAAAAACTTTACGTGAATCACAAAAACCCCACCAGGCCCACGAATCAACGCCTTAGGCCATACAGTACAAGAAAAATGGTAACAACACTTATACTCAAATTATACACCAGCTAGATGGCTGGATACTTCCTGAGCACTCACAAAAATAATAATACACTATACAGGGGAGGAAAGAGATGTGAACAAAATGAGGAGTAGATCTAAGTGGCAATAATGCAGAGACTGAGCTCATTATATAGGGGCCGGCAGAGCTTGATTCAACTTGCAAGAAGGACGCGGAAATGAAGGCACAGAGGACGAAGAGTTGACACACCTGCTCTGAACAAAAGAAAGCACGACTTACTCTACTATAAGGGGCAGAAGGGGGAAGTGAGGTAAAACATGCAAGCCTGGTCACTATGGAAGCCACGAGGCCAATCGTGATCAAACATGCAGCATACTGTACCTTAGAATTATACAAAGGATGATGAAATCATAGGCTATGTAACACCTCCCTACAAAGAAAAAGAAATTTACAAAGGAAATTTCTTATTACTCTAAAACAATCTGTCTGAAGTCTAGATAAGCAATCTGCGATAACATTTTCTTTCCCCTTGACATGTTGTATGTCTAATGAATACTCCTCAAGAAGTAGACTCCATCTTGTCAATCTCTGATTTTTATCTTTAAACTTACTAAGGAATTTCAGTGGGTTATGATCGGTATAAATGACTATGGGGTCAAAACCAGAACACAAATAAAATGAAAAAATGCTGTAAACCCAAAATCAAGGCCAAAAGCTCTTTCTCAATAGTTGAGTAGTTCTTTTGAGGTGGAGTGAACTTCTTACTGTAATAAGATACAGGGTGTTCAATACCCTGATCATCCTCTTGCAGCAAAACAGCCCCAGCTCTTGTATCACTTGCGTCAACAGCCATCTTAAAAGGCTTAGCAAAATTTGCAGTGGCGAGCACTGGCTGACTTAATAGGATAGCTTTAAGTTTACTGAAAGAGGACTCACAGTTATCGGTCCAGACAAATTTAACTCCCTTTTTCAGTAGGTCTGTAAGTGGTGATACAAGAATTGAAAAGTTAAGAACAAATCTCCTGTAACAACCTACCATTCCCAAAAATCTTTGTAGCTCTTTCCTACTTTTAGGTCTGGGAAGATCACATATAACCTGAACCTTAGCTCCTGGTGGTGCAACGTGTCCATCACCAATTACGTACCCAAGATACTGAACTTTAGCTTGACCAAACTCACACTTTGATAAATTAGCTACAAGATTAGCCTGAACCAAACACTAAAAGAAATTTATTGACATGGCATAGGTGATCTTTCCAGTTTCACTGAAGATTAATACATCATCAATATAAACAACACACCCAGCCAAACCCTCTGTTACAACATTCATAAGCTTCTGAAAAGTGCCTGGTGCATTCTTCATGCCATATGGCATTACAGAACATGCAAAAGTCTTTCCTAGTGTTACAAAACATGAGATCTCCCTAGCACGTTCAGTCATATGTACTTGCCAGTATCCCTTTAACAAATCAAACTTATTTATGTACCCAGCCTTTCCGATCTTGTCTATGCAATTTTCCACGTGAGGAAGAGGGTAAGTGTCTGTTTTGGTTATCTCATTAACACGTCTGTAGTCGATGCAAAGCCGCTGTGACCCACCTGGCTTAGGGACTAGAGTGACAGGAGAACTCCACTCGCTCTGACAGGGCTCAATCATCTTGTGGTCCAACAGGTAGCCAAGCTCCCTCTGGATGAGAGGAACTTTCACTGGGTTCACACGGTAAGGAGGCAGTTTAATTGGCTTTGCGTCTCCAACATCGACATTATGCATCAACACAGTGGTTCTCCCTGGAGTGGCACGGAACACTTGGGGGTACTCCTGCAGTAATACCGAAAACTCCTGCCTTTCCTCGGGAGCTAGATGAGAAAGCTTAGTCTGGAGATCATTCATGATATCAGGATTCTTCCCCAAACTATCACTCAGGCTCATACTGCATGGGAGAACTTCACTTGCAGACTCGGGTGGAACAGCTACAGTGCAGACTGGGTTATTTTCGTCCCGCCTGTGATATAACTTTAGCATGTTGATGTGACAAAGTTGTTTGTTCTTTCTACAATCTGGTGTGGCGATGACATAGTTGACATCACTGAGTTTCTTCTCCACGAAATAAGGACCACTAAACTTGGCTTGAAGAGGTTGCCCATGCACCGGTAGCAGAATCAAAACCTGATCTGGCTGAATGTGGCGTAACCTGGACTTCTTCTCATACCAAGTCTTCATCTTCTCCTGAGCAGCTCCTAAATTCTCTCTTGCCAGCTGTAAAGCAATGGTCAGCCATTCTTTGAACTTCATCACATACTTCAGCAGGTTGACGTCATCTTCCTGCGACAGCCAGCATTCCTTGATTAGCTTAACCTGCCCCGTCCCGACCACTTTTTCACCACTGGTACCCCCCAATCCCGACCATTTTTGGACCCAAATTTTTTTTGCTAAAACTTTCGCTTTTGGTCAGAAACAATGGTCAATCACCAAGAAAGTGTTCACCGGGGTCCATAAGTGGCCTAAACAGGTATACCTTCGCTACACCTGGTACCGTGTTCCGTGTAGGTGGTCTGAGGCTCTCACGTTTTCTATGGTATTATAAGTCTGGGAAACCAATGAAAGTAAGTGGATATGAATTTATTACAAACATAAAAACATGTGATACAAGAGTAAATTGGATTTTATACAAAAATAGAGTTGAAATAAGCATTGTAACATCGTGCAAACCGAGCAAAATCAGCCAGACTGGTCACGATGAATCGCTATCATTGCTGAATCATGATACTTATCATTTTTTCTACTTACATAATACATCTCCAATAACATTATACCATTTTACATTTTATTGAACTGTTTTTACGTATTCACAGGCCTTTCGATAACATTTAGCATAATGTTAGCGCTTATTTACGTAGTGAGTGAACTCACTGTGACTGTTGTTTCAACTCGTATTGTGTTTTTTCAACTTACATAATACTTTCCTAATAACATTATACACTTTTCCACTTTTGAGAACTGTTTTGAGATAGTTTCAGGCCTTACGTAAATATTTAGCGTAATAATAGCACATAATAACACAGACGGTGAAGTCGCTATGACTACTATTTCAACTTACAACCTATTTTTTTACTTATATAATACTTCTCCACTAACATTGCACATGTTTCCACTTGATATAATTGCTATCACATAATTGGAGACCTTACTATTCTACTGAGCATCATATTATCGCATATTTACACAGTGAGTGTTATCGCGATATCATTTGTTTCATCTTACACTAGTATTCAACTTATAAATTACTTTCCTACTAACATTACACCCTTTTCCACTTTATATCATTCTTATCACATACTTACAGACCAGAATGTTCTACTGAGCATAATATTTTCGCAGATTTACACAGTGGGTGTACTCGTGACATCAATTGTTACAACTTACACTATTTTTCAACTTATACGTTACTTTCCTGCTAACATTACACCCGTTTCCACTTTATATTCTTGCTATCACATATTTACTGACCAGAGTGTTATACTGAGCGTTATATTTTCGCAGATTTACACAGTGGGTGTAGTTTTGATATCAGTTCTTTCAACTTACACTATTTCTCAACTTATACATTACTTTCCTGCAAACATTACACCCGTTTCAACTTTATATAAGACTTAGCACATACTGACTGGCCTTACCATTATACTGAGCGTCATATCGCCATCCCACACAGTTTCAGTAGTGTAGGAAGTTATGGTACTCTCTGAAACATGGCTGAAGGCACAACACAGCATTGCACTCTACACACTCGTACCTTGTGTCTTTTCTCTGAGTGGCTGGTCTGACTGTCGAGTGCTTGCATACACAGCAGAGGCGCTGGGGTTTACGACGGTTTGGTTCGGAAGGGATTGTGCTAGGATAGTGGCGTCCTGCGAGGCGTAGGGGAGTCTGGGCAGCCATGGGGGTGCAGGAGCGGTGTGTGGGTCTGTCCTGGGCATGCCTGGCGATTATTTCACGTGCCAGCTCCCTCACAAACCCCTCAAAGGTCTCTGATACTCCTGTTGTCATGGCGTGCAGGTAGTGTGTGTTTAGGACCGTGATGTCGAGCAAGTGGAAAAAGAGCTTTTTGTACCACTTCATCGTGGTCCTGGCACAGTCAACACAGGAAATCATCGAGTCCGACTGATCCACTTGCCTCATGTTCAGATTATAGTCCAGTACAGACTCGGGTTTCCAGACGTTGCGCCTCCTCTCGCTACGGTGATCAACGGAGTCTGTGCGGTGCATCAGGGGGCTGTGTACAGTTGATAGGAGGCAAACTTCCCTGTTGTGGTTCCACAGGGTGGCAAGGATGTTATTTGCCTGGAAGAAAACCACCTCGTTCTTGTCAAGTTTCCTCCCTATCTTGACCATATGGCGACGGTTTCTCTTGACTGTACCACAGACTCCGGTGTCGTGTTGGTGGAGGAACCTAGCGAGAAGAGGGCTAGTGTACCAGTTGTCCAGGTACAACACATGACCACGATGAAGGTACTCCTCTATCATTGTCTTCACCACGGTCCCTGAGAGTCCTATACTACGATCTTCTGTTATATCTGTCTGTGCGCCCGTGTACAAGACTGTCTTGCGCATAACCAGTCTTACAGTGACACATAACAAAGATCTTGAACCCGAAACGGTGTCTCTTGCTGGGTATGTACTGGCGAAAGGAAATATTGCCTCTCCACAACACAAGACTCTCGTCTATGACGAGGTCTCTGTAAGGATAAAATGAGGAGCGGAACATTTCCCGTAAATGATCAAATACCAGCCTAATTCTCCTCATTTTATCAGTGTTATTTGCATTAGCTGGATCTTCTGCATCAAAAAAGTGGAGGCGGCCGAGAATCTGCTGAAATCTATTATGACTCATCACCTTTCCAAAGAAAGGTGTGAGGATCATTGGGTCAGTTGTCCAGTATGCAGGAATTTGTTTTTTTCTTACCACACCCATCAAGAGAACCAGGGCAAAAAATAAGAACATCTCAGAAATTGTCACAGGATAGTCATATTGCTGGGAATGCCTGCTCGTTGTTCCCAAACGTTCACTTTCACGGCGCTGTGTTCGTGAAAATATGTTTGTCTGTTCCACTATGCTCCCCACAAACGCCTCCCCAAAGAACAAGTGGAAGAAATCCACCCTAGTGGAACCCGCATGTACACTTGGAGCCGTGCAACCAGACTGCCACTCCTCAGTGAAAGGGTGAATGATGGGAGTAAAATTACTCCCATCTTCCCAGTTCCACGAGACACCACCGTCTCCAGCCACGTCCCCATCGTCGCCTTCGTCAGGGTGGGGAGGTGAGGGTGGTGGGGGAGGTTGGGGAGGTGGAGAGTGGTGCCTTTCATCACTCGCACTTCTCTTCCCTCTCCCTTTTCCTTTACCCTTTCCCTTCCCTTTCCTTCCTTTCCCCACATCCTGGGGCTGTGGGGAGGAAGTTTGGGAATATTGTGAGGCAAAAGACGTGCTGGGGAGTGGCTCCACCTCCTCTCCCCTAGGCCTATGTGCACCACGTGCTCGTGCTGCCTCCCTCACACCACTTTCCCTTTCACCCCGCACTCCCGCCACACCACTTTCCCTTTCACCCCGCACTCCCACCACACCACTTTCGACTTCCCCAGACAAAACACTTGGACCATACCTTATTTGTCTTCTCACCCCACCTTCTGATCCTCGGGGTGAGATTTTTTCCTTCCCCAACCACGAGGCGATATCACGTCCTAAGCCGCCGTCATCGTCATCGTCCTCATCCTCGTCCTCATCAGAATCTCTCTCTAGGGGATGGAGAGAGGTCCGTGCAGGTGGTTTGGGTGCAGGCTGGCCTTCCCTTGCCTTACGATATGTCACATACCGCTTTTTCCGGGGCAAAGGGACCTCCTCATCACTGCTTGTTATTTCCTCCTCAGGCTGGACGTAATCTCGATCCACCACATCATCATCAAGTGGAGAATCACTATCTCCAGTGAAGGCATCCAGGGCGGATGCTATTTCGTCGTCTGAGAGACCTTTACGCGCCAGGTCTGACCTGGGTCACTGCTAACAGGTGAGTGACTGAGACAAGGGCGAGCGCAGGTCACGCGGGGTCTGGGATGCTGCCCGCCTGGCGGCAGGTAGTGGAGGCTTGGGTAGGTGGGTGAATCGATAATCTCGTGCGAATTTTGAAAATTGTGGAAATTATGAACCTTGCAATTCCAGGACGTTAAAGTACGTCGACGGGATTGGCAGTGACAAAACGTGAGGACGTGGAAGATCGTCAATGGGACGCCGCGGGTTAAGGGGTCCTCTTACTTCATGGCCAAACAGAAGTTCAAAAGGTGAGAAGCCCAGTGATTCATTTGGAGATTCTCTTGTGGCAAATACAACGAATGGAAGACCTTTATCCCAGTCTTTCTGATGTTCCAAACAATATTTCCTGAGCATCGATTTGAGTGTTGGATGATATCTCTCCAATGCTCCTTGCGTCTGGGGATGGTAAGCTGAAGATGTGATCTGGGTGATGCCCAACTCTTTCAGAGACTGCTTGAAAACATTTGACATGAAATTACTTCCCCGGTCTGACTGTACCTCCTTGGGCAGACCAAACTTGGTGAAGAACCCTAGCATTTCCTTAACCACGTTCTTTGCTGAGATATTTCTAAGTGGCATGGCTTCAGGATAATGAGTAGCCATATCAATCAGGGTCAACACATAAGAAAATCCTGAAGAAGTCTTAGGAAGAGGGCCCACAATATCCACCAACACATGGGTGAATGGCGCCTCAAAAGGAGGAATGGGAACTAGAGGTGCAACCTTTTCGGTCTGATTACACTTCCCCACAACTTGACAGGTGTGACAAGACTTACAATACCAAGAAACATCTCTGAAGATACCTGGCCAGTAGAAGTGTTTCAAAATGCGTGCCACAGTCTTCCTCACTCCAAGGTGTCCTGCCAGACTGGAATCATGAGCCACTCTAATGATATCCTGCCTACAAACATGAGGGATGACAACTTGATGTACAACCTCCCATTCACAGTCGGCTGATGCTGTTGGGGGTCTCCACTTTCTCATAAGTACTCCTGACTTTATATAATAACAAGTAGAAGCACTAGCTGACTCTTCCTCACTGCAAGCAGAGTTAGTTAGACCTTTCAACTCAGGGTCAGTAACCTGCAACTCAACCAACTCTTGACGAGACAAATTATCAACACTATGGGGTACTGCCTCATCTGGTGAGTGGTCCAAATTAGCAAGAAAAGTGTCAGCTAGGATAACATAATCATCATCATTATCCTCTAAGTCACCAGTAACTTTAGACTTAGCCCTAGTGACAGCACATGCAGAGAACACATCAGGGATATCACAATCCAGGGTCGCAGTCACTGGTTTACTAGACAACTGAGGAGCTGGACACACTTGACTTCCACCAATATCATTTCCAAGTAAGAAAGTTACACCTGACATTGGGAGTGTCTCAACCAACCCAACCATAACGGAACCATTAACCCCTTAACCGCGGGTATTGTTTTGGTCTGACTGTCCTCTCCCACGGGGGTTTCAGCCAAATGTAAACAAACCTTTAAACCTTAATAACTCTGCACAGAATAAAGCTAGAGAAAAAAATAAGGTACCATTAGAAAGTACAAACCTTCAGCTTTCCATTGATGTAGGTTTCATGACTTCGTTGACTTTCACAGGACGGGGAGAGCCGTTAGAAGTGAGGGGTGTGAAATAACTATTTTACGCCCCACACACCAGTACCAAATGCCAACCACTCTCTCATAATAGTAATATAAACATATATGAACACTGTACATACGATAAACACCCACTCTGTGGTCACTGAGGTAGGTAAAAGGCACTTCCCTGCGGCTGCGCCCGCTCTTCACTGCGGCTGCGCCTCACTTCACTGCGGCGGCACCCGCTCACTGACGTTTCCTGCGATCTTTTCATTCTTTCTAACTTCTAATATTATTTTACATATAATATGGGCAATGTACATTATATTTACAATGCACTTATTACTATATTGCGTCACTGGCGCATCACAGAATTACATAAGTGCCGCAGAATTCCACAAGTGCCGCAGATTCTCTTATTACAATATCACTTATTATACTGGCCAATATTTCCTTTATTTTCTAGGCAAAATATCCCTTATTACTACATTATCCATTATACAATTATTGGCAAAGCACGTCACTGTCGCATCACTATATATCACTGTCACTTTCAGTATTTACTCAGAGAGTGGTACTCGGCAAAGCACGGAGTTACACACAGAGCGACTTGGCATTCAAGGCACTGGTGTGTGCTCATTTTTCTCGTCGTAGGCCTTCGTGTGGTGGTTGAACATACTCTGCAGCGGCCCTGTGACAACCTGCCGCCTGCTTTAGGAGGCAATTTCACAAGCTGGTGCCGGCTCATGTAATTGCGGCACTCAGGACGGTCAGGTTGTGTGTCAGAGTGTCGCCTCGGGATCAATGCCGTCACCTGACCAAATCGTTCAAGTAGCTGCTGCACGACAGTCTTGGAAAACTGTCTCAGTGATGGTTGCCTTATGCCCCCGACTTGTGTCTTGTAAAGAATGAAGGCATTGAGCATGCACATATCGAGCATGTGCAGGCAAGCCTTCCTGTACCATCGGGTGTTTCTCCTGAGACAGTCTATTTCGCCAATCATCATATCAGACTTATCAACGAGTCTCATATTTACATTATAATCAATGACGGCATCAGGCTTCATGATTGGCTCTCCCTGTCCTGTAGCTGACCTTCCCAGTTCTCTTCATTTCCCCTTGTGGATGGTGCTGATCATATTCACGACCTTCTTGTCATGCCACCTGATCACAAGAAGCTTGTCTGACTTCTTCAGGTGAACATCTCCCCTGGATGATGATGATGCTTCAGGAAAACTAGGCCACTCTTTCCTATAGCTCCGTACAGTGCCAACAGTGCCAATGCCGTGTTCAGCAAGGTATTTGGAGAGTTTTGGTGCTGTGTAATAATTATCGTGTACAGCACATGATTACCACCAAAATACCTCTCCATCAGCACTTTTACAACGGAGCCAGAGAAGCCAAGGGGGTCTTTCCTGTTCACATCCATTGTGCTAGCCGAGTAAATGACAAAATCCATTATATACCCCGTCTCACAGTCACACAGCACAAAGAACTTTATCCCAAAGCGGTGGCGTTTGCTGGGGATGTACTGCCTGAATTTGAGACGTCCTCTGAACAATACCAGGGACTCATCTATGACGACTTTCTGCATAGGCCTGAAAAATCGCATAAATCGATCCCTAATCTTGTTGAGGAAATCCTCACTTTCCACAAAGGGTCAGTTTGGGACGGGTTGTCATTATCACCGAAGTGCAGGTATCCAAGCAGCTGTCGGAACCGATCCCGTGACATATACTTCCCGAATATGGGGATAGTAGTTATGTCATCCACGAGCCAGTACTCCTCCAACTCATGTCTCTTTATATGGGGCATCAAAAACATGAGTGCAAAAAAAACATACAGCTCTCTGATCCCGACAGGCAACCACGACACTTGCTTTGGCGAGCCAATAGGTCCCAGCCCTTGTGCTGCACACTGAGTTGCATACCTATTGGTCTCATCGCTGACATGCTGCACAATTTCATCATCAAGGAAGGCCAGGAAGTAATCAACAAACTCATCACCTGCGTTGCATGGGAAGGCAGACTGTATTCCAGCATTTGTCATATCAAACGGTGGATTGTGTGACTGGAAATCTCCACCATCAGTCCAAACAAATGCATCAACTTGACCTGTGCGTGGTTCAGTGGCAGGGGCAGGTTGCATTCCACTCGTTTCCCCATGAGAAGGAGCTGATGTAGAGGCAATGGGTGAGGCAGGAGGTGAGGCAGGAGGCAAGCGGGAGGTGGGTGAGGCAGGAGGCAACGGGGAGGGGGGTGAGTGCGGGGGCGGTGAGTGGGGGGGTGGCGCGGGTGAGGGAACTGAGCGGGGGGCAGGCGGGGGGGTTTCTGACCTGGTGCATGGTGAAACTTGACCCTTTCTACCCCGCTTATCACCTCGCTTATCGCCTCGCTTATCGCCCAGCTTTGCCCTCCAACTGCCACACATCCCCTTTGTTCTAGGCCTGCCTGCACGGCCTGCACGGCCTGCCTTCCTTCGCTTTGCAGGCTTTGGTAATTCGTACTCCTCAGATGATGTAGACTGAGGAGAGAGCACAACAGATGATGATGATGATGATGTGAGGGCAATTGGGCTAGGGGAACGGGAAATTGATGGGAAATGCGTACTAGGGCCTGGTGTGGGAGACGTGAGCCTGCGCTTCACTCCCTTCCCACGTGCAATACCAGATTTGCCCATAGGAGCCTTTCCTTTCCCAGAGTAAGTTGGGGGTGGTGAGGGGGAATCAACACGATCACTTTCATCACTGTCACTATCAATGGAAAATGGTTCACCACCAATCACTGCCAAATCATCACTGCTTGCTGTGAGTGTGTCACTTTCACTGCCACAATCAAGAGTAGTACTTACTGTTTTGTCCAGCTCAGTTCTAATTTCAGGAGTGCTCAACCCCTTCTGCCTCGCCGTCGGCAGTTCCTTTACCAGTGTAGAGGTAGAGGGAACACTAGCACTAAACATTGTAGAGGAGGAAGCGAGCGACGATGAGTCGGGACGGAGCACCATTATCACGCACAGAGCTGGACAGATACTGACTGACGCGGGTCAGGGCAGGGGTGGGGGGGGTCCCCTCGGGGTTGGAGGAGGGAGGTGTGGGATGCCTGGTGTGAAAGAACTCGACAGCTACTCTTGCGTGAGAATATTTGCGCGCCGGGAAAACGCGCGGTGTTCAAAATATTCACGATCATTCCAGAATGCCAACCGCGGTTTGGTCCAGTTTTGTCGCCGTCATTCTGGAATGACACCCGCGGTTAAGGGGTTAACAAAACCAGACTCTAAATTCACTCTGCACAGAGGGACAGAGAAGTAATTATTCCTACACCTTGTAAGATTACAGTTTCATCAGAGGAATTAACATTAGAGCCTAGAACACTGGTCAGCATAAGGGATTGGCAAGCACCTGTATCACGATAAACTGATTTCCTGTCATTATTGTCCAGAGGACTGACAAAACCATCAGACAGCAAATTAGCACATGATCTCTTGAGAGTGTCACCCACGTTACTGCTCAAAAGAGGAGCTTCATCATGAGAATTTAATTTACCCCTCAATGCAGGTTCAGTTAACTCGGTTAAAGTATTCTGGGAACTCTCAAGGGTGGACACTAGACCAATTGACTGAATATTTAAAGACTCCTTATTGTTCACATCACGCTGTCTCCTGAAACATTTCTCTGTAGTATGACCAAGCTTACTACAATAAGTACATTTACTTTTCCGAAATCTAGAGGTGAAGCTGGTATTTACTTCCTGAGAGACATCATCTTTATTCTCTTTCCTGTTACCTGTACTCTGAGTAGAGGCAACGTACGTACTCTCAGCTTTCCTTTTTTCTTTAGAATATCTCTTGTGAGTGAGAACATATTCATCAGCTAAAACTGCAGCATCAGACAAATTATCTATTCTTTTCTCATCAAGATATAGGCTTACAACTTTATTAATACACCTTTTGAAGTCCTCCAGCAAAATCATCTGCTTAAATTTATCAAAACCAGAATATACATTCTTAGAATTTAACAACTGCTCTAACAGATCTTCTTTGATTTTTCCATACTCAACATGGGATTGCTTATCGTGCTTATAAGTTGTCCTAAATTTTACTCTATAGGCTTCAGGAACAAGCTCATAGGCCTTAAGAATCAAGCTCTTAACTACATCATAATTATCAGATTGATCCTGAGGCAAAGATGCATAAGTTACTTGAGCTTTACTGGTGAGAACACTCTGAAGGAGTACTGGCCAATACTTTTTGGGCCAATTAAAACCTGTAGCTACCCTCTCAAACAACTGAAAGTACTTTGTTAAATCAGATTCATTAAAAGGAGGGACAAGTTTAACATTTTTAGCCACATCAAAATCATCAGAGCTACATGATCCAGTTCCACCTTGTTTCATGCGATACTCATGGTCTGCCTGAAACCTAGCAAGTTCAATTTGTGCCTGAGCCTGTTCCTGTGCCTCCTGAATACGAGCCTGAGACTCAGCCTCCTTAGCATGTGCCTGAAACTCAGCCTCCTTAGCAAGAGCCTCCTGCAGGGCTAGCTGAAACTTAGCTATTTCAATCTGCGTTTGCTCATCTGGAGGAGTTACATTAAACAAGCTTTTATTAATCATGCCAACAATTTGATCTTTAGAATGATGAGAGTGAACAGCAATTCCCAATTGTTGAGCAACAAGCTTAAGTTCATTCTTTGTTCTGTTTTCTACATCACACACTGTTTGCACATTTGATAAAAAATCTTTGGCTTCATCAAGAGTAGTAATAGTAGACATCATGAATAAATCACAGTCACAAAATATCAAGCAATATCCTTATGATAATATCCTGAATATCCTGATAAGAGGTCGCCAAATTAATGTTACGGAACAGAGAGAGATAATGAACACTTCAAGTAAGAATACTAAAATCACTACTGTCCCGCAAAGTTCCAGGTTCAAAACAAAAGACTTAGGTAAAATTACAAGTTAAAGTTTAATGCTCAAACTAACAACTAAACATTCAGGACTCATAAGGATAATGAAATGGCAAAATAGGTTACATATATGCAATAGCCTCTATTAACACGAATTTAGCAAGAACAAATTTATCTAAGTCAGCCCTGATAAATGAGAGCTCCGGATAATGCTCAGCTAAAGTAAGATATAATATTATCACAGATACAAAACACTACTCACACTGACTGACTTTAAAAACTTTACATGAAACACAAAAACCCCACCAGGCCCACGAATTAACGCCTTAGGCCATACAGCACAAGGAAAATGATAACGACACTTATACTCAAATTGTACAGCAGCTAGATGGCTGGAGACTTCTTGAGCACTCACAAAAATAATAATACACTATACAGAGGAGGACAGAGATGTGAACAAAATGAGGAGTAGATCTAAGTGGCAATAATGCAGAGACTGAGCTCATTATATAGGGGCCGGCAGAGCTTGATTCAACTTGCAAGAAGGACGTGGAAATGAAGGCACAGAGGACGAAGAGTCGACACTCCTGCTCTGAACAACAGAAAGAACGACTTACTCTACTATAACGGGGAGAAGGGGGGAGTGAGGTAGAACACGCTAGCCTGGTCACTATGAAAGCCACGAGGCGAATCGTGATCAAACATGCAGCATACTGTACGTTAGAATTATACAAAGGATGATGAAATCATGGGCATTGTAACAAAATATATATATATATATATATATATATATATATATATATATATATATATATATATATATATATATATATATATATATAAAGAAGCAATACTTTCTCCAGGTGGAAAGTGAAGTCTAATAAGGAAAATGAATATCAGTGCTAGGATGAACATCTTGTTTATTTATCGGGAACGTTTCGGCTTGACTCTAGCCATCATCAGTCTAAAAAAATTGATATCTTAGATTTACAAAAGAGAATAAAAAGTAATGATATTTAGATTTCACAGTCAAGTGAACATACAGTACAATTAAATCAATCAACGAAAAAGAAAAAGAAAAAATATGGAAAGGATGTAGCCTACCTTACCATTTAACATATAGGTCAGCAGTCAGGTAATTTTTGTGGTTAAAAACTTGGTCAACTGTGAAAAACTTAAAATGCTCATATTGATTTAAAAAGTTAAAATTATGCTATTAAAAAATGCAATGGATACAAGTGATTTCTCCAATCTCCACACTTCCCGTGACGACACATCAAGACGAGTAGCAGAGACTCTCCTCACCCACCTCCACAAGCTAACCCTGGATATCTGTGACTCTTCCACCTCACTGATCTGCATTTTTTTAATAGCATACTTTTAATTTTTTAAACCAATATGAGCATTTTAATTTTTTAACAGTTGCCCAAGTTTTTTAACCACAAATATTAACTGACTGCTGACCTATATGTTAAATGGTAAGGCACATCCATATTTTTTTCTTTTTTTTCTTTTATGGATTTATTTGTATGTTCACTTGGTTGTGAAATCTAAATATCATTACTTTTTATTCTCTTTGATAAATCTAAGGTATCAATTTTTTTTAGACTGATGATGGCTAAAGTCGAGACGTTCCCGATATATAAACAAAATGTTCATCCCAGCGCTGGTATTCATCTTCCTTATTACATATATATATATATATATATATATATATATATATATATATATATATATATATATATATATATATATATATATATATATGCAATGAAATCACTTAAGCCATCAAAACCTCTTAGATGAGAATTAGAATAGAAGGGGATTTGCAGTAGAAGAGACATCCCAAATAAATTTTAATTTCTTCATGATCGCTTTTACCTAGTCGTCCACCAACTACTGTATCACTGATGATGTTTTCTTTATTAGACAAATCCAAATCTAGTACATTATTTACCTCTAGTGGGCTCCCCCGATATATTCATAAAGGAGGGTTAGTGCCCCTCCCTGGAAAACAACTAACTAAAAAAAACAAACAATAAGCCTCGGACAAGGACTGATCAAACGATGACGACCAAGGACCGGACAAAGGACATGGTTATCGGAACGGGGAATGTAAGGGGAGCGAATGATGAGGTGAAAGAGAGAGAGATTGTCCAGGTGCTTGAGGGTGCGAAAGTGGATGTATGTGGAATAGCTGAAACAAAATGGAGAGGAGAAAGTGTGAGAGAATGGGAGTATGGATGGGTTATATGTGCAGGAGTAGGTGAGAATGAGAGGGCAAAGGAAGGAGTATGTATAGTTGTGAGTAAAAGATGGAAGAGCATAAGACAGTATGGATCAGTTGGGTCAAGGATTGTGTGGGTAAAGTTGAAAGTTGGAATACAAATGTGGGCGATTGTGTGTGTGTATGCGCCAATACAAGATCGTGCTAGAAGAGTAAGAGAAGAGTTCTGGACAAATGTTGAAGTGTGCATGGAAAAGTTTGGAAGGAAAGAGAGAGTGTTTTTGATTGGTGATATGAATGGTAAAGTTGGGAATGTGAAGGTGGATGGAATAGTTGGTGAGTGGGGTGTGCCTGCTGAGATAGATGAGAATGGGAGTGCGTTAGTGGACATTTGTGTTGGGAGGGAGTTGGTGATAGCCAATACCCTCTTCAGGCATAAAATGATCCACAGGTATACATGGCGAGTGATGAGAAGGGTGGGTGATGAACTGAATGAAAGGAAGGCAATGATTCGATTATGTGTGTGTGGATGAAAGGATGCAAAGATGTGTAATGGATGCAAGAGCTTATAGAGGTTGGGGGAGTGGACTTTCTGACCACTGCTTGGTGGTGGCCAGAAATAGGATTCAAGTAAGATGGAGGAATAGAAGAAGGGAAAGACGAGAGGAAGGAGTAGTTGCAAGGAGAGTGGAAAGGTTACAAGAGGATGAGAAAAAGGCAGAGTATAAGAGAAAAGTGGAGGAACGATTGGGCAAATATGAATTGGAGCAGATGGGAGACGTGGAAGGTGTGTGTAGGATCTTTACAGAAGAAATATGTGCAGCATGTGATGTGGTGTGTGGAAGGAAGAGAAGACGGAGGGGAGTGCAAGGGAGAGCGTGGTGGACTGAAGAGGTGAGACAGGCTGCGGCACAAAAGAAGAAAGCATACAATGAATGGATGAGAAATAGGGGCGTGGAAGAAGTTGAGAGGCGGAAGAGAGAGTTATATGTAGAAAGAAAGAGAGAGGTGAAAAGATTAGTAAGAGAGAGTAAGAAGAGAGTGGATGAGGAATTTGGAAGGAATTTGAGTGTAAAGTGGAGGGACTGTAAGAAAATGTTCTGGAAAGAGGTGAAAAGAGAAAGACAGGGTGGAAGTGAAATTAGCAGGGGAGTGAAAGATAAAAATGGTAGATTTCTAGTGGAGAAGGGAGAAAAAGTGAGCAAATGGAGAGAACACTTTAAGGAATTGTTGAACATAGAGGATGGAAGTAATGCGAGTATAAGTGGCTGGGGAATGGCTGGGAGAAGGAGGGAGATGAGAAGACAGGAAGAAATCAGTAGGATAGAAGTTGTGGAAGCAATGAAGAAAGTTAAATCGGGGAAAGCCCCAGGAATTGATGGAGTGTGTGGTGAAATGCTGAAGCATGGGGGAGGGATAGTAGTAGAATGGATGTGGAAGATGTGCAGATTGGCCTGGGAGGAAGGTAGAGTCCCGGAGGATTGGAAGTCAGTTATAATTATTCCCTTGTACAAAGGAAAAGGGGAAAAAGAAGTGTGTGGTAATCATAGGGGCATTTGTCTTCTTAGTATAAGAGGAAAAGTGTATGGTAGGATACTTATTGACAGGGTTAGAGAAAGAACAGAGAAATTAGTTGGAGAAGAACAGGGAGGCTTTAGGAAGGGAAGAGGTTGTGTAGATTCTTAGAACTTTAGTGGAAAAGTTTCTAGAGAAGGGAAAGAAGTTGTATGCGGCTTTCATGGATTTGGAGAAAGCATATGACAGGGTGGATAGACAAGGATTGTGGAAAGTGTTAAGAATATATGGAGTAGATGGGAAGTTGTTGAATGCTGTGAAGAGTATGTACGATGGTGCGAAGGCTGCAGTGCGTGTGGATGGTGAACTAAGTGAATTTTTCTCTTTGAAAGTTGGGTTGAAACAGGGATGTGTCATGTCTCCATGGTTGTTCAATCTGTACATGGATGGGGTAATAAAAGAGGTACAAGGTAGGGTAGTGGATGTTGGAGTGGCCCTGGTGAGAGAGGATAGTGTTTGGAAACTCCCTGTACTGTTGTTTGCAGATGATACTGTGTTGTTGAGTGACGACGAAGGGGAGCTGCAAGGCTTGGTGGATGAGTTTGGGAGAGTGTGTAAGAAACGGAATCTAAAGGTGAATGTAGGGAAGAGTAAAGTGATGGTCTTTGAGAGAGGTGAAGTCAGTGAATGTACAGCGAGGTTGGATGGTGAGGAATTGGAAAATGTGAGTATGTTTAAGTACTTGGGTAGTGTGATGAGTAAGGATGGAGGTTTGGAGGGTGAAGTGCTGGAAAGGGTACAGCAGGGAAGAAAGGTTGCTGGTTCTTTGAAAGCAGTGACAAGAAACAGGGTAATGAGCATGGAAGTGAAAAAGTTACTACATGACAGTACTGTGATACCAACTCTAACGTATGGAAGTGAAACTTGGACGTTGTTGGAAGGATACAAGTCAAGAGTGAGAGCAGTGGAAATGAGTTATTTAAGAGGAGCTTGAGAGTCACATGGAGAGACTGGCTGACGAATGATGACATAAAGGAGCGTTGTGGTGTGGATGTGGATGTGATAGGAAGCGTTATGAGGAACACACTGAGGTGGTTTGGCCATGTGGAGAGGATGGAGGGTGAAAGACTGACGAAGAGAGTGTATGTGAGTGAGGTGGAGGGAGGAAGAGGGAGGGGGAGGCCGAGGATGAGATGAAGGGATGGGTTGGAGAGGTATATGAGAGAGGGGGGTATAAGTTGGGAGCAGGGCAGTGAAATGGCGGGGAACAGGGCGAT
Organism: Coenobita brevimanus; assembly: GCF_032717465.1. Classification (NCBI taxonomy): domain Eukaryota; kingdom Metazoa; phylum Arthropoda; class Malacostraca; order Decapoda; family Coenobitidae; genus Coenobita; species Coenobita brevimanus. The sequence goes on from NC_137041.1 coordinate 12,410,181, forward strand.
TTGGAGGCGATTTGTTTGTGGCCACCCCAAACGGGATTGAGGCGTCTGGTAATAGATAGACAGGTAGAAATTATCATGTACTACCTCTAGAAATTCCCCATACTCTGCGTCCCCGGTGTGATTTCACCAACTTATCCTTGGCAGGGTAACATCCCCTAAAATTATTGCTAAGCCTGACTGATGCTTTCCTAATTTCCTCCAAAAGTATTTACTATCTGTTCTACAGTATTTAATTCTGTAGATCTGTAAATTGCTCCTAAGACACATTTCTCCCTGTTGTTACTAATGATTGTGGTAGCAGGATCAAGCTGAGAGGAGTGAGGTGGACCAATAGAGAGAGGAGCTGTCAGGAAGAGACACTGAAAGTCGAGAAGCTGAGAATTTAAAAAAAAATGGAAGATGAAAACAGGGCCAAAGTAGGGGAGGAGTTAGAATCAGTGCATTGGAATGAAATGGATTTGGACAGCCTGTGGAATGCATATACTGACTGCATCTTTAGAAACGCAAAAGCTGTGTGTGGTGTGGCAAGAGCAATAACGAAGAAGAGAGGTACAGTATGGTGGGATGAACAGGTTAAGAGAGCAGTGGAGGAAAAGAGGAAGAAGTATCTTGAGTGAATACAGGGCAGGGATTGAAAAAAATATATTGTGATGGAGAAACACGTAAAGAATCTAGTGAAAAGGAAAAAGAAGGAGGTATATGATGACCTAGGAAAAAAAAAAATGCAAATTACTCTGAAAATAGGAGTCTATTCTGGAAGGACGTGCGGAAATGTAGAAGTGACAGGGGAGAGAAAAGTGAAAGTGTGAAGGATGTAAGCGGTAGATTATTAACCCACGGGGATGAAATAAGGACCAGATGGAAAGAATATTTTTAAAGTCTGATGAATGGGAATGGAGAGAGCAGAGTGCCTGTTAACATGATTGGCTTGGGGGGTGTACACAGAAAGAATACAGTGCCACGAAACGTGACACTTGCAGGGGTGAAGAACGCAGTGAATCTATCTATCTACATACCTAGGCTGTTTCCCCCAAAGAAAGAGAGGTAGCTGAGACAGGATGACACTTTCCCAATTTACTCATCCACACACACACATTCATTCGCATCTTAGCCCCAAGGGGAGAAGGGACAGATCCTCACCACACCACACAGCACAAGGGTCAACTGCACAGTGCAATCAGCGACATAAGCATCAGGACCCTACAGCAAAGCTGGCTTACTCCTGCCACATCATAATGGACCCATCCCCTTAACCGTACATGACCTGATCAGCTGAACAGATCAAATGCGGGAGAATATTCCCTCTGGGCGGCGTCATCATTTATTCATTCAGAATTTCTCTCCAATCATTCCTATCACGCGCAGCTACTCTTCCTTGCTCAACAGACATCCCTCACGCATCCAGCACTCTCTTCGCAATGTCCATCCATCTTATTCGTGGCCTTCCTCTCAGCTTTGCATTTCTCATATCTGATCCAGTTATCTATTTCACCAATCGCTCATCATCCAGTCTCTCTATATGGCCAAATCATCGCAACACCCTCTGCTCAGCTCGATCAGGCATCTCCTGCACAACTCCAGTTCTCCTTTGCACTTCATCATTTCTCACTCGATCTATACGCGTCACTCTGCACATACTTCTCAGACACCTCATCTCCATTACATTCAAAATTTTCCTCTCTGCTACACCCATATTCCACGTTTCACCCCATATAACGCAGTCGGTACCACAACACCCTCATACAGCCTTCTCTTTACATCCTAAGCGAACGACATCAAAACACTTTTTTCATTCCTCCCAGCACCTTTCCTACTTCATTCATTCTAAACTTCACTTCTGCATCTATTCTTCCATCCACAGCAACATGTGACCCCAAATACTTAAAACACTCTACCTCCTCAAGCAATTCACCATTCAAAACTATATTCATCCTCCTACCATCTACTGACCTCGTACACTTCATCACTTTACTCTTATTCTCATTTACTTTCAATTTCCTCCTTTCACACACCCTTCCAAACTCCTCTGCCAACTGTCTCAAACTCTCCTCTGAATCAGCCACCAGTGCAGTGTCATCTGCAAACAGCACCTGATTCAGATTCCACTGTGTACCATCAACATTCACCAGACTCAAACCTCCACCTAACACTCTTGCATTCTCCTCCCTAACAACGCCATCCATATAAATATTAAACAACTAAGGCAATATCACACATTCCTGCTGCAGCCCCACTTTCTTGGGAAACCAATCACACAGTATTTCTCACTCTTACACACACTCTACTGTTTACAGAAAAACTTTTCACTCCTTTTAGCAACCTACCATCAAGTCCATACAATCTTAAACAGTCCTCAAAGCCTCCCTGTCACTTCTATCATACGCTTTCTCTAAACCGATGAACACCCAAAACACATCCTTACCTTTCGCTTAATACTTTTCACACACCTGTCTCACAGCAAACACCTGATCCACGCATCACCTCCCTCTCCTAAAACCACACAACTCATCACCAATCACTCCCTCTATACCCTCTCTAACTCTCTTAATTAACACTCTGCCATAAACCTTACCTACAACACTCAACAGACTTATACCCCTAAAGCTAGTACATTCATACTTATCACCCTAGCCTTTATACAGCGGAACCACACAAGCACTTGCCCAGTCAACTGGCACCATACCTCTCACAAAACACACATTCAACAATCTTACTAACCACTCAGCAATAGTCGCTCCACCACCTTTCAGGCATTCCACAGCACACCCATCCATACCTGCAGCTTTCCCTGCTTTCATCTCCTCTCTGCCTCCTGCACTTCCTCCATCGTGATCAAAGAACCAATCAATTTTCTCAACACATTTATTCCTTGCACCCTTCCATCTGCCACAATCTCAGCCTCCCTTTCCTCCTCTACATATAACACTCTTTCAAAATACTCTGCCCACCTCTTCCTTACTGCATCCATCTCAATTAACATCCTTCCATCCTCCGCTTTTACTTGCTCTTCCGTCCCAGACTCTTCCTTTCACACCCTTTTCACCTCCTTCCAAAACATTTTCTTATTCTGGTGAAAATTCTCAGTCAACCGCCTACCCCACATCTCATCTGCTGCCATTTAGCATCACGCTCAGCTCTTCTTGCCCTATGACTTTCTTCATTATACATCTCATATGACACCTCATTCTTTCTCTGCAGCCACACTTCATATGTACGTCTCTTCTCAGCCGCAGCCATACGTACTTCCTTTCACCACCATTCACTTCTCTTTCTTACACCACCACCTACTCGTTTCACACCACACACCACTTCTGCATGTCCCACAACAGCATTCTTAAACAACTGCCATTCCTCCTCCACACTGCCATTCTCCTGATCTTTCAGTGCATTCCACTAGTCTTTCAATTTCTCCTGATACTCTATTATTTTCTCTCTTTTATCCAACTCACTCATTTTCAAAACGTCCCTGCCACACTCAAGTCTAGCTCTCACCCTTCTCTTACCTACTCTCAACTTTCCCTCCATCAGGTAGTGGTCAGACTTACTTCCACTCTCCTTTCTCAAAACTCTTACATCCAACAAACTTCCTATTACATTCCTGGACACTTCCACATAGTCCATCAATGCTCTATCAACAACCCTTGCACCCTCCTGTCTCATCCATGTATACTTATGGGCTTTCTTCTCACACAAGGTATTTCCAAGCACCATCTCTCGCTCAACACACATACCTATCATTCGTTCCCCATTTTCATTTCTTCCAGGCACACCATACATACTAGCTACACCTTCAACTGCTACATTTCTCATTCTAGCATTCAGATCTCCGATCATTACCCATTTCACATTCGCTCGAAAGCTCTGCAGACACTCATCTACATCATTCCAGAAAGACTCCCTCTCTTCTGCATCCCTTTCGCTACCAGGCCCATATGCTCTCACAAATACCCACAACTCATGTTCAAATTTCGCTTTCACCCGCATCAGTCTCGATGACACATCTTTCCATTCAATCACACACTGCGGCACTTCCGGACTCACTAACAAGGCCACACCTTCTCTCACCCATCCCCTATCAGCACCCGACATTCTTCCATCCACACTTGCAAACTTAGACTCGCCTTTCCCTTTCATCTTTGTTTCACTCAGAGCTAACACATCTAACTTTCTTCTCACAAACATTCTCCCAATCTCCTCCCTTTTAGCTTCAATCGTACTACTTCAACGCACATTCATAGACCCAATCCTCAGGGTACGGGGAGAACTCAATCCCCACATTCCTTTCTATTCCCTGTCTCATTGTAGGAACTAGAAAAACAGAGGAGGGGGTCCCTAGTCCCCTCACCCCGCCCCATTTAGTCGCCTTTTACGACACGCAGGGAATACGGTGGCAAAATTCTTCCTAACGCAACCTGGCCGCAGAGTAGTAGTACCACCCATAGTGCTGCCAGATTGTCCCCCCCCCCTCCCCGCTGTGAAGCGGCTGAAAAACGGGAAAGCAGCTGGGGTTGATGAGATGTATGCAAAATGACTGAGTGTATTTAAAGAGCGGAGTGAAGTGCTTGATGAAGATATGTAAGAAGGCGTGGAAGAGTGAAACTGTGCCAGTAGAGTGGAAAATGGCAGTGATTGCACCCTTGTACAAAAATAAAGGTGAGCGAAGTGAGTGTAAAAATTATCATGGCATAAGTCTATTGAATGTTGTAGGGAAGGTTTATAGAAGAATTATCATAGGGAAAGTAAGAGAGAGATAACAAAAGTCCTGGTGCGTGACGACCAGGGTGGCTTTAGGAGTGGCAGAAGATGTGTAGATCAAACATTTGCAGTAAGACAGATAGTGGAGAAGGCGTGTGAGAAGGACTATAAGGTGTTTATGGCATTTATGGATCTGGAAAAAGCATATGTCAAAGTAGAAAGAGAGGAATTGTGGAAGGTTTTGCTCCTGTACAGTGTCGATCGTAAGCTTCTAGGTGCCGTCAAGAGTTTTCATGATGTTAGTGTGGTATGTGTAAGGGAAAATCGGCATCCAAGTGATTGGTTCACAGTCAGTGTGGGCGTGTGACAAGGTTGTGTGATGTCCCCATGGTTGTTCAATATATATATGGAGGGGGTGATGAGAGACGTGAAAATACTAGTAATGGAAAAAGGGATGGCGTTGGTAATGAATGGTGATGGATGGAATTTCTCAAATTTGTTGTATGCTGATGATGCAATGCTACTTGCAAATACCAGACAAGAGCTTGGTAGTCTAGTGCAGAGTTTTGTAGATGTCCGCGAGCGTCGTACCTTGGAAGTGAATGTAGAAAAGAGCAAAGTGATGATTGCTGAGAGAGAATTGACTCCCGGTGTGATGCTGCAGTTAACGGAGAGACAGGATTTGGTGAGAGAGTTCAAATACCTGGGTACAGTGATAGGAAAGAAAGGAAAATTTGCAAAATAAATGGAAAGTAGAGTGACACAAAGAAGGAAAGTGGCGGGTGCTATGAAGGCCTTGATAAAAAGCAGAGGCTTGAGTGTTCAGCTGCACGAGGCTTACAGCACATGAGTGTTAGTGCCAACTTTAATATACGGATGTAAGAATTTTTAAGAATATGGTGTGGCATGAAAATGAACAGTCAGCAGTAAAAGCAGTGGAGATGGGACTGCTGAGGAATGTATGTGGGGTACAGTGAGTGGATAGGATACGGAGTCATGAGATCAGTGAAAGATACAGAGTGAAGAAGTCTGTGGACACCAGAATCGAAGAGGGTGTACTTAGGTGGTTTAGTCATGTGGAGAGAATAGATGCCGATTTAGTGGTGGAAAAGGTATATCTGAGCGAATTTGAAGGAGGGAGGAGGCGAAGTAGGCCAAGAAGAAGGTGGAAGGATATGTTGGATGAGTGTGTGATGATGAGAAGTGTGGAAGTTGGTGAGGCTACGGGACTAACAAGAAAGCACGCTGCCTGGATGAATTTTGTGCGGAGAAATGCATAACCAGGGATTTGGCACCCCTTTTTAACGTGACGGCTTTCGGATTGATTCGATTAGATAGGTATTATGTGAAGATTCTGAACGTGGTGATTTTTCTTTTATTCTTTTTTTTTTTTTTTGGCTTATCTGATGGGACTGAATGATGAGTGAATGGAAGCGTGGCCCATAGAATTGGGCAAACATCGGCTGTCTGGACATTGCTACTCCTCACTCTGCCTTAGGGAGGAAAAAGAGGTCCGGATGATGAATGATGATGATTATGGTGTTACTAATATCAATCCGGACAATTTCCTGTCCCTAATTACTTTAAAATTTTGAGCATTGTACATTTATATACTTTTGTATTATGCTCCCTAACACTTATAGTACATCTACAGTGCATAATCTTCACGTCTACACTTGTCATTATTAATGTATACATAATTTATATTGTTAAATGAATAACCACTGTTTGCGGAAATAAAGATTAATATTGTTATCATTATATTATTACTCTCTGTCTGTCTGTCTGTTTGTCTGTCTGTCTGTCTGTCTGTTTGTCTGTCTGTCTGTCTGTCTGTCTGTCTGTCTGTCTGTCTCTCTCTCTCTCTCTCTCTCTCTCTCTCTCTCTGCTTGTCTGTCTGTCTGTCTGTCTGTCTGTCTGTCTGTCTGTCTCTTTCTCTCTTTCTCTCTCTCTCTCTCTCAGCATATCTATCAATAAATTTGTCGGTTCGTGTGTGTGTGTTTTTTTTTCTCTCTCTCTCTCAATCTATTTATCCTTCTGTCTATCTACTCCTGATTGTGTGCATGTCTCTGTCTGTCTGTGAGTCTGTCTGTCTGTCTGTCTGTCTCAATCTATCTATCCTTCTGTCTATCTATTCTTGCGTGCGTGCATGTCTCTGTCTGTCTGACTGTAAGTCTGTCTGTCTGTCTGTCCGTCTGTCTGTCTGTCTGTCTGTCTGTCTCTCTCTCTCTCTCTCTCTCTCTCTGTTTCTCTCTCTCTCTCTCTCTCTCTCTGTATGTGTGTACATGTGAGTACATGCATCCGAGTTTCTTTTTCTCTCTCTTCCTTTCTCAGTTTCTCTGTCTTTCAGTCTGTCTATCTTTCAGTCTGTCTGTCTGTCTGTCTGTCTCTCTCTGTCTCTCTCTCTCTCTCTCTCTCTCTCTCTGTTACAGTCTACCGTCGCCCCACTCATACCTCAGAGGAAGACACAGAACTATACAGTACCTTGCAAGAAGTTCTCAATGGGAAGGAAATGTTGATTACTGGCGACTTCAGCTTGCCGTCAGTAAATTGGAATATAGTTACCGGTAGCAGTAATGATGACAAAAGGATGACGATTTTCATTAAGAATAACTTTTTGTTTCAGTGTGTCATGGAACCGACAAGACAGGGCAATATCTTAGATCTTGTACTGTAATCACTACAAATGAAGATATGGTCTCAAGCCTCACTGTGGGTGAACATTTAGCATCTGGCGATCATAATCTCATAAGATTTGCCACGAGCCTCTCACATGATGAATGTAAAAGTAAAACTATGATGCCGGACTATAAAAACGCAGCTTTTAACTGCTTATGGGTCGCCCTTAGTACACTAGCTTAACACATGGAAAGAATTAGCGATGTAAACGACATGTGGGCAGAATTTAGGCACGTATTCAAGACTGGGGTAAAAATAATCTTCTTGTTTTTGATGCATCAAAGATTCAGTTCTTACACCTATCAACCCTACTAAATCTTCCACAGGTATACCCACTAATGTTTAATGATATTCAGCTTAATCCTGCATCATCCTTGAACATGCTTGGGGTTTCATTTACTCGGGACTTATCTTGGAAAGATCATATTACATCTCTTGTAAAATCTGCTTCCAAGAGATTGGGTGTGCTAAGCCGACTCCGTTCTTTCATTACTCCTGCACAATTGTTGACTGTATACAGGGGTTTTATCTGCCCCTATGTGGAGTACAACTCTCATGTGTGGGGAGGCTCCCCACATACAGCTCTTCTCAATAGGGTGGAGTCAAAGGCTTTTCATCTCATCAACTCTCCTCCTCTTACTGACTCCCTTCAACCTCTGTCTCTTCGCCGCACTGTTGCATCTTTATCTCTTTTCTATCGCTACTTTAATGGTCACTGCTCCTCTGAACTGTCTGCATGCATTCCTCCACCTCTACGACCGGTGCGTAGCACCCGTCTAGCAGCAAACTCTCATCCCATTTCTGTCCAACTCTCTAATGCAAGAGTTAATCGTTACTCCCAGTCCTTCATTTATGCAACGGGTCAGCTCTGGAACTGTCTCCCTCTGTCTGTATTTCCTGCTGCTTATGATCTCCAGTCTTTTAAACGCAGTGTGTCCAGGCATCTCGAAATGAATGGATCTTGAATTTGGCTCTCTCTTGTATTTTGTTTTTCTCTTGGAGGGAACTGTTATTGCGGGCTCATGGCCTTTGGTTCCTTCTTCCTCGCATAAAAAAAAAAAAAAAGTACATGCTAATGAAATCTGGACAAAAAAATAATAATAATAGAAACAAACCAGCGTGGTGTAATGCAGATATTAGCAGAGCAGTTAGAGAAAGAAACCGTCTCCACATCTTAAAAGTCACACCAGTGAATTAGTCACAAGGCAGTATATCAGTAGTAGAAGAAAAGTTAAAAAACTCATTAGCACAGCTAAAGGACAGTTTGAAATTGATATAGCAAACACAAGCTCTACGGATCCTAAGCTTTTTTTTATGGATACATTAACGGCAATAAGCGACAGAAGCCGGGCATTGGTCCACTTGTCAGCGACGAGGGTGCTCTTATCTCGGACGATAAGGAAATTGTCTTTACTTTAAATAATTTTCTCAGTTCAGATTTCACAGTAGATGTCAATGACACCATCGAAGAGCAACAAATGTCAGCCCAAAACGTACTAAGTAATATGCATGTTAGCAGTAATGAAGTGAGAGATAAACTTAATAAAATGAACAGTAATAAGACTCCTGGCCCTGACAAATTCTACCCTAAAATACTGAAAAATGTGGTGGATGTAATATGCAGTCCTCTAACATATATCTTTAACATGTCCCTACAGCAAGGAAAGGTTTCATCAAACTGGAGACTGGCTAAAGTGAATCCTATTTATAAAAAGGGCAGTAGAGGTCAACCAGGTAGTTATAGACCAATTAACCTAATCTCTGTCTTGGGAAAGATCCTCGAATCATTAATTAGAGATAGGCTAGTTGAGTTCCTAGAAACTAATAACGTAACTAGGAACAGCCAGCATGGCTTTATAACGCGGAGATCATGCCTGACGAATTGTATTGAGTTTTATGATACACTTTTTAAAACGAATGATTGGACTAGGTCTTTTGATATAATCTACTTAGATTTCCAGAAAGCCTTTGACAAATTGCAGCATAATAAATTAATGATAAAGATAAAATCAACTGGAATTGCGGGAAATATTCACAAGTGGATAGGTTGCTGGTTGCGTGAGAGAAAGCAACGAGTCGTTATAAATGGAGTGGAATCAGACTGGACTCCCGAGACCACTGGTGTTCCTCAGGGATCGGTGTTGTGACCAGTCATATTTATTATTTATATTAACGATATCGATGTTGGCCTAAACAACTTCATTTCAAATTTTGCGGACGATACAAAAATCGGCAACATTATATTAACAGAAGAAGACGGAACTAACCTTCAAAATTATCTTAACAAATTAGTCTGCTGGTCAGAAATGCCTTTCAGTGTGAGTAAATGTCAGATACTGCAATGAATGATGGAAAACAAAAGGTATGATTGCGAAATGAAGGGCCAAATCGTTAGCAAGTCCTCACAAGTCAAGGATCTAGGCATAGTATTAAGAGGAGTAGACTGTAGCACCAGTCGAGCAGGGCAGTACTCCCGAGGTGGATGGAAAGCTGATGACAGGGAGTGCTGGAGCTCCCGTTTCATCAGCCCTCAGGACTAGTTCCTGACCATCCCCCTTTGATGAACTTTTTCAGTGTCTCAGTTACACAGAGAGTAGGCCAGCATGCTCTCCAGTACAAATTTCTCTAACTATCTTCACCAAACTACATGCACTGTACACACTACACTTCCTATTCAAAATTCACCAAAAATGGCGTCAATTCACCCAGCCTCGGAGTCACCAGGGGTGGGGACCATAAATGCCCCCGCCATCTGCCCCTCTCCCGGTGACGACTCGAGGTGCCTGGAACCACTGTCTGACTCTCTTCTTCTTCATTTCTGCAACATTCGCGGCCTTTCCTCTAACTTTCGCTCTGTTGAGCACCACCTCTCCTCCTCTAAACCTCACCTTCTTTTTCTAACGGAGACTCAGCTGTCTGAGGCAACTGACAGCAAACCCTTTTCTGTATCTTCCTACTTTCTCTATACTCATTTCAAAGCCAAAGGTGGCTGTTGTGTATACATACGCAACGACTTATCTTGCTCTCGTGTTCCTGAACTTGATTCTTCTGAATTCTCCACACTCTGGCTTCGGCTTTCCTGTCATTCTCTGACTAAATATATCTGTGCTGTTTACTTATCCCCTAATTCTACTGACTATCAAAAATTCTTCGACTATCTTACTTCTACGATGGAACACATTCTGTCCATTTCTCCTTTCTCTGAAATCTCCATTCTTGGAGATTTCAATGTTCACCACCACCTTTGGCTCTCCTCTCCTTTCACGGATCCACCTGGTAAACAAGCCTACATCTTTTCTATCCTTAATGACCTAGAGCAGCTTGTACAGCACCCTACCCGTATCCTGACCGCCTTGGAGAGAGCTCCAACATACTTGACCTCTTCCTCACAACTAATCCTTCTGCTTACTCTGTTAATCTTTTCTCTCCGTTGGGCTCCTCCGATCACAACCTTATTACCTTAACCTGTCCTATCACTCTGGTATGGCCTGTGGACCCTCCAGGGAAACGTCGTCTGTGGCATTTTGGAGCCGCGGACTGGGAGGCCCTCAGGCAGTACTTCTTTGATTTTCCCTGGAATGATTATTGCTTCCATGGCCGTGAGCCATCTGAGTGTGCCTTGCGCATTACGGAGGTTATTCTCTCGGGCATGGAAGCATACATTCCTTTCTCATATCCTTTGACTAACAAAAGAAAGCCTTGGTTTAATCACGCTTGTTCTAATGCTGTCCGCAACAAGGAGAAGGCCTACAAAAGGTACCGGAGCCAACCCACCCCTGAATCACATAATCTTTACGTTTCTGCCCGGAATCGTGCTAAGTCTGTTCTTCGCTCTACAAAAAATAATTTCATCCGTACTAAATGCTCTCAACTCTCCAACTCGAATTCTTCCCGCTCCTTCTGGCACCTTGCCAAAAATCTTTCTAACAACTTTACCTCATCATCCTTCCCTCCTCTTTTCTACTCTGATGGTTCTGTAGCTATTTCTTCTACTGATAAAGAAGATCTCTTCGCACAGACTTTCTCCTCCAATTCCACCTTAGACGATTCCGGTGCTGTTCCTCCATCACTTCCCCCCTCTGACTTCCTCATGGCTGACATTAAAATTTCTTCAGTTGATGTATTTTCTGCCATCACTGGCCTCAGTACTAACAAGGCATATGGGCCTGATGGGGTCCCTCCTGTTGTTCTCAAGAACTGTGCTTCTGTGCTTACACCCTGCCTAGGCAAACTATTTCGCCTTTGTCTGTCAACTTGTACCTTTCCTTCTTGCTGGAAGTTTGCTCTCATTCAGCCAGTCCCAAAGAAGGGTGACCACTCCCAACCCTCCAACTATCGTCCAATTGCTTTAACGTCCTGTATTTCAAAAGTTTTCGAGTCAATTCTTAATAGAAAAATTTTAAGGCATCTTTCCTTTCACAACCTTCTTTCCGATCGTCAGTATGGGTTCCGTCAGGGACGCTCCACTGGCGATCTTCTCACCTACCTTTCAGACTCCTGGTCATCCTCCTTTCGGGACTTTGGCGAAAGCTTTGCCATTGCACTTGACATCTCAAAGGCTTTCGATCGAGTCTGGCATAAATCTTTAATTTCCAAACTGCCCTCCTACGGTTTCTATCCTTCTATCTGTGCCTTCATCGCTAGCTTCCTTTCTGGTCGTTCTATAGCCGCTGTTGTAGACAGCCATCGTTCTTCTCCTAGATCTATCAACAGTGGTGTTCCTCAGGGCTCTGTCCTATCACCAACTCTCTTCCTTTTATTCATCAAAGATCTTTTAAGCTGTACATCTAACCCTATCCACTCATACGCTGATGACTCCACCCTTCACCTTTCCATTCGGTTCCCGCAACGCCCATCCCAACAGTTACTTCAAGAAACAAGGGATGAGGCTATGGCACACCTAATGTCTGACTTGGCTCATATCTCTGACTGGGGTAAAAATAATATGGTTGTCTTTAATGCATCTAAGACTCAGTTCTTACACCTATCAACCCGACAAAATCTTCCACAGGTATACCCACTAATGTTTAATAATATTCAGCTTAATCCTGCATCATCCTTGAACATGCTTGGGGTTTCATTTACTCGGGACTTATCTTGGAAAGACCATATTACATCTCTTGTAAAATCTGCTTCCAAGAGACTGGGTGTGCTAAGCCGACTCCGATCTTTCTTTACCCCTGCACAATTGTTGACTCTATACAGAGGTTTTATCCGCCCCTGTGTGGAGTACAACTCTCATGTGTGGGGAGGCTCCCCACATACAGCTCTTCTCAATAGGGTGGAGTCAAAGGCTTTTCGTCTCATTAACTCTCCTCCTCTTATTGACTCCCTTCAACCTCTGTCTCTTCGCCGCACTGTTGCATCTTTATCTCTTTTCTATCGCTACTTTAATGGTCACTGCTCCTCTGAACTGTCTGCTTGCATTCCTCCACCTCTACGACGGGCGCGTAGCACCCGTCTGGCAGCAAACTCTCATCCTTTTTCTGTCCAACTCTCTAATGCAAGAGTTAACCGTTACTCCCAGTCTTTCATTTATGCAACAGGTCAGCTCTGGAACTGTCTCCCTCTGTCTGTATTTCCTGCTGCCTATGATCTCCAGTCTTTCAAACGCAGTGTGTCCAGGCATCTCAAAATGATCGGATCTTGAATTTGGCTCTCTATTGTATTTTGTTTTTCTCTTGGAGGGAACTGTTACTGCGGCTCATGGCCTTTGGTTCCTTCTTCCTCGCATAAAAAAAAAAAAAAGACGACCTAAAATGTTCAAATCAATGTACAGTATATCTGCCGCCAATAAAGCCAACAGGGCCCTAGGTTTCATCAAAAGACATTTTACATATAAAAACGGAGATATTATAATCCCCCTATACAAAAGCATAGACAGGCCACACATAGAGTTTGCAGTGCAATTTTGAGCACCGCACATAGTCAGAGACATAGAAATACTTGAAGGGGTCCAGCGTAGGGCTACCAAGTTAATCCCGTCCCTGAGGAATAAATCATATCTCGAGAGGCTCAGGGAATTAAACACATTCTCTCCTAGAAAACAGACACTCAGGGGACATCTAATTGAAAATTTTAAGATTCTGAAAGGCTTCAGTAATATTGATTCAAGCTAGCTATTCACGGTTATTGCAAAGACTGTAACTCGGGGAAGTGGTATGAAGTTGCAAGCAAGGAGGGTTAATTTTGATACAGCCAAAAACTTCTTCATTTACTCTGTTGTAAGAGAATACAATAAACTCCCTGGGAATGTGAGTGTGAGTGGTACCATGAATGTCTTTAAAAAAGCCACTGGAAATGTACCTCGACGCGACTGGTATCGTTTAGTTAGGATGGAGCAATTATAGCATATTCGCATCTACATTCATCTATTGATTAAACACAGCACACCTAAACTAGTAATCAACATAGACAGTATTTTAGGGCAAATATAATAGATGAACATCATATTAATCTGTTTTATATAAAAAAATCAGTAAAAAAAAAAAAAAAAAACAGAGCATGCACAGAGACAGTGTGTGGCTGTATGCCTAAATTCTCCATTACAATAGTATTCTACTTTCTGCCGATCCAGTAAAATTCCTTCAGGTTGTCAATCCTGCTTCCTGTACTTCAGATGCCGGAGAGTCTAGAGGGTGGGGGAGAGAGCCTTGTGCTGTGCAATCCTTTTCTCCTGCTCCTATAATTATAGCACTGTACTAGTATTAGGGCAGGACAGTCTCATACGGACCGTAAGGTCTGTGTGGTCTGCGTATCTATGTAACTCTTTGTATCTGTGTGTGTGTGTGTGTGTGTGTGTGTGTGTGTGTGTGTGTGTGTGTGTGTGTGTGTGATTCTGTTTGTTTCTGTGTGCGTGTGTGTGCGTGTGTGTGCGTGGGTCCCTGAACGTCTTCATGCCTTTTTCTTAAGTGTTTTTCTTTCAATCCCCATCCCCTCCTTCTCTCTCTCTCTCTCTCTCTCTCTCTCTCTCTCTAGATTATATTGGCAGATTTCACAGGGAACACAGAAAAAATCTGATATACCCATACTAATTTCAGAATTTATGAATCATTTTAAGAGACTAGCACAAGAGGGTAACCCCGAAGATTCTCTTAGCAATATAGACATTGATATTGATACTGAAGACGACAGTGTGTTAAATAAAGAGGTTACAGAGGATGAGGTGTACAAGTGTATATTGAAGCTTAAGAATAACAAGGTTGCTGGTATTGATAATATTATCAATGAATATATAAAAAAAACTAAACATCTATTATGCCTGTTATATGTAAAACTCTTTAATAAGGTTCTAGAGACAGGAAATATCCCGGAGGAACGGCTGATAGGAATAAT
>NC_137041.1:12429889-12457389 GCF_032717465.1 Coenobita brevimanus
ATCTACTCCTCATTTTGTTCACATCTCTGTCCTCCCCTGTACAGTTGTTATTATATTTGTGAGTGTTCAGGAAGTCTCCAACCATCTAGCAGCTGTGTAATTTGAGTATAAGTGTTATTACATTTTTTTCTTGTACTGTATACCATAAGGTGTTGGTTCGTGGGCCTGGTGAGGTTTTTGTGATTAATGTAGAGTTTTTACTGTCAGCCAGTAGTAATAATATTTTGTATCTGTAATAATATATCTTGCTTAAACTACGCATTATCCGGTTCTATCATTTATCAGGGCTGACTTAGATAACTTTGCTCTTGCTAAATTCATGTTAATAGAGGCTATTGCAGTTAACCATATATGTAACCTGTTTTGCCATTACATTATTCTTATGAGTCCTGAATGTTTAGTTGTTAGTTTGAGCATTAAACTTTAACTTGTAATTTTACCTAACTCTTTTGTTTTGAACCTGGAACTTTGCGGGACAGTGGTGATTTTAGTATTCTCATTTGAAGTGTTCATTACCTCTCTCTGTTCCGTAACATAAATTTGCCGACCTCGCCAGGATATTCGGGATATTATCATAAGGATATTGCTTGATATTTTGTGACTGTGATTTATTCATGATGTCTACTATTACTACGCCTGATGAAGCCAAAGATTTTTTGTCAAATGTGCAAACAGTGTGTGATGTAGAAAACAGAACAAAGAATGAACTTAAGCTTGTTGCTCAACAATTGGGAATTGCTGTTCGCTCTCATCATTCTAAAGATCAAATTGTTGACATCATTAATGAAAGCTTGTTTAATGTAACTCCTCCAGATGAGCAAACGCAGATTGAAATAGCTAAGTTACAGCTAGCCCTGCAGGAGGCTCGTGCTAAGGAGGCTGAGTCTCAGGCTCATATTCAGGAGGCACAGGCACAGGCTCAGGCACAAATTGAACTAGCTAGGATTCAGGCAGACCATGAGTATCGCATGAAACAAGGTGGAACTGGATCATCTAGCACTGATGATTTTGATGTGGCTAAAAATGTTAAACTTGTCCCTCCTATTAATGAATCTGATTTAACAAAGTATTTTCAGTTGTTTGAGAGGGTAGCTACAGGTTTTAATTGGCCCAAAAAGTATTGGCCAGTACTCCTTCAGTGTGTTCTCACCGGTAAAGCTCAAGTAACTTATGCATCTTTGCCTCAGGATCAATCTGATAATTATGATGTAATTAAGAGCTTGATTCTTAAGGCCTATGAGCTTGTTCCTGAAGCCTATGGAGTAAAATTTAGGACAACTTATAAGCAAGATAAGCAATCCCATGTTGAGTATGCAAAAATCGAAGAAGATCTGTTAGAGCAGTGGTTAAATTCTAAGAATGTGGATTCTGATATTGGTAAATTTAAGCAGATGATTTTGCTGGAGGACTTCAAAAGGTGTGTTAATAAAGATGTAAGCCTATATCTTGATGAGAAAAGAATAGATAATTTGTCTGATGCTGCAGTTTTAGCTGATGAATATGTTCTCACTCACAAGAGATATTCTAAAGAAAAAAGGAAAGCTGAGAGTAAGGACGTTGCCTCTACTCAGAGTACATGTAACAGGAAAGAGAATAAAGATGATGTTTCTCAGGAAGTAAATACCAGCTCCACCTCTAGATTTCAGAAAAGTAAATGTACTTATTGTAGTAAGCTTGGTCATACTATGGAGAAATGTTTCAGGAGACAGCGTGATGTGAACAAAAAGGAGTCTTTAAATATTCAGTCAATTGGTCTAGTGTCTACCCTTGAGAGTTCCCAGAATTCTTTAACCGAGTTAACTGAACCTGCTTTGAGGGGTAAATTAAATTCTCATGATGGAGCTCCTCTTTTGAGCAGTAACGTGGGTGACACTCTCAAGAGTTCATGTGCTAATTTCCTGTCTGATGGTTTTGTCAGTCCTCTGGACAGTAATGACAGGAAATCAGTTAAAATATATCGTGATACAGGTGCTTGCCAATCCCTTATGCTGACCAGTGTTCTAGGCTCTAATGTTAATTCCCCTGATGAAACTGTAATCTTACAAGGTGTAGGGAATAATTACTTCTCTGTCCCTCTGTGCAGAGTGAATTTAGAGTCTGGTTTTGTTAATGGTTCCGTTATGGTTGGGTTGGTTGAGACACTCCCAATGTCAGGTGTAACTTTCTTACTTGGAAATGATATTGGTGGAAGTCAAGTGTGTCCAGCTCCTCAGTTGTCTAGTGAACCAGTGACTGCGACCCAGGATTGTGATGTCCCTGATGTGTTCTCTGCATGTGCTGTCACTAGGGCTAAGTCTAAAGTTACTGGTGACTTAGAGGATAATGATGATGATGATGTTATCCTAGCTGACACTTTTCTTGCTAATTTGAACCACTCACCAGATGAGGCAGTACCCCGTAGTGTTGATAATTTGTCTCGTCAAGAGTTGGTTGAGTTGCAGGTTGCTGACCCTGAGTTGAAAGGTCTAGCTAACTCTGCTTGCAGTGAGGAAGAGTCAGCTAGTGCTTCTACTTGTATTATATAAATTCAGGAGTACTTATAAGGAAGTGGAGACCCCCAACAGCATCAGCCGACTGTGAATGGGAGGTTGTACATCAAGTTGTCATCCCTCGTGTTTGTAGGCAGGATATCATTAAAGTGGCTCATGATTCCAGTTTGGCAGGACACCTTGGAGTGAGGAAGACTGTGGCACGCATTTTGAAACACTTCTACTGGCCAGGCATCTTCAGAGATGTTTCCTGGTATTGTAAGTCTTGTCACACCTGTCAAGTTGTGGGGAAGTGTAATCAGACCGAAAAGGTTGCACCTCTAGTTCCCATTCCTCCTTTTGAGGCGCCATTCACCCGTGTGTTGGTGGATATTGTGGGCCCTCTTCCTAAGGCTTCTTCAGGATTTTCTTATGTGTTGACCCTGATTGATATGGCTACTCGTTATCTTGAAGCCATTCCACTTAGAAATATCTCAGCAAAGAACGTGGTTAAGGAAATGCTAGGGTTCTTCACAAAGTTTGGTCTGCCCAAGGAGATACAGTCAGACCGGGGAAGTAATTTCATGTCAAGTGTTTTCAACAAGTCTCTGAAAGAGTTGGGCATCACCCAGATCACGTCTTCAGCTTACCATCCCCAGACCCAAGGAGCGTTGGAGAGATATCATCAAACACTCAAATCGATGCTCAAGAAATACTGTTTGGAACATCAGAAAGACTGGGATAAAGGTCTTCCATTCGTTGTATTTGCCGCAAGAGAATCTCCAAATGAATCACTGGGCTTCTCACCCTTTGATCTACTGTTTGGCCATGAAGTAAGAAAAGCCCTTAAGCTACTCAAGGAATGCTGGCTGTCAGAGGAAGATGACGTCAACCTGCTGGAGTATGTGATGAAGTTCAAAGAACGGCAGTCCACTGCTTTACAGCTGGCGAGAGAGAATTTAGGAGCTGCTCAGGAGAAGATGAAGACTTGGTATGATAAGAAGTCCAGGTTACGCCACTTTCAGCCAGGAGATCAGGTTTTGATTCTGCTACCAGTGCATGGGCAACCTCTTCAAGCCAAGTTTAGTGGTCCTTATTTCGTGGAGAAGAAACTCAGTGATGTCAACTATGTCATCGCCACACCAGATCGTAGAAAGAACAAGCAACTTTGTCACATCAACATGCTAAAGTTATATCACAGGCGGGACGAAAATAACCCAGTCTGCACTGTAGCTGTTCCACCCGAGTCTGCAAGTGAAGTTCTCCCATGCAGCATGAGCCTGAGTGATAGTTTGGGGAAGAATCCTGACATCATGAATGATCTCCAGACTAAGCTTTCTCATCTAGCTCCCGAGGAAAGGCAGGAGTTTTCGGCTTTACTGCAGGAGTACCCGCAAGTTTTCCGTGCCACTCCAGGAAGAACCACGATCTACCTACACCAGGTCAGCCAGCTTGACAAACTCGCGCAGGTGGGTGTGACGTCACGTGAGGTCCAGAAAGGTGAGGTGAGATGCGGTGTGGACGTCAAGACCCAGGACAATGGGAAATTATATTTCAGTCTTTCCTTGTACCTTGCACAGTGTACATATAATAATAATAATAACACCAATAATAATCAGAATGATGATGATTCTACTACTACTACTACTACTACTACTGCTAATAATAATAATAATAATAACACCGATAATAATCAGAATAATGATGATTCTACTACTACTGCTGCTACTACTACTACTACTACTACTACTACTACTACAACTACTACTACTACTACTACAACTACTACTACTACAACTACTACTACTACTACTACTACTACTACTACTAATAATAATAACGATAATAATAATAATAATAATAATAATAATAATAATAATATCAACAACAACAACAACAACAAAGACAATGGATACAAAAAGCGTAATCCTTTACTCAAATATATATGACAGCATTAATTATTATTTAAGAGAGAGAGAGAGAGAGAGAGAGAGAGAGAGAGAGAGAGAGAGAGAGAGAGAGTTTCATTATACTTGTCATATTATGTAAGTCAGCTGACATTATTGTTGGAGAGACCTAGTAAAATGTAAATATTTCTATTGCTTCAGCTCAAAGTCCAACAGAGGTGGCTACCAAGAGAGCTGAAAGAGCAGAGAAGCGAGGACTGAAGAGGAAAGTAGCCGAGTTACTACATGTTCATACCTCAAGTGACTGTGTGCCTTATATCAGCTCTGAGACACAAAATACCCAAGTCACAGTAAATGTAGATGAACAGTTACGTGAACAAAGATCAGATCATGACGTCAGTAAAGAAACTACTTTGCTAGCTAGTGAAAGCAATAAAATAACATCACTCTGCACAAACTGCCAGCAAATCAAAGAAGATTCGCATATGGGAATAAAGAAGTTGCAAGATGAGGTTGATTTCTGACGTAACAAGTATTTAAACTTGAAAGAAAGTACTGAAAAAACGAGTGACAATGAAGTGAAACAAAAAGTGGTTGACATTTTAAAGCCTATTTTCACTCAGAGTCAAACTGATATAATTTTCAATAAAAGTAAATGTGTTAAAAATTGGCCAGAGGAGGACATAGCTCTTGCCATGACATTAAGGAGTCTAAGTCGAAAATGCTATAAGTATCTTAAAAACACTGTAGGCTTCCCACTACCATCAGAGAGCACTTTAAAAGACAGAGCAAAGAGTTTTCCTTGTGAGCCAGGCATTTTGTCATCAGTCTTACACCTCATGAAATCAAAGGCAGACACTTTAGATTATAAAGAGAAGTTGGTAGTTATGTGTTTTGATGAGATGAGTATCAGCAAGCAATTGTCTTATGACAAAGGAACAGACATCTTATACAAGCCACATAGCAATTTAAATGTTGTCATGTTAAGAAGCCTTGTTGGGCAGTGGAAGCAACAATTTATTATAACTTTGATGAATCAAACATGCGGAATATTATACTTGATTTGATTAGAAAAGTAGAGTCAGTTGGTTACTCAGTTATAGCCACAGTACATGATTTAGGACCATGTATTCTTCGTGTGTGGAAGGCACTGGGCATAGATCCCGTGAAAACTAGGAGTGGGTCTTTCAAAAATCCATGTGCTAATAGGGAAGTTTTTGTCTTTGCCGATGTCCCACATATGGTGAAGCTAATCAGAAATAATCTATTGGATTCTGGATTTTTGCTGGAGAATGGTGACATTGTGTCTGATGACCGTACTCGTGAGATGTTAGCAAAGACAAAAACAGAAAATGGTTTAGCCTATAAAGTAACTGACATTCATCTTAATGTGACTGGTCAACAGCGGCATCGAGTTAAGTATGCAACACAGCTGCTGTCAAAGAGCTGTGCAAGTGCACTTCAGTATTTAGGAGAGAGAGGATTATTGCAGAGTAATCACTGGGATGCAACAGCAAAATTCATTTGCCTTGTTGATCAGTGGTTTGATGTGATGAATTATCATATGTATGGTGATAAGCAAGAGCGATGTGCATTTGGAATGTATTTTGATCACCAGGCAGATATATTACAAAAGATGGTCATTTTGATGTCAACTATGAGAGTATATAATTCTACAACAAAAACTCTCTATGGTTTCCAGAAGGGTGTGATTTTATCTAGCCTGTCTCTCTTAGGATTGTATGAAATGCTGAAACAAAACTATGGATTTGAATATATAACGACTAGGAGGCTATATCAAGACTGCATAGAGCAGTTTTTTGGCTGTATCAGGCAAATGAGTGGACCCCATAATCACCCTCATGCTCTTAGTTTTAAATACCGGCTGAGAAAATTCATATTGGGGAGAGAGTATGTTGTAGTCAGTGAGAAGGGTAATGTAAGCAATAATGTAGAAAACAGTGATTGTGAAACAAGCGGTAAATCTTCCTCTCATGATCGTGAACTTGGTCTGGAAATTTTCTTAACAAGCCTTCTCTTTAAGGAAATGGATTTGGATGTGGAGAAAGTGGATGATGTACTAGAGGAACTGTGATTCCTCTAGTAAGTCATGGACTGAAATGATCAGTAGAGGTCATTCATATATGCCCTCTGATAGCTTTTACTCAAAGTTATTAGTAATGAGGGAAGTGTTTAAAGGCGTGCACGGTGAGGGCTTGAGAGAAGGACTATTGTGTGTACAGACTCTTACATCAGAGATAAAAAGTGCTAGAGTAGATTTACCACATGAGAAAAATTTCTTTTTATGCAAGAATATCCATCTTCTTTAGGATGAGACATCTTAACAAAATACTCAGAATGAACAAACAGAAATATGCTGTATATAAAGGAATGCCAAGGAAAACTATGAAACTTGTTAAACTGTTAGTAATCTTCACAGGAGAAAACTGAACTTTCCTAATGTTACAGTGTATTCCCTCAGTATTAATGTTTAAATTTTACTGGATGTATTTGCCTAGTTTCAATGTACCGGTTAAAGTTTACAATATATTCTACTTATAACAACCTTTCATTGTGTTTAACCTTAAAGAGAATTCCTATGTTATATATCACTGTTTTTGTCATCATTTATACTATTATTGTCCATAAGAACTATCGGTATAATAATGGTACACTGCATTTGGATAAATGTATCCTACTGTAAGTGAATTAAATATCAGTGATGACTTAATTGCCTTTCACGAGAAATTTAAGTGAAAATAATAACTAAATGTGGGGAACATAATACAAAATGAGCGAGGACGTAGAATGAAGGAGTGGAATGAGGGTGAGATGCGGTTGGTGGTGAGGTGGACCGCGCGTGACGTCACTGCGCGGGTTGGGTTCATTTTGGGAGGCAGGCTGCCTGACCTGGTATAGGTAGATCGTGGGAAGAGCCACTGTGTTGATGCATGATGTCGATGTTGGAGACGCAAAGCCAATTAAACTGCCTCCTTACCGTGTGAACCCAGTGAAAGTTCCTCTCATCCAGAAGGAGCTTGGCTACCTGTTGGACCACAAGATGATTGAGCCCTGTCAGAGCGAGTGGAGTTCTCCTGTCACTCTAGTCCCTAAGCCAGGTGGGTCACAGCGGCTTTGCATCGACTACAGACGTGTTAATCAGATAACCAAAACAGACACTTACCCTCTCCCTCGTGTGGAAGATTGCATAGACAAGATCGGAAAGGCTAGGTACATAAGTAAGTTTGTTTGTTAAAGGGATACTGGCAAGTACCTATGACTGAACGTGCTAGGGAGATCTCATGTTTTGTAACACTAGGAAAGACTTTTGGATATTCTGTAATGCCATATGGTATGAAGAATGCACCAGCCACTTTTCAGTAGCTCATGAATGTTGTAACAGAGGGTTTGGCAAGGTGTGTTGTTTATATTGATGATGTATTAATCTTCAGTGACAACTGGAAAGATCATCTATGCCATGTCAATAAATTTCTTGAGCGTTTGGTTCAGGCTAATCTTGTAGCTAATTTATCAAAGTGTGAGTTTGGTCAAGCTAAAGTTCAGTACCTTGGGTACGTAATTGGTGATGGACACGTTGCACCACCAGGAGCTAAGGTTCAGCTTATAAGTGATCTTCCCAGACCTAAAAGTAGGAAAGAGCTACAAAGATTTTTGGGAATGGTAAGTTATTACAGGAGATTTGTTCTTAACTTTTCAATTCTTGTATCACCACTTACAGACCTACTGAAAAAGGGAGTTAAATTTGTCTGGACCGATGACTGTGAATCCTCTTTCAGCAAACTTAAAGCTATCCTATTAAGTCAGCCAGTGCTCGCTACTCCAAATTTTGCTAAGCCTTTTAAGATGGCTGTTGACGCAAGTGATACAGGAGCCCGGGCTGTTTTGCTGCAAGAGGATGATCAGGGTATTGAACACCCTGTATCTTATTACAGTAAGAAGTTCACTCCACCTCAAAAGAACTACTCAACTATTGAGAAAGAGCTTTTGGCCTTGATTTTGGGTTTACAGCATTTTTCATTTTATTTGTGTTCTGGTTTTGACCCCATAGTCATTTATACCGATCATAACCCACTGAAATTCCTTAGTAAGTTCAAAGATAAAAATCAGAGATTGACAAATGGAGTCTACTTCTTGAGGAGTATTCATTAGATATACAACATGTCAAGGGGAAAGAAAATGTTATCACAGATTGCTTATCTAGACTTTAGACAGATTGTTTTAGGGTAATAAGAAATTTCCTTTGTAAATTTCTTTTTTCTTTGTGGGGAGGTGTTACATAGCCTATGATTTCATCATCCTTTGTGTAATTCTAAGGTACAGTATGCTGCTTGTTTGATCACGAGCGTGTTCTACCTCACTCCCCCCTTCTACCCTTATAGTAGAGTAAGTCGTTCTTTCTGTTGTTCGGAGCAGGATTGTCAACTCTTTGTGCCCTATGGCTTCATTTGCGCATCCTTCTTACAAGTTGTATCAAGCTTTGCTGGCCCCTATATAATGAGCTCAGTCTCTACATTAATTGCCACTTAGATCTACTCCTCATTTTGTTCACATCTCTGTCCTCCCCTGTACAGTTGTTATTATTGTGAGTGCTCAGAAAGTCTCCAACCATCTAGCAGCTGTGTAATTTGAGTACAAGTGTTATTGCATTTTTGCTTGTACTGTATAGCATAAGGTGTTAATTCGTAGGCCTAGTGAGGTTTTTGTGATTCATGTGTTTTTGGTGTCAGCCAGTAGTGATAATATTTTGTATCTGTAATAATATATCTTGCATTAACTGAGCATTATCTGGTTTTCTCATTTTATCAGGGCTGACTTAGATCAATTTACTCTTGCTAATTTCGTGTTAATAGAGGCTATTGCAGTTAACCATATATTTAACCTGTTTTTTGCCATTACATTATCCTTATGAGTCCTGAATGTTTAGTTGTTAGTTTGAGCATTAAACTTTAACTTATAATTTTACCTAACTCTTTTGTTTTTAACCTGGAACTTTGCGGGACAGTTTTCTCTGTTCCGTAACACCATATATGTAACCTGTTTGGCCATTACATTATCCTTATGAGTCCTGAATGTTTAGTTGTTAGTTTGAGCATTAAACTTTAACTTGTAATTTTACCTAAGTCTTTTGTTTTGAACCCGGAACTTTGCGGGACAGTAGTGATTTTAGTATTCTCACTTGAAGTGTTCATTATCTCTCTCTGTTCCGTAACAATATCTTCACAACCTGCTGGTTCTATGGCCAGCCTCTTTTTGAGCTCTGAATCCTACATTCTCGTTTAGCAGAGGTCGTGTCACGTGTGCTATACTGTCGTGGAAACTTCTAGAACACTGTATGTCTGTGTATGTACTGCTTCCGGTGCACAACCAGCATTCCTTCAATTTAAGAGTTGCAAGCTAATTTCCTTTTGTTTGATTCTCGCTGATACACTACCTATCTCACTCCCCCAGGCTTGATGCTTCTATATATCTGTGTATCTACCTATCCATCGTGCTGTCTATTATGATTTGTATTTATAATATGGAGTCCTGATGAACACACTACTGCCTTGTCCACCAAATTGTAACTAGCTGGTTTTTTGCCGGCGAAAATTATCATTCCGAGGTGATGAGAGGGTGTTGGGGTTGTTGGACGGCCATTCAGACCCATACCGGCATGGAGTTCAAGCAATAGATTATGAGAGATATAGTTATTAACTGACAACAAATTTAATTATCTTTTGTGCACAGTTATTCTAAATAGCCTTTTCATACACAGATGCCATAAAATAGTTGACATGATGGTGACTGTATAGAGGGAGTGTATACTGAGAGGATGATCGTATTCATTCTACTGTGGACATAGCCATGTCAAGGATTGCATATGATATTTAGTTTCAAGAATTAATTACATGTAAGGGTAAAGGACGTTTCTTACGCAAACATTACGGAAGTCAAAGCCATCCAGATTCCATTCTGCGTCCGAAGTCAAAATACACGGATAAACACAAAGATCTGGCTCCGCAAAATGTTTGATCTGTCACGTCAGAATATTTCTCTCACAATCGAGCCCTTGATCACCATCCTAGTTTTGCTATCTGACGCCTCTATACAAGGTGCAATGCAGCATTATCTACCAAATATTAACTACTTTATATCATGCCCTGAATGAAAGAAAATAGACAAATAATGTGATCACCACTTCGCATTTCATTCACCCTCCCCTACATACCCTCCTTCCCCTTCCTCACTCCACCCC
This sequence comes from Coenobita brevimanus, assembly GCF_032717465.1. Taxonomy (NCBI): domain Eukaryota; kingdom Metazoa; phylum Arthropoda; class Malacostraca; order Decapoda; family Coenobitidae; genus Coenobita; species Coenobita brevimanus. The sequence continues at coordinate 12,440,521 of NC_137041.1, forward strand.
CGCACCAGCACTTGTTCCCACACCCACCTTCCTTTCTCTCACTGCCCCTCTCTCAGCCCCTCTTATTGCACTGTGACTTGCCACGTATAAAGGAGCCAGCCTGGTGCACGGGGTACTGGAGTATAGGTGATTATGTTTGACAACGACTGTATGCTTTCATGCCCAACAGAATAACCTCCACAATGCGCAAGGCACACTCAGATGGCTCTCGGCCCTTGGAGAGATAATCTATCTAACTATCTATCTATTGAAAGACACCTTCATCCCGTAAGGGGTGGGCACAAACAATTTGCTTCCATGTCGCCCTGTCCCCGCCATTTCACTGCCCTGCTCCCAGTTCACATCCTCCTCTCTCATATACCTCTCCACTCCATCCCTCCACCTCATCCTCGGCCTCCCCCTCCGTCTCCTCTCCTCCATCTCACTCACATACACTCTCCTCGTCAGTCTTTCGCTCTCAATCCTCTCCATATGGCCAAACCACCTCAATGTGTTCCTCCAAATACTTTCTATCACATCCACATCGTCATCACAGTGCTCCTTCACTTCCTTATTTGTCGGTCTGTCTCTCCATGTGACTCCAAATGCTCCTCTCAAATTACTCATTTTCACTGCTCTCACTCCAAGCTCACTTCCACACGTTAGGGTGCAGCTACACTTGCCCGAAACATGTGACTGACGAGAAGAAACGAAGCACCGAGTTAGAGCTGCATCAGTGCCTGTGTCTGAACGTCGGACGGACCCCGGAGCATCGTTTCCCTTGTCGATCACATGTTTGGAGCAAGTGTGGACGCAGCCTTTGAGTGTCATGCAGTAACTTTTTCACTTCCATCTTATCACTGCTTCCATAGAACCAGTAACTTTTCTTCTTTGTTGTACTCTTTCTAGCATTTCACCCTGTAAACTTCCATGCTTACTCATCACACTACCCAAGTACTTAAATGCACTCACATTTTCCATTCCTCCTCATCCAACCTCACTGTACATTCGGTGACTTCATTTCTCTCGAAGACCATACCCTTACTGTTCCCTACATTCACTTTTAGATTCCGTTTTTCACATACTCTCCCAAACTCATTCACCAAGCCGTGCAGCTCCCCTTCGTCTTCACATAACAACACAGCATCATCTGCAAACAACAGTACAGGTAGTTTCCATACACTGCTCTCTCTCATTAGGGCCGCTCCAACATCCACTGCCCTACCTTGTATCTTTGTTACAACTACATCCATGTACAGACTGAACAGTCATGGAGACATGACACATCCCTGTTTTAAACGATAACCATTCCAGGGAAAATCAAAGATATTCTGCATGAGGACCTTTCAATCAGCAGCTCGAAAGTGCCACAGCCACTGCATCTTGAGAGAGTCCACAGGCCTTCCTGGAGCGATAGGACAGGCTAAGGGTGCGTCCACATGTGTGCTCAAACAAGTGTTTGGAACAAGTAGGCAACACAGTAACGAACACGCTGCAAACATGTTAGGAACAGCAGCGTCCAGATCATGTTGGCAACATCATGATGAAGTCTCAGCTGCCTGGTATGGACACACTTATCCCATCACCTCTGTTGCCAGTGTTCGAAACTGCACTGAAACATGTTTGCATACATCTGTCCAAATGTTGCTGCAAACATGTTCCTGAACATGTTGCCAGCTATGTTGTCAACATGTGTTTGAGTATGCGTGTGGACGCGTCCTAAGATGATAAGGTTGTGATTGGAGTCGCCCCCCCCAAAAAAAAAAAGAATAACAGTGTAAGCACAAGCATTAGAGGTAAGGAAGAGGTCAAGCATGTTGTAATTCTGTCCAAGGACATCAGGAATATGGGTAGGGCACTATATAAGCCGCTCTGGGTTATTAACGATAGAAAAGATGTAGGCTTGTTCACCACGTGGATCAGTGAAATAAGAGGAGAGCCAAAGGTAGTGGCGAACACAGAAGTCACCTAGAATGAAGATTTCAGATAAACGAGGAATGGATAGCATGTGTTCCACCTTAGAAGATAATCAAAGAATTTTTCGTAGTCAGTAGAATTATGGGATAACTAAACAGCACAGATATAGTCTGTCAGAGAATGACAGGAAAGCCGAAGCCGAAGAGTAGAGAATTCAGAAGTTTCAAGTTCAGGAACATGAGAACAAGATATGTCGCTGCGTGCATATACACAACAGCCACCTTTGGCTTTGAAATGAGTAGAGATAGTAGGAGGATACAGAGAAGGGTTTGCTTTCATTCGCCTCAGACATCTGAGTTTCAGTGAGGATGAGAAGGAGAGGTCTAGAGAGGGTGAAGTGGTGTTCAACAAAGAGGAAGTTAGAAGAATGGCCGCAAATGCTTGTGTCAGCGTGTGAAAACAATGAAAACTATTTTGATCTTATTTTAATCAATCTGTATGCGTGTGTCAGCGTGTGAATAGAACAGTAATAACTATTTTGATCTTATTTTAACCAATCTTTCCGGAAAGGTTGGGTCAGTCAGTTTGCCCTTTTCATTTATTTATATATTTATTTGTGTGTACAGTCCCTCAAACGATAAGGTCACGTGCGAATGTCAATTTCATTTTCATCCAGTTTAGACCAAAGTATGTGGAAGGATTCAGGGTAGAGAAAGAAGGTAAAGGTTTACTGATTTACTTATTTATTATTTTTCAATACAATCCGTCACAACACGTTCACAGGGCATGGTCAAATAATCGAACCTATAGGTCAGTTTTGAATCGATCGGGATCACTCTATGGTGGAAGGCATCGGAATCAGCGAAGAATGAGAGACGCGAAAGCTGTCCCCACGATGAAAGAGTTAATGGTAACAATAGTTACACTCATGCTGCCATCACTCATTTTTGGCTGATTACATTCTGGTGGCATTAGCAGGAAAAAAATATACATTTCCCCGACCAGGACAGAATTTACACTCTCCATACCTTTTTCCTCTTCTGCCTCTTCCACTTAATTCTCTTCTTTTCAATACTGTCTGTGCTCTACTTCCTTATCCCAAGAATCTCTCTCTCTCTCTCTCTCTCTCTCTCTCTCTCTCTCCTTCCACTTTGCAATTCACCACCTCATTAAACAAGGCATGAATGAGGCTGTTAGGACGGGCAACGATGTTATCCAAGTCAAATATGCTGAAATATCCCTCGAGGGCGTCTTTTAAGATGATATATCAAGGGGGAGGGAAAGGATGGAATACGAAGGAATATAATCATAAATTCTCATAGGTTAAGGAGACATTATAACATGTATTTTTATCACTTTATACTGCATTCATTTATCATTACTGGCGTCAGTTATGCAAATAAGAAATATCGGCAATGAAAGGACATTAATATCACACAAAAAGTACTACGAAGTAATGTGCAAAGAAAACTGGTAAGGTAAAGGTGCTATGAAACCTAAGTCCTTCGGAGTAGGATCCATGGAGGAACAGATTGATGGCAGGGGCGGATACAATGAAGTGGGAATAACAGATGAGTGAGTTATGCGGAGATGGAAGGTCAGGGAACAACAACAGCAGTACGAAATGAGGAAAATGGATATTAAGGAAGAGGCGTAACATGGGAAGAGACTTAAAGCTGGGATAACGGAAAGAGGTGTTGGAGATGGAGAAAATATGGTAAGGGCAGGGTGTTAAATGGTCAAGTAACATAACTATAATAGAGGAAGAGAGGACGGTTTAAGGATGGGCAGGTGATTAATAATAATAACAATAATAATCATCATCATCATCATCATCATCATCATCATCATCATAATCATAATAATAATAATAATAGTAATAATAATAATAATAATAATGATAATAATAATAATAATAATGATGATGAAGGTGATGATGATGATAATGATGATGATGATAATAATGGCACTCAGTAGAGCACATACCTCCGTCAATGCCCCATCTCACAATGTTAAAGAAAGTGAAAGAAAAAAAAAATCCTGGATCCGCACCTTCATCTGGACCGCACCAAAATTTACTGGAGTGTATTCTGGGCCAAGGTCCACTCTTCTGCCAAGTTTCGTGGAAATCCATCCAGTGGTGGCTCAACCGGTAGAGAGGTGGCGTGCGGTCCTAACGGACCCAGGTTCAAATCCTGGCTGGGGCAGGGAACAGTTTAAGGATTTGAATTTCATTAAATCAGGATTTACTGATCTACCAGAAGACCTGCCGACATGTCGTAAAAATACCCCCGCTAATACCAATACACCAGTCCTGTATGAGACACCCCTAGCATGTATTCAATATGGACGGTGGGTGTTAGCGCCGAAGTGGTGACATGTAGAGGTGTATGGTATGTAGGAGGACTGCTGGGCCTTGACAGCAGACTGTGAAGCCTATGCCCAGAGTCGGACACAAAAAAAAAAAAAAAGTTTTTTTTTTTTGTGTAATCTTGCTCACAAACCAACCAACCAACAAATAAACAGACAGGGGTGAAAAAATAAGCTCCTTGGGGGACATAATGATGATTACAATAATAAATTGTAATAAATATGCACATAGTTTAACACCTTAACTTCGGGGATGCCGGGAATGTGCCGTGCCTGTCCCGCTGGGATAATCAGGCTCCGACTGACTTTTTAAAAATATTTCCCAAAAATCAGTTATTAGTCCTAGAATATTACAATTAAATAAACATATGGCACATACCTTCAGCTTTCTCCTGGGATGTTTGTTGAGCCTTTGTTGACTACTTGTGGAGACTTCTGAAGTTGGGTAACGAAATCTCCACTACACTTCCCGATACCCGGTAATATGGTTACAACTGCCTGATATTATCATTACAAACACTATTTTATGAATTTCAAGTAGTTTGGAATCCATATTCTGAGGAAAAAAACACTGTGAAAACAATGTAAAGTATGAGCGCATACGAGCTTTCCACCTGCGCTCGTACCTCGATGGTATTCTGAGGCAGATTTGTCATTTATTATTCATAAACACACTCACACTTTATATTCCTAGTACTTTATTACACTTATTTATATATACGGTATTTATCCAAAAGTTTCTTTCAGTAACAGTAGTTTATTTTCACTCCAGGCATTCACCTTCTCGTTCAGTAAACTAGTGTAGAGAGCGAAGCTTTCACTTTCACTTTCATTACTCCAAGTATTTATAAACGCTAGAGCGTACCTTTAGCTTTCACTTTCATTACTCCAAGTATTTATACTCATATTCTTATATTACTAATTATTTACATTTTTATTTACATTTTCTATTTTACTTACATTATTTACATTTTTATTTTATTTACACTGTGTTATGCACTGCCACTTGCAGTAACTTATAAAACTATTTTCCACTGTTCAATTATATTTACATTCATTGCTTTCACTTGCTATTTACACATTATTTACACATTATTTACATTTCCACTTGCACTGTTTTAAAGTCGCCAGAAAGATCGTAGTCACTGTCCATCATTACCATTGATAAATTAGCCAGTTCACATTCCACAGCAGTCACTTAGCCCCTTACCCCTTTCCACACGAGGTTTAGTAGGGGTAGAGGTCACAGAGCACTTTGCAGTGGGCTCAGAAGCAGCAGAATTGGACAGGCGCGAATCTGACATTATTTCACCTCGAAAGACGACAGTAAACTGAATGATGTGGCCTATAGGCAGGGAAGGGTTGACAATGTCAGCGTGGTAACAGCTGCTAAATTATATGCTATGAAATGATTGGCAGGAAATCTAGACAATGCATAATAAATTAGGTAGTTCCAGGTGAATGTAAATATCACTTAGGCTTCTCCCTTCCTTTCTTATATATATTTTTATTACGAGAATAGGTCATGCAGCATATTTCAAGGGGAAATAAACAGGGAAAATTAGCGAACGACTGTACATGGGGTGTTGCCAGGTGATAATTAGCCCATTCCAGATGTATGGCAGTATCAATTACATTTTCTCCTTCTTTTATATATTATTTTGTATAAGAATAGGGCATAGGGCACACATCAATGGATAAAATGAGTGGAAAAATCTATCCAGGATTTGCATAACGCAGCATGACTGGGCAAGCGGGAGGAGGTTAATGGAGGGGAGGTAAGGTGGGGAGTCAAGGACAGGGGAAAAATGGCTAAATTGTCAACAGTGGATGGGAGTACAGATGACATTAGCAGAACTGACTATAGCTGGACACTGGTAGTACTGATAGATGATACAAGCCACCACTTGAAAGTCTGGGCAAATTAAAAATAACACAGAATCACAGAAGTGACGTCCCATGGTATGATCCCTTGTGCCCGAGCATCACGAAAGTGATGCCCTGCGGTTAAGGGGCTAATACCTTGAATCCAAAACTTAATTAGTGATTGACAATATGGTTTTTGCCATGAAAGATCCACCATTGACATTCTCAATCTCTTGACTCATACCATTCATCAATCAATTGACCAACATGGTGAAACTCATGCAGTAACCCTTGATATTTCTAAAGCTTTTGACAGAGTGTGGCACTGTTCTCTGCAATCCAAACTTCCTTGCTATGGACTAATGTCTTTTGTTCTTCTGCTTTCTTCATATCTCAGGGACAAAAAAAAAAAAAAATGTAAATTTTATATATTCCAATTTCCACTCAATTATTGCAGGTGTGCCACAAGAATCAGTTCTGGCACCAACCCTATTCCTACTTCATATTAATGATCCCTTACCCGTCACCCCAAATCCCATCCATTCATATACAGATGACTTAACACTTCACAGTTCATTCACACTGAAGCACTCATTCACAAAGTTTAGCCCTTTCGCATGTGGATAAGTTAATAAGTTTTCTGGGACATGACGCACTGGCTTTTCTCCCCTCCCCCCCAAACGCGCACTCCAGAAATGTGTATTCTATGCTTATTTTCACAACCCAAACATATTCATTTTGCCACAAAATCCAAATATTCCTATTTGTCGATGTTTGTTCTACATGATAAGAAAAAAACAAAAAACAAACACACACACACAAAAAAAACACACGAGTATATGTATGTTAGGGCTGTGTGAATAAACATTCAGGAGCATACAGCTCACTTCCCAACATCATAAGTCGAATGTTTACTAATCAATCTCTACATGTTATACATCATTGGAAAGAGAATATTATTAGCTTTCGAATGCCGGAGGTCCCAGTTTGATACAAGGTATGGTGTTCGAGTAATAAGTGAAAAAGTAAAACCCATTTCCCACAAACAACAATTTTTTTATTCGGGGAGCTCTAGCAAAAAACTTTTATTGCCACTGTTATGTTTTTATTTTATCATCCTATGCAGAATTTCATTGGCTTTCATTTGAGCCCACAACGATTATCCTAGACATCATAGTTTTCGAGAAAAATGCAAAATGCTATAGTGTAACCATGCCGTATCATGACTGTAGGGCACTTTCCTGCCCTCCTCTAAGCTACTGCATGCACAGGGTATTTCACCAAAACTTTGTACACTAGATATGCACACTATATTCACATGATTCACTGTCACTATTATTTATAACTGAATACTCACATCTGGTGCAGGGTTGAGGCAGTCTAGATGATTAGAAACAGTAGCACTATCTTCGTCGAGCCAACGGCTGATAATGACCAACAATGCTTCACAAACACCAAATTTCCTATTGCAAACACCAAATCTAATCACAACAGTGCCCAAACACTATACACAAACACTACTGGTATAGTGAAGTATGTTGCATGGCCAAGATGGGGGTAAGAGTGGAAATTTAAAGGGACAGAACCGTGCAGTACGTTGCCCACTCACAGCTCATTTGGTACTGAATAACCTGTCAGCTCTCTTGCTGGTATCGGGACCCACAGTTGCCAACTCATTACTTTTGACGAGGAGCAGGGAAGTTATGACGCCTCCAAAAATGACACAGATCAGCCGAAAACTTTTCCTCTGACGAAAGTTTTTATGCTTTAATGACACCGAAAGCATCAGTGTGTATTGTCGCAGCCAGACCCTAATGACGAGAAACACGTCATCATGTAGGAAGAGGTTAATATCTCAAACTCTCAACTCAGTGCAGCCATTTCCATAAATCAAGACTTATCTAAGATCAATGAATGGGGACAAAATAACCTTGTCTCATTTAATGCTAGTAGAACCAAATATATACATTACTAATAGACAGATATTGCCAGATTCGTATATTACCTTCAATGCTGCTAATATTCACATCTCCAAAAATATTGAAATTCTTTGTGTTTCACTTAACAATGCTCTCAGCTGGACCTCTAATGTCAGATCACTTGCTAAAACAACCTCAAAGAAACTTGGATTATTGTACTGAGTCCATAATATCTTCACTGATGAGCACTTAGCTATAATTTATTAGAGTCATGTGCACTCTCAGCTAGAATATTGCTCACCCTTGTGGAACGAATGTGGATAGGTTGCACTAACACAACTAGGCAAAATTCAGAACAAAGTTGCAGGAATGATTAATCACCCTGCTATTGTAAATAAACTCCCCTACAAGTAAAAAGGGATGTTGCCTGTCATTATTTTACAGATATTTTTATGGCAAATGCTCAGACAAAGTTAGGTCCGTTGGACGACCTCTCCTTTTCTTCCCTCGTGCTACACGGGCATCTGGTAGCGCTCACAACTGGAATGTCACACAGCCATATTGCAGAATTTCTGCCTATCAGAATTCTTTTATTCCCCGAACTGCATCTCTCTGGAACTCGCTTCCCCAGAGTTGTTTCCCCCCAGACTTCAACCTACAGCTGTTCAAATCCAACTGGTACAGATTTTTTATGACTGGAGGATGCCAGTAATCTGGTGTATGGATTATTTTTTTTTTTAATTCATTTACTTTCCCTTCTTATGTTCTGTTATAAAGAAGAAAAAAACAGTAATGCCTAAGTTATGAGATAGAAAAGGGGTAGGGATAGATGGTCTAGCAACTGAAGAACAAGAAGTCTGGAATGAAAGAAAAATGCTCACAGGAGTACTACATTATGGTTGGCAGGATGATAATGATGAAGAAAGGTTGAGGCTGATACACAGAGGGGGTATGGCTAAAAGGCCAAGTTACAAAAGAAGGAGACAAGAAGGATCATTTAGAAAGTGCAGCACCCTTGACTATTAACTACTCTAAGGGCCATTATTCACCTTTGCTCAATGGCCTTCACACTCGACTCATTGCATTCTTAACTGAATTACACATTTCTTGTCTAACCCTTTACTCTTCCGACAACTTTGATTTATTCAGATCAGAATATTCAAACTGATCTTCTGCTACAACCTTGACATTTGACCGTTCCCAGCGACCTTGACCTTTAACAAATTATTCTCAAAATTGAGTATTTTTTCCCCTCCCTTCCCCTAAACCATGTAACCATGCCATGTAACCTTGATCTTTGACCTATTGTTCTAAAAAAATCAGCTCATTCGATGATTCTCATCCAATCCGCCAAGTTTAGTTCAAATCAGACTTTTTTTTTCAGTAGCAATAATATAATACAAAATGCGTCGTCTGGTTGTAGGGGTTAAATGATAAGCAAAATACATTGGAAACCTGTGAAACTGTAAGATACGAAATAGGAAGAAGGTGGACAGAATAAATACAGAACAAAGTTATTGGTTTGGGTAATCACTTGAGTACGGCCTCGGTGCCTTTAGAAAGTTTAATCCAGCTTGGGAGAGACTTCTCGAAGTGGAGGGGACAGTTGTAGCTTCCATGAAAACTTTTAGTACAATACACTTTCCCTGGGCTGAATCACATTTAAAAGCATCAGTAACATATAGAAAAGGGGAAAGGGGATGTCGAGGAGAGAAAAGGCGTCTCTAAAACGTAATAAACTGCTGGCCAAGAATAAGGTTAATGCAGTTGAAAATACACAATATGCAACAGGATACTGGATAAACAGGGACCAGGTTTATTAGTGAAACGAAACGGTTATCTGAAGAACCATTTCGTTACAAATGAGTGATGTACACTCGGAAACCATAATCTCTAGCCCACCCGGGTCGGTGCCGGAGGTTAGTACAGCGACCTTTCTGGACGGCGGCCCACTCAAACTATCACGAGGTAACACACGCACGAACACACACAGTCCTTATGAACCATTTGAGGCTTCAATCTGAGTGTGTCGTATGTTTAATTATCCTGCTGTATATGATGTTAAGCAGTCATAGTATGGCTATATAGGTGTCATTATGTATAGGAACTGTATGTGGCATTGTATATTCATTAAATAGGGACACGAAGAAAAATTGACGTAAGTTGTAGTTACGAAAGTAAGAATGGAAAATATAGACTTCTAAACCACCCAGTGATTCGATACAATGTATTCAGCGTTTGTGTGTGTGTGTGTGTGTGTGTGTGTGTGTGTGTGTGTGTGTGTGTGTGTGTGTGTGTGTGTGTGTGTGTGTGTGTGTGTGTGTGTGTTTTCTGTAACACCAAGCTTCATCCGTAGAAGGAATGATTTTTCATAAAGGGATGTTTCCATTTATGATCGGTGATAGCTCGTCCATTCGTAGTTGTGCGCATCGTCCCATAGCACATTGTTTCCATCAAAACTATGGTTCATCCATATTTCCCTTCTTCCGTGTAACTGTATCCATATGGCTTTGTGCTTACTTTTCACTTCCTTATTTACCAAACTAATGTGGATCAGTTACTAGTTATCTCTCACACACATGCACATAGCGCAACAAGAATGTTTTGTGGATATGACTATTGGTTACATGAAACACCAAAAATATTTTTCACATGTATTATCCATAAACACTGTAAACATATGTGATTATTGTAGTAACACATATTTTGTCTAGACATATTCCCAAGAGTTTTGTATATTTTTGCCTTGACATTCTAAGCATATTTATGTGAAGTGATGTAAAATCGCAAAGTAAAATACCTTGACAAATTCCCGAGAGTTAGGAAAGAATGTGTAATGTGTATGTGGCCCCAACGAGGTTACAGGAGGCGCTACCTCCCCCGCCACCCCCCACAAGGCACCGTCGTAGGCGGAGACTTAATTCCTGACAACAGGATCCCGAGGCAAGGCTGCTACCACTGAGATACCTCGTGCCCAAAGGTTGATACCCTGTCCAACCTCCATCTGTCGTTATACCTACATGGAATCTGGCGGGCATGGAATCTACCAGATTGCTGCTTGTTGTGTGTTGTTGTGTGATATTTGCCCCACACTTGGTGGGGCACGGGCAAACAGAGAGCCCGTCAGGGAAATTGCAGAAAAAAAGCTTTCAAAGAGAGTGTAGCGGGGACAGCAAACTGGCGAACGAGGAAAAGGCGGCAGAGGCAGGAGAAGGTGCGATGGTTGGTGGTGAGATCGGCTGCCCAATGATCGACGAGTGTGGGCGCGGCTTGGCAGAGGATGGTGAGGCCGGCAGCACGATGGTCGAAAGAGGGCAGGGCGGGACAAGAGCCGGGTAGACAGCGCAGCGCCGATGGAGGAGGCGCCGGCGAGCTCAGGTGGAAACGCCCCGACGCTGCCCTCAATCCCCTTGCCCCTGGTAGAAAGGGCAAAATAGACTCGCCCAGCTCTTCAGCAGCAGCAGGTGGAAGCACAAAAGGGGAGGCCCGGTCCTGGTTGTCACAGATGGCACAGCCCCGGTCCAGGTCGTAGCAGAGGGAGGGTCGTCGGCCAGGTAGTCTAGGGCGGAGGAGCCTCGATCTCCTGGTGGGCAGACCAGGGCACTCCCTCAAATAGGAACGACGGGCCCGTCCCTCGGCTGGTGTGGCTGCTGCAGAGAGCTGCTCCCACCGGGAGGTCTTGCCGCGACGAGAGATGTGCTGCGAATGCAGATTGCTGCAGATGTTCTGCCTCCTCCTTATTCCCTCCCACATTATGTGCATGTCTCCTCACTGTCTCCCTTGTTCTCTCCTCAACACCACATTCGGCAACCATATGTGTCCAAAGATTTTCTGTTCGATTACAATCAACCCCTTTAGAGGGCCAGTCCAATAGAATAATTTGTGAGTGCACCTGAAACCAATGCTTGACTGCCCGGATTGTAGGTATTGGACTGCGGTCTTCCACCATGTAAATAAACTGTGGGTCTGGGATGGGATATGCTTGCACCAATGGAAAAAAGGCTATCTCTAGAATTTTTATATACTGCTCTGCAGTATGTTCAACAACACCTCACCACCACATCCATCCATGCATGGAGGTTGTTACACGAAAGCTTGTCGATGTCTCATGGATGTGTCTTCAGTCATATCTTGTATTATGTAATTGCCGACACTGGCGCCTGACTGCTGCGACAGATGTGAAACATTTCTCATCGGTGAAAATGGCGGACCTCCAAATATCGAATCCCACATCTGCATACGCCTCAGCAAACCTTTTCCATGCTTCCTTCGGTGCCTCTGTTAAGGTTTCCTTACGCTCTGGGATGAAAAATTGACTGCCAGTCTCCCGTATTCGCCTCCTGGTAGTTTTCGGGTGACACTTAACTCCTGTTTCCCTTGTTATGTGAGCAGCACTTGAGAGTGATGATCGCTCTGCTGCCCTTTGTGGTCAGACTCCCCGTGGGAGTTACGGTGGGCCTCCGTGTGCCCATGTGGGATTGTCAAAGTATTACGCTATAAGTGTGTCAAATGTGGAGTGACTAATCGACGTGCATGTTAAGTTTGCTTCAATATATGGTTAATTAAATATGGTCTTTCATGTACGTAGTTACACGAATGAACGGGAAATAAAAGATATACTCGTAGATGGGGTGTGGTGGAAGCATCGTGATTTGGCACTATGCTCAGACCAGCTTATGTCTGAATTGTCTCGTATATGAACTAATTACTGTATATATTAACCTTCTGTATTAAGGTTGTTGCCTGATGATACCAATACACACACACACACACACACACATGCACGTGAATACAAAAGTTCACGTCCTTGTCAAGCTTGCACTTACATACACACGCACGCACGCACAGACGCACGCACGCACACACGCATGTACGCATACACTCACACACACACACACACACACACACACACACACACACACACACACACACACACACACACACACACACACACACACACACACATGCACGTGAATACAAAAATTCACTTCCTTGTCTAGCTTGCACACACACACACACACACACACACACACACACACACACACACACACACACACACACACACACACACACACACACACACACACACACACACACACACACACACACACACACACACACACACACACATGGACGTGAATACAAAAGTTCACTTCCTTGTCTCGCTTCCACACACACAAACACACACACACACACACACACACACACACACACACACACACACACACACACACACACACACACATGCACGTGAATACAAAAGTTCACTTCCTTGTCTCGCTTGCACACACACACACACACACACACACACACACACACACACACACACGCTGAATATATTGTGTCTAATCACTTGGTGGTTTGGAAGTCTATATTTTCCATTCTTACTTTCGTAACTACAACTTACGTTAATTTTTCTTCGTGTCCCTATTTAATGAATATACAATGCCACGTACAGTTCTTATACATAATGACACCTATATAGCCATACAATGACTGCTTAACATTATATACAGCAGGATGATTGTACCTAATTTATAGCACTGAGAAGAAATGTGTAAGTATAATTACACCCCCTTGATACAGATGGTCACTCGGAGAGGCGAGTCGAAAGCAGCTGTCAATCTCGGAAGATAAATGCAGAGTTGAATGAAGATCTCCTCTCGATAATTCTAGGGCTGTGTTGAGGGACGATATTACTCAGGAAATTCCATGGCCTGGTGCTTGTGGTGGTTAACAGCTGTATTCACAGGCAAACCTCACCATAGAACGTCGAATTCCCACTCAATACTGTGAAAATAAATGAGTATGAATAGGAGCTATGTGAATAATGAGTAACGAGTAGTGGGTGAGAAGTGCCTGGTGTCAGTCACACGTTGACTGGCGTGGCATCGTCTCAACGAACATGTATGGTGAAGTCGTCAAAGCAGATACACATGGTGACGTCGGCTTCCCACACTGGTAGCTGTGGTGGGTAACTGAGTAGTGATGAGTAAACTGAGTGAGGAAAGGTAAGATGAGTTATAATTGTGGCTCTGGTGTTGTGTGTCTTGACCTCTGTATCAGCGATGGAGGTTGGGGGGCGGCAGGAGAGAGAGGGGGGGTTCTAGTGCTTGTTACTTTGTTCTTGCTTTTCGTTTACTTGTTTTATTTTTATTCTTCTTGCTGCTGCTTGAAGTTGCGTGAAGAAGACTATAGAGTCGTCTTATAGGCTTGTTATTTATAGTTAATCGTACAGATTGTTGATCCTCACTCATAACCCATCGTTGCCACTGTATGCTCGTAGACTCGTAGACTCGTAGACTCATTCTTCTTATTGTATACAAGCTTGTGGTTACTTGATCGTAGAATTGTAGTAATGTAGAATCAGCTGCAGAACTGGAGCTGATCTTGGTTACAGTTTTGCCTGCTTTTGTAGAAACGATGGTCCGTAGATGCAGAGTTGATCTTTACTGTGCTGCCACCATTTATTGTTGGAACTTCGTAACCATCATTTATATTTATGTAACTCTTTAGTCTCGTAATAGGTAAGTCTTGAGTTTTGGTTAAAGTTATTTTCGTAATTGAAGAGCAGGAGGAGTTAAAGATGAATACAGGGAGTTGATCTTGATTTATTATCTTCAAGAAAAGTCTAAGTTGAGTGGTGTGTGTATTACACAGGGACTTAATTTACTAAGTCTAGTTGGACCCCTCTTCTAATTTGATATCTTCACAACCTGCTGGCTCTATGGCCAGCCTCTTTCTGAGCTCTGAATCCTACATTCTCGTTTAGCAGGGGTCGTGTCACGTGTGCTATACTGTCCTGGAAACTCCTAGAACACTGTATGTCTGTGTATGTACTGCTTCCGGTGCACAACCAGCATTCCTTCCCTTTAAGAGTTGCAAGCTAATTTCCTTTTGTTTGATTCTTGCTGATACACTACCTATCTCACTCCCCCTGGCTTGGTGCTTCTATATATCTGTGTATCTATCTATCCATCATGCTATCTATTATGATTTGTATTTATAATATGGAGTCCTGACGAACACACTACTGCCTTGTCCACCAAATTGTAATTAGCTGGTTTTTTGCTGGCAAAAAATATCATTCCGAGGTGATGAGAGGGTGTTGGGGTTGTTGGACGGCCATTCAGACCCATACCGGCATGGAGTTCAAGCAATAGATTATGAGAGATATAGTTATTAACTGACAACAAATTTAATTACCTTTTGTGCACAATTATTCTAAATAGCCTTTTCATACACAGATGCCATAAAATAGTTGACATGATGGTGACTGTATAGAGGGAATGTATACTGAGAGGATGATTGTATTGATTCTACTGTGGACATAGCCATGTCAAGGATTGCATATGATATTTAGTTTCAAGAATTAATTACATGTAAGGGTAAAGGACGTTTCTTACGCAAACATTACGGAAGTCAAAGCCATCCAGATTCCATTCTGCGTCCGAAGTCAAAATACACGGATAAACACAAAGATCTGGCTCCGCAAAATGTTTGATCTGTCACGTCAGAATATTTCTCTCACAATCGAGCCCTTGATCACCACCCTAGTGTTTGTTATCTGACGTCGCTATACAAGGTGTAATGCAGCATTATTTACCAAATATTAACTACTTTATATCATGCCCTGAATGAAAGAAAATAGACAAATAATGTGATCACCACTTCGCATTTCATTCGCCCTCTCATACATACCCTCACTCCCCTTCCTCACTCCACCCCCGCACAAGCACTTGTTCCCACACCCACCTTCCTTTCTCTAACTGGCCCCTCTCTCTCAGCCCCTCTTACTGCACTGTGACTTGCCACATTTAAAGGAGCCAGCCTGGTGCATGGGGTACTGGAGTATAGGTGATTATGTTTGACAACGACTGTATGCTTTCGTGCCCGACAGAATAACCTCCGTAATGTGCAAGGCACACTCAGATGGCTCTCGGCCCTTGGAGAGATAATCTATGTATCTATCTGTCTATTGCCAGACACCTTAATCACGTAAGGGGTGACCACAAACAATTTGCTTCCATGTCGCCCTGTCCCCGCCATTTCACTGCCCTGCTCCCAGTTCACATCCTCCTCTCTCATATACCTCTCCACTCCATCCCTCCACCTCATCCTCGGCCTCCCCCTCTGTCTCCTCTCCTCCACCTCACTCACATACACTCTCCTCGTCAGTCTCTTGCTCTCAGTCCTCTCCATATGGCCAAACCACCTCAATGTGTTCCTCCAAATACTTTCTATCGCATCCACATCGTCACCACAATGCTCCTTCACTTCCTCATTTGTCGGTCTGTCTCTACATGTGACTCCACATGCTCCTCTCAAATTACTCATTTTCACTGCTCTCACTCCAAGCTCACTTCCACACGTTAGGGTGCAGCTACACTTGCCCGAAACATGTGACTGACGAGAAGAAACGAAGCACCGAGTTAGAGCTGCATCAGTGCCCATGTCTGAACGTCGGACGGACCCCGGAGCATCGTTTTCTCTTGTCGATCACATGTTTGGAGCAAGTGTGGACGCAGCCTTTGAGTGTCATGCAGTAACTTTTTCACTTCCATCTTATCACTGCTTCCATAGAACCAGTAACCTTTCTTCTTTGTTGTACTCTTTCTAGCATTTCACCCTGTGAACTTCCATGCTTACTCATCACACTACCCAAGTACTTAAATGCACTCACATATTCCATTCCTCCTCATCCAACCTCACTGTACATTCGGTGACTTCATTTCTCTCGAAGACCATACCCTTCCCCTCTCTACATTCACTTTTAGATTCCGTTTTTCACATACTCTCCCAAACTCATTCACCAAGC
>NC_137041.1:12462389-12514889 GCF_032717465.1 Coenobita brevimanus
CATGTGGAAGTCAGAGGGGGGAAGTGATGGAGGAACAGCACCGGAATCGTCTAAGGTGGAATTGGAGGAGAAAGTCTGTGCGAAGAGATCTGCTTTATCAGTAGAAGAAATAGCTACAGAACCATCAGAGTAGAAAAGAGGAGGGAAGGATGATGAGGTAAAGTTGTTAGAAAGATTTTTGGCAAGGTGCCAGAAGAAGCGGGAAGAATTCGAGTTGGAGAGTTAAGAGCATTTAGTATGGATGAAATTATTTTAAGTAGAGCAAAGAACAGACTTAGCACGATTCCGGGCAGAAACGTAAAGATGATGTGATTCAGGGGTGGGTTGGCTTCTGTACCTTTTGTAGGCCCTCTCCTTGTTGTGGACAGCATTAGAACAAGCGTGATTAAACCAAGGCTTTCTTGCGTTAGTCAAATGATATGAGAAAGGAATGTATGCTTCCATGCCTGAGAGAATAACCTCCGTAATGCGCAAGGCACACTCAGATGGCTCACGGCCATGGAAGCAATAATCATTCCAGGGAAAATCAAAGAAGTACTGCCTGAGGGCCTCCCAGTCCGCGGCTCCAAAATGCCACAGACGACGTTTCCCTGGAAGGTCCACAGGCCGTACCGGAGTGATAGGACAGGTTAAGGTAATAAGGTTGTGATCAGAGGAGCCCAACGGAGAGAAAAGATAAACAGAGTAAGCAGAAGGATTAGTTGTGAGGAAGAGGTCAAGTATGTTGGAGCTCTCTCCAAGGCAGTCAGCGATACGGGTAGGGTGCTGTACAAGCTGCTCTAGGTCATTAAGGATAGAAAAGATGTAGGCTTGTTCACCAGGTGGATCAGTGAAAGGAGAGGAGAGCCAAAGGTGGTGGTGAACATTGAAACCTCCTAGAATGGAGATTTCAGAGAAAGGAGAAATGGATAGAATGTGTTCCATCGTAGAAGTAAGATAGTCGAAGAATTTTTGATAGTCAGTAGAATTAGGGGATAAGTAAACAGCACAGATATATTTAGTCAGATAATGACAGGAAAGCCCAAGCCAGAGTGTAGAGAATTCAGAAGAATCGAGTTCAGGAACACGAGAGCAAGATAAGTCGTTGCGTATATATATACACAACAGCCACCTTTGGCTTTGAAATAAGTATAGAGAAAGTAGGAGGATACAGAAAAGGGTCTGCTGTCAGTTGCCTCAGACAGCTGAGTCTCAGTTACAAAAAGAAGGTGAGGTTTAGAGGAGGAGAGGTGATGCTCAACAGAGCGAAAGTTAGAGGAAAGGCCGCAATGTTGCAGAAATGAAGAAGAAGAGAGTCAGACAGTGGTTCCAGGCACCTCGAGTCGTCACCGGGAGAGGGGCGGATGGTGGGGGCATTTATGATCCCCCCCCTGGGGACTCCGAGGCTTGGTGATGTGACGCCATAATTTTTTACTTTTGGAAAACGAAGTGTAGTGTGCACTGTGCATGTAGTTTGGTGTAGATAGTTAGAGAAATTTGTACTGGAGAGCATGCTGGCCTACTCTCTGTGTAACTGAGACACTGAAAAAGTTCAGCAAAGGGGGATGGTCAGGAACTAGTCCTGAGGGCTGATGAAACGGGAGCTCCAGCACTCCCTGTCATCAGCTTTCCATCCACCTCGGGAGTACTGCCATGCTCGACTGGTACTACAGTCTACTCCTCACCTGATATTATCACTACAAACACTATTCTGTGAATTTCAAGTAGTTTTTAATCTATTTTCCAAAAAAAAAAAAAAAACACTGAAAACAATGTAAAGGATGAGCGCATACGAGCTTTCCACCTGCGCTCGCTCCCCGATGGTATTCTGAGGCGGAGTTGTCATTTATTATTCATAAACACACTCACACTTTATATTCGTAGTACTTTATTACACTTATTTATGTATACAGTATTTATCCAAAAGTTTCTTTCAGTAACAGTAGTTTATTTTCACTCCAGGCATTCACTTTCTCGTTCAGTAAACTAGTGTAGAGAGTGAAGCTTTCACTTTCACTTTCATTACTCCAAGTATTTATACATGCTAGAGCGTAGCTTTCACTTTCAGTTTCATTACTCGAAGTATTTATACTCATAATCTTATATTACTAATTATTTACATTTTCTATTTTACTTATATTATTTTCATTTTTATTTTATTTACACTATGTTATGCACTGTCACATGCAGTAACTTATAAAACTGCTTTCCACTGTTCAATTATATTTACATTCATTGCTTTCACTTGCTATTTACACATTATTTACATTTCCACTTGCACTGTTTTAAAGTCACCAGAAAGATCGTAGTCACTGTCCATCATTATCATTGATAAATTAGCCAGTTCACGTTCCACAGCAGTCAATTAGCCCCTTACCCCTTTCCACACGAGGTTTAGTAGGGGTAGAGGTCACAGGGCACTTTGCAGTGGGCTCAGAAGCGGCGGAATTGGACAGGCGCGAATCTGACATGGTTTCACCTCGAAAGACGACAGTAAACTGAATGATGTGGCCTATGGGCAGGGAAGGGTCGACAAAGTCAGCATGGTAACAGCTGCTAAATTATATGCTATGAAATGATTGGCAGGAAATCTAGACAATACATAATATATTAGGTAGTTCCAGGTGAATGTAAATATCACTTAGGCTTCTCCCTCCATTTCTTATATATATTTTTATTACGAGAATAGGTCATACGGCATATTTCAAGGGGAAATAAACAGGGAAAATTAGCGAATCAGTGCACATGGGGTGTTGCCAGGTGATAAATAGCCCATTCCAGATGTATGGCAGTATCAATTACCTTTTCTCTTTCTTTTATGTATTATTTTGTATAAGAATAGGGCATAGGGCACACTTCAATGGATAAAATGAATGGAAAAATCTGTCCAGGATTTGCATAACGAAGCGTGGCTGGGCAAGCGGGAGGAGAGGTTAATGGAGGGGAGGTAAGGTGGGGAGTCAAGGACAGGGGAAAAATGGCTTAATTGTCAACAGTGGATGGGAGTACAGATGACATTAGCAGAACTGACTATAGCTGGATACTGGTAGTACTGATAGATGATACAAGCCACCACTTGAAAGTCTGGGCAAATTCAAAATAACACAGAATCACAGAAGTGACGTCCCACGGTGTGATCCCTTGTGCCCGAGCATCACGAAAGTGACGCCCCGCGGTTAAGGGGCTAATACCTTGAATCCAAAGCTTAATTAGTGATTGACAATATGTTTTTTGCCATGAAAGATCCACCATTGACATTCTCAGTCTCCTGACTCATACCATTCATCAATCAATTGACCAACATGGTGAAACTCATGCAGTAACCCTTGATATTTCTAAAGCTTTTGACAGAGTGTGGCACTGTTCTCTGCAATCCAAACTTCCTTGCTATGGACTAATGTCTTTTGTTCTTCTGCTTTCTTCATATCTCAGGGACAAAAAGAAAAAAAATGTAAATCTTATATATTCCAATTTCCACTCAGTCATTGCAGGTGTGCCACAATAATCAGTTCTAGCATGAACCCTACTTCTACTTCATATTAATGATCCCTTACCTGTCACCCCAAATCCCATCCATTCATATACAGATGACCTAACCCGTCACGTCCCGAGGTTTTCCGCACCTCCGACCTCCCCCAGTCCCGAGGTATTTTCGAAAAAATTTTTTTTGGCTAAAACCTCCGCTTTTGGTGAGAAACATCGAAAATTCATAGAGAAATCACTCACCTGAGGTTTAAAATACTCAATCCAGGTAGGAGTTCCTCCTTACCTGGCTGGGTCTTCTAACATGCTGGCACCAAAGAAAACGAGTTCTATGGGAGGGTAACTATTTTATCCACTCATAAATGGTATTTATTTATTTACTTGGTATGAATTTATATGTAGTATGAGAGTATATTGGTTTTCAAGCAGTAATATAGGCATTATAAGCATTGTTTCACTCACTAACTAATCACCATTCATGACCTTTTTTTCCCACATTACGTGATCATCATTTCTGACTGTTTCTTCCTGTAATGCTATGTAAACCTTGTCCTCCACATTGTCATCGATTGGGGAATCACTCTAGCCCAGAATGTCTTTATTGGCCAGGTCACTGGTAACAGGTGAATTGCCGAGACAATGGCGTGAGGAGGGGAGGGAGGAGGTTATGCGGTGTTAGGCATTGTCCCTGCTTGACATCTTGTAGAGGAATAGAGGAAGGTGTCCTGTGTATACATACGAAAAATCATGCGCAAAAATTGAAAATTGTCCAAATTAGGGACCTTGCAATTGCACGACGTACCGGTACGTCGCTGGGACTGGCAAATGCAAATCGTTGCAACGTACCCATACGTCGACAGGACGGGGCGGGTTAACACTTCACAGTTCATTCACACTCAAACACTCATTCACAAAGTTTAGCCCTTTCGCATGTGGATAAGTTAATTAGTGTTCTGGGACATCACGTGCTGGCTTTTCTCCCCTCCCCCCCCACCGCACACTCCAGAAATGTGTATTCTCGGCTTATTATCACCACCCAGACATATTCATTTTCCCACAAACTCCACATATTCCTATTTGTCGATGTTTGTTCTACATGATAAGAAAAAAACAAAAAACAAACACACACACAAAAAAAAGCACACTACGAGTATATGTATGTTAGGGCTGTGTGAATAAACATTCAGGAGCATACATCTCACTTCCCAACATCATAAGTCGAATGTTTACTAATCAATCTCTACATGTTAGACCATCATTGGAAAGAGAATATTATTAGCTTTCGAATGCCGGAGGTCCCAGTTTGATACAAGGTATGGTGTTCGAGTAATAAGTGAAAAAGTAAAACCCATTTCCCACAAACAACAATTTTTTTATTCGGGGAGCTCTAGCAAAAAACTTTTATTGCCACTGTTATGTTTTTATTTTATCATCCTATGCAGAATTTCATTGGCTTTCATTTGAGTCCAAACGGTGATCCTAGACCTCATAGTTTTCGAGAAAAATGCAAAATACACTGGTGTACCCACGCAGTATCATGACTGTAGGGCACTTTCCTGCCTTCCTCTAAGCTACTGCATGTACAGGGTATTTCACCATTACTTTGTACACTAGATATGTACACTATATTCACATGATTCACTGTCACTATTATTCATAACTGAATACTCACATCTGGTGCAGGGTTGAGGCAATGTAGTTGATTAGAAACAGTAGCACTATCTTCGTCAGGCCCACGGCTGATAATGACCAGCAGTGGTTCAAAAACACCAAATTTCCTATTGCAAACACCAATTCTAATCACAACAGTGCCCAAACACTATACACAAGCACTACTGGTATAGTGAAGTATGTTGCATGGCCAAGATGGGGGTAAGGGTGGAAATTTAAAGGGACAGAACCGTGCAGTACCTTGCCCACTCACAGCTCATTTGGTACTGAATAACCTGTCCGTTCTCTTGCTGGTATCGGGACCCACAGTTGCCAACTCATTACTTTTGACAAGGAGCAGGGAAGTTATGATGCCTCCAAAAATGACACAGATCGGCCGAAAACTTTTCCTCTGACAAAAGTTTTTATGCTATAATGACGCCGAAAGCATCAGTGTGTATTGTTGCAGCCAGATCCTAATGACGACAAACACGTCATCGTGTACGAAGAGGTTAATATCTCAAACTCTCAAATCAGTGCAACCATCTCCATAAATCAAGACTTATCTAAGATCAATGAATGAGGACAAAATAACCTCGTCTCATTTGATGCTAGTTGAACCAAATATATACAATTTACTAATAGACAGATATTGCCAGATTCGTATATTACCTTCAATGCTGCTAATATTCCCATTTCCAAAAATATTGAAATTCTCTGTGTTTCACTTAACAGTGCTCTCAGCTGGACCTCTCATGTCAGATCACTTGCTAAAACAACCTCAAAGAAACTTGGATTATTGTACTGAGTCCATAACTTCTTCACTGACGAGCACTTAGCTATAAATTATTAGAGTCATGTGCACTCTCAGCTAGAATATTGGTCACCCTTGTGAAACGAATGTGGGTAGGTTGCACAAAAACACCTAGGCAAAATTCAGAACAAAGTTGCAGGAATTATTAATCACCCCACTATTGTAAATAAACTCCCCTACAAGTAAAAGAGGATGTTGCCTGTCATTATTTTACAGATATTTTTATGGCAAATGCTAAGACAAAGTTGTGTCCATTGTATGACCTCTCGTTTTCTTCCCTCGTGCTACACGGGCATCTGGTAGCGCTCACAACTGGAATGTCACACAGCCATATTGCAGAACTTCTGCCTATCAGAATTCTTTTATTCCCCGAACTGTATCTCTCTGTAACTCACTTCCCCGGAGTTGTTTCCCCCCAGACTTCAACCTACAGCCGTTCAAATCCAACTGGTACAGATTTTTTATGACTGGAGGATGCCAGTAATCTGGTGTATGGATTTTTTTTTTTTTAAATTGATTTACTTTCCCTTATGTTCTGTTATAAAAAAAAAAAAAAAAACAGTAATGGCTAAGTTATGAGTTAGAAAAAGGGTAGAGATAGATGGTCTAGCAACTGAAGAACAAGAAGTCTGGAATGAAAGAAAAATGCTCACAGGAGTACTAAATTATGGTTGGCAGGATGAAAATGACGAAGAAAGGTTGAGGCTGATACACAGAGGGGGTATGGCTAAAAGGCCAAGTTACAAAAGAAGGAGACAAGAAGGATCATTTAGAAAGTGCAGCACCCTTGACTACTAACTACTCTAAGGGCCATTATTCACCTTTGCTCAATGGCCTTCACATTCGACTCATTGCATTCTTAACTGAAGTACACATTTCTTGTCTAACCCTTTACTCTTCCGACAACTTTGATTTATTCAGATCAGAATATTCAAACTGATCTTCTGCTACAACCTTGACATTTGACTGTTCCCAGCGACCTTGACCCTTTACAGATTATTCTCAAAATTGAGTATTTTTTCCCCTCCCTTCCCCTAAACCATGTAACCATGCCATGTAACCTTGATCTTTGATCTATTGTTCTAAAAAAATCAGCTTATTCGATGATTCTCATCCAATCCGCCAAGTTTGGTTCAAATCAGATTTTTTTTTTTCAGTAGCAATAATATAATACAAAATGCGTCATCTGGTTGAAGGGGTTAAATGATAAGCAAACTACATTGGAAACCTGTGAAACTGTAAGATACGAAAAAGGAAGAAGATGGACAGAATAAATACAGAACAAAGTTATTGGTTTGGGTAATCACTTGAGTACGGCCTTGGTGTCTTTAGAAAGTTTAATTCAGCTTGGGAGAGATTTCTCGAAGTGGAGGGGACAGATGTAGCTTCCATGAAAACTTTTAGTACAATACACTTTCCCTTGGCTGAATCACATTTAAAAGCATCAGTATCATTTAGAAAAGGGGAAAGGGGATGTCGAGGAGGATAAGGCGTCTCTAAAACGTAATAAACTGCTGGCCAACAATAAGGTTAATGCAGTTGAAAATACACAATATGCAACAGGATACTGGATAAACACGGACAAGGTTTATTAGTGAAACGAAACGGTTATCTCATGAACCATTTCGTTTCAAATGAGTGATATACACTCGGAAACCATAATCTCTAGCCCAGCCGGGTCGGTGCCGGAGGTTAGTACAGCGACCTTTCTGGACGGCGGCCCACTCAAACTATCACGAGGTAACACACGCACGAACACTCACAGTCCTTATGAACCATTCGAGGCTTCAATCTCAGTACGTCGTATGTTTAATTATCCTGCTGTATATGATGTTAAGCAATCATAGTATGGCTATATAGGTGTCATTATGTATAAGAACTGTATGTGGCATTGTATATTCATTAAATAGGGACACGAAGAAAAATTAACGTAAGTTATAGTTACGAAAGTAAGAATGGAAAATATAGACTTCTAAACCACCCAGTGATTCGATACAATGTATTCAGCGTTTGTGTGTGTGTGTGTGTGTGTGTGTGTGTGTGTGTGTGTTTTCTGTAGCACCAAGCTTCATCCGTAGAAGGAATGATTTTTCATAAAGGGGTGTTTCCATTTATCATCGGTGATAGCTCGCCCATTCGTAATTGTGCGCATCGTCCCATAGCACATTGCTTCCATCAAAACTATGGTTCATCCATATTTCCCTTCTTCCGTGTAACTGTATCCATATGGCTTTGTGCTTACTTTTCACTTCTTTATTTACCAAACTAATGTGGATCAGTTACTAGTTATCTCTCACACACATGCACATAGCGCAACAAGAATGTTTTGTGGGTATGACTATTGGTTACATGAAACACCAAAAATATTTTTCAAATGTATTATGCATAAACACTGTAAACATATGTGATTATTGTATTAACACATATTTTGTCTGGACATATTCCCAAGAGTTTTGTATATTTTTGCCTCGACATTCTAAGCATATTTATGTGAAGTGATGTAAAATCGCAAAGTAAAATACCTTGACAAATTACCGAGAGTTAGGAAAGAATCTGTAATGTGTATGTGGCCCCAACGATGTTACAGGAGGCGCTACCTCCCCCCACCCCCCACAAGGCACCATCGTAGGCGGAGACTTAATTCCTGACAACAGGATCTCGAGGCAAGGCTGCTACCACTGAGATAATTCGTGCCCTAAGTTGATACCCTGTCCAACCTCCATCTGTCGTTATAACTTCGTGGAATCTGGCGGGCATGGAATCTACCAGATTGCTGCATGTTGTGTATTGTTGTGTGATATTTGCTCCACACTTGGTGGGGCACGAGCAAACAGAGAGCCCGTCAGGGAAATTGCAGAAAAAAAGCTCTCAAAGAGAGTGTAGCTGGGACAGCAAACTGGCGAACGAGGGAAAGGCGGCAGAGGCAGGGGAAGGTGCTATGGTTGGTGGTGAGATCGGCTGCCCGATGATCGACGAGTGTGGGTGGGGCTTGGCGGTGGATGGTGAGGCCGGCAGCACGATGGTCGAAAGAGGGCAGGGCGGGACAAAAGCCAGGTAGACAGCACGGCGCCGATGGAGGAGGCGCCGACGAGCTCAGGTGGAATCGCCCCAACGCTGCCCTCAACTCCCTTGCCCCTGGTAAAAAGGGCAAAATAGACTCGCCCAGTTCTCCTGCAGCAGCAGGTGGAAGCACGAAAGGGGAGGCCCGGTCCTGGTTGTCACAGATGGCACAGCCCCGGTCCAGGTCATGGCGGAGGGAGGGTCGTCGGCCGGGTAGTCTAGGGAGGAGGAGCCTCGACCTCCTGGTGGGCAGACCAGGGCACTCCCTCAGATAGTAATGACGGGCCCGTCCCTCGGCTGGTGTGCCTGCTGTGGAGAGCTGGTCCTGCCGGGAGGTTTTGCCGTGACGAGAGATGTGCTGCGAATGCAGATTGCTGCAGATGTGCTGCCTCCTCCTTATCCCCTCCCACACGTTATGTGCGTGTCTCCTCAATGTCTCCCTCGTTTTCTCCTCAACACCACATTCAGCAACCATATGCGTCCAAAGATTTTCTGTTGTATTACAATCAACCCCTTTAGAGGGCCAGTCCAATAGAATAATTTGTGAGTGCACCTGAAACCAACGCTTGACTGCTCGGATTGTAGGTATTGGACTGCGGTCTTCCACCATGTAAATAAACTGTGGGTCTGGGATGGGATATGCTTGCACCAATGGAAAAAAGGCTATCTCTAGAATTTTTATATACTGCTCTGCAGTATGTTCAACAACACCTCACCACCACATCCATCCATTCATGGAGGTTGTTACACGACAGCTTGTCGATGTCTCATGGATGTGTCTTCAGTCATATCTTGTATTATGTAATTGCCGACATTGGCGCCCGACTGCTGCGACAGATGTGAAATATTTCTTATCGGTGAAAGTGACGGACCTCCAAATATCGATTCCCACATCTGCATATGCCTCAGCAAACCTTTTCCATGCTTCCTTCGGTGCCTCTGTTAAGGTTTCCTTACGCTCTGGGATGAAAAATTGAATGCCAGTCTCCTGTATTCGCCTCCTGGTAGTTATCGGGTGACACTGAACTCCTGTTTCCCTTGTTATGTGAGCGGCACTTGAGAGTGATGATCGCTCTGCTGCCCTTTGTGGTCAGACTCCCCGTGGGAGTTACGGTGGGCCTCCGTGTGCCCAGGTGGGATCGTCAAAGTATTACGCTATGTGTCAAATGAGGAGTGACTGATCGACGTGCATGTTAAGTTTGCTTAAATATATGGTTAATTAAATACGGTCTTTCATATTCGTAGTTACACGAATGAACGGGAAATAAAAGATATAGATGGGGTGTGGTGGAAGCATCGTGATCTGGCACTATGCTCAGACCAGCTTATGTCTGAATTGTCTCGTATATGAACTAATTACTATATATATTAACCTTCTGTATTAAGGTTGTTGCCTGATGATACCAATACACACACACACACACACACACACACACACACACACACACACACACACACACACACATGCACGTGAATACAAAAGTTCACGTCCTTGTCAAGCTTGCACTTACATACACACGCACGCACGCACACACGCACGCACGCACGCATGCACGCACACACACACACACACACACACACACACACACACACACACACACACACACACACATGCACGTGAATACAAAAATTCACTTCCTTGTCTAGCTTGCACACACACACACACACACACACACACACACACACACACACACACACACACACACACACACACACACACGCATGCACGTGAATACAAAAATTCACTTCCTTGTCTCGCTTGCACACACACACACACACACACACACACACACACACACACATGCACGTAAATACAAAAGTTCACTTCCTTGTCTCGCTTGCACACACACACACACACACACACACACACACACACACACACATACACACAAACGCTGAATATATTGTGTCTAATCACTTGGTGGTTTGGAAGTCTATATTTTCCATTCTTACATTTGTAACTATAACTTACGTTAATTTTTCTTCGTGTCTCTATTTAATGAATATACAATGCCACGTACAGTTCTTATACATAATGACACCTATATAGCCATACAATGACTGCTTAACATTAGATACAGCAGGATGATTGTACCTAATTTATAGCACTGAGAAGAAATATGTAAGTATAATTACACCCCCTTGATACAGATGGTCACTCGGAGAGGCGAGTCGAAAGCAGCTGTCAATCTCGGAAGATAAATGCAGAGTTCAATGAAGATCTCCTCTCGATAATTCTAGGGCTGTGTTGAGGGACGATATTACTCAGGAAATTCCATGGCCTGATGAGTGTAATGGTTAACAGCTGTATTCACAGGCAAACCTCACCATAGAATGTCGAATTCCCACTCAATACTGCGAAAATAAATGAGGATGAGTAGGAGCTATGTGAATAATGAGTAACGAGTAGTGGGTGAGAAGTGCCTGGTGTCAGTCACACGTTGATTGGCGTGGCACCGTCTCAACGAACATGTATGGTGAAGTCGTCTCAGCAAATACACATGGTGACATCGGCTTCCCACACTGGTAGCTGTGGTGGGTTACTGAGTAGCGATGAGTAACCTGAGTGAGGAAAGGTAAGACGTGTTGGGGGGCGCCAGGAGAGAGCGGAGGGGTTTTAGTGCTTGTTACTTTGTTCTTGCTTTTCGTTTACTTGTTTTATTTTTATTCTTCTTGCTGCTGCTTGAAGTTGCGTGAAGAAGACTATAGAGTTGTCTTGTAGACTTGTTATTTATAGTTAATCGTAGAGCTTGTTGATCCTCACCCATAACTCGTCGTTGCTACTGTATGCTCGTAGACTCGTAGGCTCGTAGACTTGTAGACTCATTCTTCTTATTGTATACAAGCTTGTGGTTACTTGATCGTAGAACTGTAGTAATGTAGAATCAGCTGCAGAACTGGAGCTGATCTTGGATACAGTTTCGCCTGCTTTTGTAGAAACGATGGTCCGTAGATGCAGAGTCGATCGTTACTGTGCTGTTGAAACTTCGTAACCATCATTTATATTTATGTAACTCCTTAGTCTCGTAATAGGTAAGTCTTGAGTTTTGGTTAAAGTTATTTTGGTAATTGAAGAGCAGGAGGAGTTAAAGTTGAATACAGGGAGTTGATCTTGATTTATTTTCTTCAAGAAAAGTCTAAGTTGAGTGGTGTGTGTATTACACAGGGACTTAATTTACTAAGTCTAGTTGGACCCCTCTTCTTATTTGATATCTTCACAACCTGCTGGTTCTATGGCCAGCCTCTTTTTGAGCTCTGAATCCTACATTCTCGTTTAGCAGGGGTCGTGTCACGTGTGCTACACTGTCCTGGAAACTCCTAGAACACTGTATGTCTGTGTATGTACTGCTTCCGGTGCACAACCAGCATTCCTTCACTTTAAGAGTTGCAAGCTAATTTTCTTTTGTTTGATTCTCGCTGATAGACTACCTATCTCACTCCCCCTGGTTTGGTGCTTCCATATATCCGTGTATCTATCTACCCATCATGCTATCTGTTATGATTTGTATTTATAATATGGAGTCCTGACGAACACACTACTGCCATGTCCACCAAATTGTAACTAGCTGGTTTTTTGCCGGCAAAAAATATCATTCCGAGGTGATGAGAGGGTGTTGGGGTTGTTGGACGGCCATTCAGACCCATACCAGCATGGAGTCCAAGCAATAGATTATGAGAGATATAGTTATTAACTGACAACAAATTTATTTATCTTTTGTGCACAGTTATTCTAAATAGCCTTTTCATACACAGATGCCATAAAATAGTTGACATGATGGTGACTGTATAGAGGGAGTGTATACTGAGAGGATGATTGTATTGATTCTACTGTGGACATAGCCATGTCAAGGATTGCATATGATATTTAGTTTCAAGAATTAATTACATGTAAGGGTAAAGGACGTTTCTTACGCAGACATTACGGAAGTCAAAGCCATCCAGATTCCACTCTGCGTCCGAAGTCAAAATACACGGATAAACACAAAGATCAGGCTCCACAAAATGTTTGATGTGTCACGTCAGAATATTTCTCTCACAATCGAGCCCTTGATCACCACCCTAGTGTTTGTTATCCGACGTCGCTATACAAGGTGTAATGCAGCATTATCTACCAAATATTAACTACTTTATATCATGCCCTGAATGAAAGAAAATAGACAAATAATGTGATCACCACTTCGCATTTCATTCACCCTCCCCTACAAACCCTCCCTCCCCTTCTTCACTCCACCCCCGTACCAGCACTTGTTCCCACACCCACCTTCCTTTCTCTCACTCGCCCCTCTCTCTCAGCCCCTCTTACTGCACTGTGACTTGCCACGTGTAAAGGAGCCAGACTGAATGCTTTCGTGCCCGACAGAATAACGTCCGTAATGCGCAAGGCACACTCAGATGGCTCTCGGCTCTTGGAGAGATAATCTATGTATCTATCTATTGCCAGACACCTTATTCCCGTAAGGGGTGACCACAAACAATTTGCTTCCATGTCGCCCTATCCCCGCCATTTCACTGCCCTGCTCCCAGTTCACATCCTCCTCTCTCATATACCTCTCCACTCCATCCCTCCACCTCATCCTCGGCCTCCCCCTCCGTCTCCTCTCCTCCACCTCACTCACATACACTCTCCTCGTCAGTCTCTCGCTCTCGATCCTCTCCATATGGCCAAACCACCTCAATGTGTTCCTCCAAATACTTTCTATCACATCCACATCGTCACCACAATGCTCCTTCACTTCCTCATTTGTCGGTCTGTCTCTCCATGTGACTCCACAAGCTCCTCTCAAATTACTCATTTTCACTGCTCTCACTCCAAGCTCACTTCCACACGTTAGGGTGCAGCTACACTTGCCCGAAACATGTGACTGACGAGAAGAAACGAAGCACCGAGTTAGAGCTGCATCAGTGCCCATGTCTGAACGTCGGACGGACCCCGGAGCATCGTTTCCTCTTGTTGATCACATGTTTGGAGCAAGTGTGGACGCAGCCTTTGAGTGTCATGCAGTAACTTTTTCACTTCCATCTTATCACTGCTTCCATAGAACCAGTAACCTTTCTTCCTTGTTGTACTCTTTCTAGCATTTCACCCTGTAAACTTCCATGCTTACTCATCACACTACCCAAGTACTTAAATGCACTCACATTTTCCATTCCTCCTCATCCAACCTCACTGTACATTCGGTGACTTCATTTCTCTCGAAGACCATACCCTTACTCTTCTCTACATTCACTTTTAGATTCCGTTTTTCACATACTCTCCCAAACTCATTCACCAAGCCGTGCAGCTCCCCTTCGTCTTCACATAACGACACAGCATCATCTGCAAAAACAACAGTACAGGTAGTTTCCATACACTGCCCTCTCTCATTAGGGCCGCTCCAACATCCACTGCCCTACCTTGTATCTTTGTTACAACTACATCCATGTACAGACTGAACAGTCATGGAGACATGACACATCCCTGTTTCAAACGATAACCATTCCAGGGAAAATCAAAGAAATTCTGCCTGAGGACCTTTCAGTCAGCAGCTCAAAAGTGCCACAGCCACTGCATCTTGAGAGGGTCCACAGGCCTTCCTGGACCGATAGGACAGGCTAAGTGTGCGTCCACATGTGTGCTCAAACAAGCGTTCGGAACAAGTAAGCAACACAGTAACGAACACGCTGCAAACATGTTAGGAACAGCAGCGTCCAGATCATGTTGGCAACATCATGATGAAGTCTCAACTGCCTGGTATGGACACAGTTATCCCATCACCTCTGTTGCCAGTGTTCGAGACTGCACTGAAACATGTTTGCATACATCTGTCCAAATGTTGCTGCAAACATGTTCCAGAACATGTTGTCAGCTATGTTGTCAACATGTGTTTGAGTATGCGTGTGGACGCGTCCTAAGATGATAAGGTTGTGATTGGAGTCGCCCAACAGAAAAAAAAAAAAAAAAAAAGAATAACAGTGTAAGCACAAGCATTAAAGGTAAGGAGGAGGTCAAGCATGTTGTAATTCTGTCCAAGGACATCAGGAGTATGGGTAGGGCACTATATAAGCCGCTCTGGGTCATTAACCATAGAAAAGATGTAAGCTTGTTCACCACGTGGATCAGTGAAATAAGAGGAGAGCCAAAGGTAGTTGCGAACACAGAAGTCACCTAGAATGAAGATAGATTATTTTCTGGTTAGGAGGGCCGATAGGAGGTTAGTGAGGGATGTTAAAGTTATAGGAAGTGAGGAGTGTGTGCAGCAGCACAAACTATTGATTTGTGATATGGTGCTTAAAGAACAAGTGATGAAAAAGAGGACTTATGTACCTAGGAGGAAAATATGGAAGCTGAAAAACCAAGTAGTAAGGGATGCCTTCTATAGCGAGTTTAGGAGAGTGGTGGCTGAACAGGGAGCTGTAGACAGAGGCGTTAATGAACAGTACAGAGCCCTCAAGAACAATTTCTTGAGAGTTACTGATGTAACATGCGGCTGGACAAGAGGACCACCAAGACATAAAGTAACTTGGTGGTGGGATGAGGGTGTTGAAGCTGCAATTAAGGAGAAAAGAAGGCTTTTCCGGGAATGGAAGAAGGGTGGTAGCAAAGAGGAATATTTGGCTGCCAAGCGTAGGGCTAGGAGAGAGGTATACAGGGCAAAGTCTGAGTCACAGAGACAATTACTTGATAACCTAAATCATGGGGAAAGGAAAAATATATTTAGGGTGGCAGGTCAGGTGAAGAGGGATAATCGGGATATCATAGGTGAGCAGTGTGTGAAGAATGATGAAGGAAGGGTAGTGGTGAACAGTGAGGATATTAAAGATGCATGGAGAGAGCATTATAACCGGTTGTTGAATGAGGAGTTTGACTGGGACAGGGAAGGTTTGGAGCCAGCAGATCCAGTGTCTGGCCCTTGGCCTTTGATTGATACTGCTACTGTGAGTGAGGCAATAGGCAGGATCAGGGTGGGGAAGGCAGCAGGTGTGTCTGGGTTGACTGCCGAAATGTTGAAGGCCTCAGGCGATATAGGGGTGAGTTTAGTCACT
The DNA here is from genome assembly GCF_032717465.1 of Coenobita brevimanus. Classification (NCBI taxonomy): domain Eukaryota; kingdom Metazoa; phylum Arthropoda; class Malacostraca; order Decapoda; family Coenobitidae; genus Coenobita; species Coenobita brevimanus. The sequence goes on from NC_137041.1 coordinate 12,478,399, forward strand.
GACCTGATAAATAGGATTATTTATGAGTGTGTTGTCCCAGATGATTGGCTGAAGAGTGTAATTGTAAATGTGTATAAAGGGAAGGGTGATGCCCTGGAAAGAGGAAATTATAGAAGTATAAAGCTTTTAGATCAGATAATGAAGGTAATGGAGAGAGTTTTAGAAGGTATGATTAGAGAAAGAGTGAATATTGATGAGATGCAGTTTGGGTTTATGCCAGGTAGGGGGACCACTGATGCCATATTCATTGTTCGACAGCTTCAGGAAAAATATATTGGTAGGAGAAGGGATCTTTATTTTGTTTTTCTTGATTTGGAAAAGACCTTTGACAGAGTCCCTAGAGAGGTGGTGAAGTGGGCAATGAGAAAGCTTGGCTTGGAGGAGTGGCTGGTTAGGGTGATTACGGCCATGTATGTGGGTGCTCACACCCAGGTGAGAGTGAATGGAGATTTGAGTGATGAGTTTTCCGTGAATGTTGGTGTGCATCAGGGGTCAGTCTTGAGTCCCATGTTGTTTATCATGGTACTTGAAGCCCTTTCACGTGACTTTAGAAACGGACTCCCGTGGGAGTTGTTGTATGCTGATGATTTGGTGTTGATTGCAGAGAATGAAAGGGAGGCGGAGGAAAGGTTTAGGAAGTGGAGAGATGGTATGGGTCAAAAGGGTTTAAGGGTAAATGCAGATAAAACAAAAGTGATGATATCTAGGGTTGGTGGCGGTACTGTCAAAGACGAGGGAGAGTGGCCATGTGCAGTTTGCCACAAGGGAGTGGGAAGTAATTCCATCTTGTGCGGTGTGTGTGATAAATGGGTGCATAAGAGATGTAGTGGTATCAGAGGTAGACTGCGAGATAATGCTGATTTTATGTGTACGGCGTGCCGGGGTGAGCAGGTGGAGATCGTCAGACGTGAAAGGATTGAACTTGCTGGTGAATCTCTTGAGTCTGTGGAAGAGTTTTGTTATTTGGGAGACATGTTGTGTGCTGGAGGTGGGGCTGGAGCTAGCTCTGTGGCTAGGGTGAGAAGTGGTTGGAAGAAGTTCAGGGAGCTCTTGCCTCTCCTGATATTGAGAGGGCTCTCCCTACGTGCTAAGGGGTCTTTGTATGCAGCATGTGTTAGGAGTGTAATGCTGTATGGCAGTGAGACCTGGGCAGTGAAGGAGGAAGACATTCGCCGGCTCAGACGTACAGAAATGACAATGATTAGGTGGATGTGCAGTGCGTCCCTGCGTCCAAGGCCTGGATGGGCTGGGTTTACAATGGAAGAGTTGAGAGGTAGGATGGGACTGGAGTGTATTGGTGTTGTGATGAGGAGAGGTAGATTGAGGTGGTTTGGACATGTGGAGAGGATGGGGGATGATAATTGGGTGAGGAAAGTGAGAAGTGTTAATATTGGGGGTGGGGTTATGAGGGGTAGACCGAGAAAGACATGGGACGAGGTCATTAAGTGTGACCTTAGGGTTAAGGGACTGAACAGGGAGGCTGCAATGGATGGTGCAGCGTGGAGAGCCGCCATTAGGTGACCAAGGCTGACACATGCAAGCGTGTTGGAGCCTTTAAAAACGAAACGAAACGAAACGAAACGAAACGAGGAATGGATAGGATGTGTTCCACCTTAGAAGATAATCAAAGAATTTTTCATAGTCAGTAGAATTATGGGATAACTAAACAGCACAGATATAGTCTGTCAGAGAATGACTGGAAAGCCGAGGCCGAAGAGTAGAAAATTCAGAAGTTTCAAGTTCAGGAACCCGAGAACAAGATATGTCGCTGCGTACATATACACAACAGCCACCTTTCGCTTTGAAATGAGTAGAGATAGTGGGAGGATACAGAGAAGGGTTTGCTTTCATTCGCCTCAGACATCTGAGTTTCAGTGAGGATGAGAAGGAGAGGTCTAGAGAGGGTGAAGTGGTGTTCATCTGAGAGGAAGTTAGAAGAATGGCCGAAAATGCATGTGTCAGCGTGTGAAAACAATGAAAACTATTTTGATCTTATTTTAATCAATCTGTATGCGTGTGTCAGCGTGTGAATAGAACAGTAATAACTATTTTGATCTTATTTTAACCAATCTTTCCGGAAAGGTTGGGTCAGTTAGTTTGCCCTTTTCATTTATTTATATATTTATTTGTGTGTACAGTCCCTCAAACGATAAGGTCACGTGCGAATGTCAATTTCATTTTCATCCAGTTTAGACCAAAGTATGTGGAAGGATTCGGGGTAGAGAAAGAAGGTAAAGGTTTACTGATTTACTTATTTATTATTTTTCAATACAATCCGTCACAACACGTTCACAGGGCATGGTCAAATAATCGAACCTATAGGTCAGTTTTGAATCGATCGGGATCACTCTATGGTGGAAGGCATCGGAATCAGCGAAGAATGAGAGACGCGAAAGCTGTCCCCACGATGAAAGAGTTAATGGTAACAATAGTTACACTCATGCTGCCATCACTCATTTTTGGCTGATTACATTCTGGTGGCATTAGCAGGAAAAAAATATACATTTCCCCGACCTGGACAGAATTTACACTCTCCATACCTTTTTCCTCTTCTGCCTCTTCCACTTAATTCTCTTCTTTTCAATACTGTCTGTGCTCTACTTCCTTATCCCAAGAATCTCTCTCTCTCTCTCTCTCTCTCTCTCTCTCTCTCTCTCTCTCTCTCTCTCCTTCCACTTTGCAATTCACCACCTCATTAAACAAGACATGAATGAGGCTGTTAGGACGGGCAACGATGTTATCCAAGTCAAATATGCTGAAATATCCCTCGAGGGCGTCTTTTAAGATGATATATCAAGGGGGAGGGAAAGGATGGAATACGAAGGAATATAATCATAAATTCTCATAGGTTAAGGAGACATTATAACATGTATTTTTATCACTTTATACTGCATTCATTTATCATTACTGGCGTCAGTTATGCACATAAGAAATATCGGCAATGAAAGGACATTAATATCACACAAAAAGTACTACGAAGTAATGTGCAAAGAAAACTGGTAAGGTAAAGGTGCTATGAAACCTAAGTCTTTCGGAGTAGGATCCATGGAGGAACAGATTGATGGCAGGGGCGGATACAATGAAGTGGGAATAGCAGATGAGTGATTTATGCGGAGATGGAAGGTCAGGGAACAACAACAGCAGTACGAAATGAGGAAAATGGATATTAAGGAAGAGGCGTAACATGGGAAGAGACTTAAAGCTGGGATAACGGAAAGAGGTGTTGGAGATGGAGAAAATATGGTAAGGGCAGGGTGTTAAATGGTCAAGTAACATAACTATAATAGAGGAAGAGAGGACGGTTTAAGGATGGGCAGGTGATTAATAACAATAATCATCATCATCATCATCATCATCATCATAATAATAATAATAATAATAATGATGATGATGGTGATGATGATGATGATGATGATGATGATAATAATAATAATGGCACTCAGTGGAGCACATACCTCCGTCAATGTCCCATCTCACAATGTTAAAGAAAGTGAAAAAAAAAATATATATCCTGGATCCGCACCTTCATCCGGACCGCACCAAAATTTACTGGAGTGTATTCTGGGCCAAGGTCCACTCTTCTGCCAAGTTTCGTGGAAATCCATCCAGTAGTTTTTGTGTAATCTTGCTCACAAACCAGCCAACCAACAAATAAACAGACAGGGGTGAAAACATAAGCTCCTTGGCGGAGGTAATGATGATTACAATAATAAATTGTAATAAATATGCACATAGTATAACACCTTAACTTCGGGGATGTCGGGAATGTGCCGTGCCTGTCTCGCTGGGATAATTGCGCTCCGACTAACTTTTTAAAAATATTTCCCAAAAATCAGTTATTAGTCCTAGAATATTACAATTAAATAAGCATATAGCACATACCTTCAGCTTTCTCCTGGGATGTTTGTTGAGCCTTCGTTGACTACTGTAGGACTTGTGGAGACTTCTGAAGTTTGGTAACGAAGTCTCCACTACACTTCCCGATACCCTGTAAGATATATATATTTTTTTTTTATGCGAGGAAGAAGGAACCAAATGCCATGAGCCCGCAGTAACAGTTCCCTCCAAGAGAAAAACAAAATACAATAGAGAGCCTAATTCAAGATCCGATCATTTTGAGATGCCTGGACACACTGCGTTTGAAAGACTGGAGATCATAGGCAGCAGGAAATACAGACAGAGGGAGACAGTTCCAGAGTTGACCTGTAGCATAAAGGAAGGACTGGGAGTAAAGGTTAACTCTTGCATTAGAGAGTTGGACAGAAAAGGGATGAGAGTTTGCTGCTAGACAGGTGCTACGCGCCCGTCGTAGAGGTGGAGGAATGCAAGCAGACAGTTCAGAGGAGCAGTGATCATTAAAGTAGCGATAGAAAAGGGATAAAGATGCAACAGTGTGGCGAAGAGACAGAGGTTGAAGGAAGTCAGTAAGAGGAGGAGAGTTAATGAGACGAACAGCCTTTGACTCCACGCTATTGAGAAGAGCTGTATGTGGGGACCCTCCCGACACATGACAGTTGTACTCCACACAAGGGAGGATAAAACTCCTGCATAGAGTCAGCAATTGTGCAGGGGTAAAGAAAGAGCAGAGTCGGCTTAGCACACCCAATCTCTTGGAAGCAGATTTTACAAGAGATGTAATATGATCTTTCCAAGATAAATCCTGAGTAAATGAAACCCCAAGCATGCTCAAGGATGATGCAGGATTAAGCTGAATATTATTAAATAATTAGTGGGTATACTTGTGGAAGATTTTGTCGGGTTGATAGGTGTAAGAACTGAGTCTTAGATGCATTAAAAACAACCATATTATTTTTACCCCAGTCAGAGATACGAGCCAAGTCAGACATTAGGTGTGCCATAGCCTCATCCCTTGTTTGTTAAACTAACTGTTGAGATGGGCGTTGCGGGAACCGAATGGAAAGATGAAGGGTGGAGTCATCAGTGTATGCGTGGATAGGGTTAGATGTACAGCTTAGAAGATCACTGATGAAGAAAAGGAAGAGAGTTGGTGATAGGACAGAGCCCTGAGGAACACCACTGTTGATAGATCTAGGAGAAGAACGATGGCCGTCTACAACAGTGGGTATACAACGACCAGAAAGGAAGCTAGCGATGAAGGCACAGATAGAAGGATGGAAACCGCAAGAGGGCAGTTTGGAAATTAAAGATTTATGCCAGACTCGATCGAAAGCCTTTGAGATGTCAAGTGCAATGGCAAAGCTTTCGCCAAAGTCCGGAAAGGAGGATGACCAGGAGTCTGAAAGGTAGGTGAGAAGATCGCCAGTGGAGCGTGCCTGATGGAACCCGTACTGATGATCGGAAAGAAGGTTGTGATAGGAAAGATGCCTTAAAATTTTTCTATTGAGAATTGACTCAAAAACTTTTGAAATACAGGACGTTAAAGCGATTGGACGATAGTTGGAGGATTGGGAGTGGTCACCCTTCTTTGGGACTGGCTGAATGAGAGCAAACTTCCAGCAAGAAGGAAAGGTACAAGTTGACAGACAAAGGAAAAAGAATTTGCCTAGGCAGGGTGTAAGCACAGAAGCACAGTTCTTGAGAACAACAGGAGGGACCCCATCAGATCCATATGCCTTGTTAGTACTGAGGCCAGTGATAGCAGAAAATACATCAGCTGAAGAAATTTTAATATCAGCCATGTGGAAGTCAGAGGGGGGAAGTGATGGAGGAACAGCACCGGAATCGTCTAAGGTGGAATTGGAGGAGAAAGTCTGTGCGAAGAGATCTGCTTTATCAGTAGAAGAAATAGCTACAGAACCATCAGAGTAGAAAAGAGGAGGGAAGGATGATGAGGTAAAGTTGTTAGAAAGATTTTTGGCAAGGTGCCAGAAGAAGCGGGAAGAATTCGAGTTGGAGAGTTAAGAGCATTTAGTATGATTGAAATTATTTTAAGTAGAGCGAAGAACAGACTTAGCACGATTCCGGGCAGAAACGTAAAGATGATGTGATTCAGGGGTGGGTTGGCTTCTGTACCTTTTGTAGGCCCTCTCCTTGTTGCAGACAGCATTAGAACAAGCATGATTAAACCAAGGCTTTCTTCCATTAGTCAAATGATATGAGAAAGGAATGTATGCTTGCATGCCTGAGAGAATAACCTCCGTAATGTGCGAGGCACACTCAGATGGCTCACGGCCATGGAAGCAATAATCATTCCAGGGAAAATCAAAGAAGTACTGCCTGAGGGCCTCCCAGTCCGCGGCTCCAAAATGCCACAGACGACGTTTCCCTAGAGGGTCCACAGGCCGTACCGGAGTGATAAGACAGGTTAAGGTAATAAGGTTGTGATCAGAGGAGCCCAACGGAGAGAAAAGATAAACAGAGTAAACAGAAGGATTAGTTGTGAGGAAGAGGTCAAGTATGTTGGAGCTCTCTCCAAGGCGGTCAGGGATACAGGTAGGTTGCTGTACAAGCTGCTCTAGGTCATTAAGGATAGAAAAGATGTAGGCTTGTTCATCAGGTGGATCAGTGAAAGGAGAGGAGAGCCAAAGGTGGTGGTGAACATTGAAATCTCGTAGAATGGAGATTTCAGATTTCAGAGAAAGGAGAAATGGATAGAATGTGTTCCATCGTAGAAGTAAGATATTGAAGAATTTTTGATAGTCAGTAGAATTAGGGGATAAGTAAACAGCACAGATATATTTAGTCAGAGAATGACAGGAAAGCCGAAGCCAGAGTGTAGAGAATTCAGAAGAATCGAGTTCAGGAACACGAGAGCAAGATAAGTCGTTGCGTATATATATACACAACAGCCACCTTTGGCTTTGAAATAAGTATAGAGAAAGTAGGAGGATACAGAAAAGGGTCTGCTGTCAGTTGCCTCAGACAGCTGAGTCTCAGTTAGAAAAAGAAGGCGAGGTTTAGAGGAGGAGAGGTGATGCTCAACAGTGCGAAAGTTAGAGGAAAGGCCGCGAATGTTGCAGAAATGAAGAAGAAGAGAGTCAGACAGTGGTTCCAGGCACCTCGAGTCGTCACCGGGAGAGGGGCGGATTGTGGGGGCATTTATGGTCCCCCCCCCCCTGGGGACTTTGAGGCTTGGTGATGAGACGCCATATTTTTTTACTTTTGGAAGAGGAAGTGCCTCTTCCACTTAATTCTCTTCTTTTCAATACTGTCTGTGCTCTCCTTCTTTGTTCCAAGAATCTCTCTCTCTCTCTCTCACTCTCTCTCTCTCTCTCTCTCTCTCTCTCTCTCTCTCCCTCCACTTTGCAATTCACCACCTCATTTAACAAGACATGAATGAGGCTGTTAGGACGGGCAACGATGTTATCCAAGTCAAATATGCTGAAATATCCCTCGAGGGCGTCTTTTAAGATGATATATCAAGGAGGAGGGAAAGGATGGAATACGAAGGAATATAATAATAAATTCTCATAGGTTAAGGAGACATTATAACATGTATTTTTATCACTTTATACTGCATTCATTTATCATTACTGGCGTCAGTTATGCACATAAGAAATATCGGCAATAAAAGGACATTAATATCACACAAAAAGTACTACGAAGTAATGGGCAAAGAAAACTGGTAAGGTAAAGGTGCTATGAAACCTAAGTCTTTCGGAGTAGGATCCATGGAGGAACAGATTGATGGCAGGGGCGAATACAATGAAGTGGGAATAGCAGATGAGTGATTTATGCGGAGATGGAAGGTCAGGGAACAACAACAGCAGTACGAATAATGAGGAAAATGGGTATTAAGGAAGAGGCGTAACATGGGAAGAGACTTAAAGCTGGGATAACGGAATGAGGTGTTGGAGATGGGGAAAATATGGTAAGGGCAGGGTGTTAAATGGTCAAGTAACATAACTATAATAGAGGAAGAGAGGATGGTTTAATGATGGGCAGGTGATTAATAATAATAACAATAAAATAATAATAATAATAATAATAGTAATAATAATAATAATGATAATAATAATAATAATAATGATGAAGGTGATGATGATGATGATGATGATGATGATAATAATAATGGCACTCAGTAGAGCACATATCTCCGTCAATGCCCCATCTCACAATGTTAAAGAAAGTGAAAAAAAAAAAAAAAAATCCTGGATCCGCACCTTCATCCGGACCGCACCAAAATTTACTGGAGTGTATTCTGGGCCAAGGTCCACTCTTCTGCCAAGTTTCGTGGAAATCCATCCAGTAGTTTTTGTGTAATCTTGCTCACAAACCAGCCAACCAACAAATAAACAGACAGGGGTGAAAACATAAGCTCCTTGGCGGAGGTAATGATGATTACAATAATAAATTGTAATAAATATGCACATAGTTTAACACCTTAACTTCGGGGATGTCGGGAATATGCCGTGCCTGTCCCGCTGGGATAATTGCGCTCCAACTGACTTTTTAAAAATATTTCCCAAAAATCAGTTATTAGTCCTAAAATATTACAATTAAATAAGCCTATGGCACATACCTTTAGCTTTCTCCTGGGATGTTTGTTGAGCTTCGTTGACTACTATAGGACTTGCGGAGACTTCTGAAGTTTGGTAACGAAGTCTCCACTACACTTCCCGATACCCGGTAATATGGTTACCACTGCCTGATATTATCACTACAAACACTATTCTATGAATTTCAAGTAGTTTGGAATACTGTGAAAACAATGTAAAGTATGAGCGCATACAAGCTTTCCACCTGCGCAAGTTCCCCGATGGTATTCTGAGACGGAGTTGTCATTTATTATTCATAAACACACTCACACTTTATTTTCCTAGTACTTTATTACACTTATATATATATACAGTATTTATCCAAAAGCTTCTTTCAGTACCAGTAGTTTATTTTCACTCCAGGCATTCACTTTCTCGTTCAGTAAACTAGTGTAGAAAGTGAAGCTTTCACTTTCACTTTCATTACTCCAAGTATTTATACATGCTAGAGCGTAGCTTTCACTTTCACTTTCATTACTCGAAGTATTTATACTCAAATTCTTATATTACTAATTATTTACATTTTTATTTACATTTTCTATTTTACATTATTTTCATTTTTATTTTATTTACGCTATGTTATGCACTGTCGCTTGCAGTAACTTATAAAACTATTTTCCACTGTTCAATTATATTTACATTCATTGCTTTCACTTGCCATTTACACATTATTTACACATTATTTACATTTCCACTTGCACAGTTTTAAAGTCACCAGAAAGATTGTAGTCACTGTCCATCATTATCATTGATAAATTAGCCAGTTCACGTTCCATAGCAGTCACTTAGCCCCTTACCCCTTTCCACATGAGGTTTAGTAGGGGTAGAGGTCACAGGGCACTTTGCAGTGGGCTCAGAAGCGGCGGAATTGAACAGGCGCGAATCTGACATGGTTTCACCTCAAAAGACGACAGTAAACTGAATGATGTGGCCTATGGGCAGGGAAGGGTTGACAATATCAGCGTGGTAACAGCTGCTAAATTATATGCTATGAAATGATTGGCAGGAAATCTAGACAATACATAATAAATTAGGTAGTTCCAGGTGAATGTAAATATCACTTAGGCTTCTCCCATCCTTTCTTATATATATTTTTATTACGAGAATAGGTCATACGGCATATTTCAAGGGGAAATAAACAGGGAAAATTAGCGAACGAGTGCACATGGGGTGTTGCCAGGTGATAATTAGCCCATTCCAGATGTATGGCAGTATCAATTACCTTTTCTCTTTCTTTTATGTATTATTTTGTATAAGAATAGGGCATAGGGCACACTTCAATGGATAAAATGAGTTGAAAAATCTGTCCAGGATTTGCATAACGCAGTGTGGCTGGGCAAGCGGGAGGAGAGGTTAATGGAGGGGAGGTAAGGTGGGGAGTCAAGGACAGAGGAAAAATGGCTAAATTGTCAACAGTGGATGGGAGTACAGATGACATTAGCAGAACTGACTATAGCTGGACACTGGTAGTACTGATAGATGATACAAGCCACCACTTGAAAGTCCGGGCAAATTCAAAATAACACAGAATCGCAGAAGTGACACCCCACGGTATGATCCCTTGTGCCCGAGCATCACGAAAGTGACGCCCCGCGGTTAAGGGGCTAATACCTTGAATCCAAAACTTAATTAGAGATTGACAATATGGATTTTGCCACGAAAGATCCACCATTGACATTCTCAGTCTCCTGACTCATACCATTCATCAATCAATTGACCAACATGGTGAAACTCATGCAGTAACCCTTGATATTTCTAAAGCTTTTGACAGAGTGTGGCACTGTTCTCTGCTATCCAAACTTCCTTGCTATGGACTAATGTCTTTTGTTCTTCTGCTTTCTTCATATCTCAGGGACAAAAAAAAAAAAAAAAAATTTATATATTCCAATTTCCACTCAGTTATTGCAGGTGTGCCACAAGTATCAGTTCTGGCACCAACCCTATTCCTACTTCATATTAATGATCCCTTACCTGTCACCCCAAATCCCATCCATTCATATGCAGATGATTTAACACTTCACAGTTCATTCACACTCAAACACTCATTCACAAAGTTTAGTCCTTTCGCATGTGGATAAGTTAATAAGTTTTTTGGGACATGACCTGCTGCCTTTTCTCCTCTCCCCTCCCCGACCGCGCACTCCAGAAATGTGTATTCTCAGCTTATTTTCACCACCCAAACATATTCATTTTGCCACAAAATCCAAATATTCCTATTTGTCGATGTTTGTTCTATATGATAAGAAAAAACAAAAAACAAACACACACACACACGAAAAACACACTACGAGTACATGAATGTTAGGGCTGTGTGAATAAACATTCAGGAGCATACATCTCACATCCCAACATCATAAGTCGAATGTTTACTAATCAATCTCTACATGTTATACGATCATTGGAAAGAAAATATTATTAGCTTTCGAATGCCGGAGGTCCCAGTTTGACACAAGGTATGGTGTTCAAGTAATAAGTGAAAAAGTAAAACCCATCTCCCACAAACAACAATTTTTTTATTCGGGGAGCTCTAGCAAAAAACTTTTATTGCCTTTGTTATGTTTTTATTTTATCATCCTATGCAGAATTTCATTGGCTTTCATTTGAGCCACAATGGTGATCCTAGACCTCATAGTTTTCGAGAAAAATGCAAAATACTATGGTGTACCCACGCCATATCATGACTGCAGGGCACTTTCCTGCCTTCCTCTAAGCTACTGCATGTACTGGGTATTTCACCAATACTTTGTACACTAGATATGCACACTATATTCACATGATTCACTGTCACTATTATTTACAACTGAATACTCACATCTGGTGCAGGGTTGAGGCAGTGTTGTTGATTAGAAACAGTAGCACTATCTTCGTCGGGCCAAAGGCTGATAATGACCAGCAGTGGTTCAAAAACACCAAATTTCCTATTGCAAACACCAAATCTAATCACAACAGTGCCCAAGTACTATACACAAGCACTACTGGTATAGTGAAGTTATGTTGCATGGCTGAGATGGGGGTAAGGGTGGATATTTAAAGGGACAGAACCGTGCAGTACCTTGCCCACTCACAGCTCATTTGGTACTGAATAACCTGTCCGCTCTCTTGCTGGTATCGGGACCCACAGTTGCCAAATCATTACTTTTGACGAGGAGCAAGGAAGTTATGACGCCTCCAAAAATGACGCAGATCGGCCAAAAACTTTTCTTCTGACGAAAGTTTTTATGCTTTAATGACGCCGAAAGTGTCAGTGTGTATTCTCGCAGCCAGACCCTAATGACGACAAACACGTCATCGTGTATGAAGAGGTTAATATCTCAAACTCTCAACTCAGTGCAGCCATCTCCATAAAGCAAGACTTATCTAAGATCAACGAATGAGGACAAAATAACCTTGTCTCATTTGATGCTAGTAGAACCAAATATATACAATTTACCAATAGACAGATATTGCCAGATTCGTATATTACCTTCAATGCTGCTAATATTCCCATTTCCAAAAATATTGAAATTCTCTGTGTTTCACTTAACAGTGCTCTCAGTTGGACCTCTCATCTCAGATCACTTGCTAAAACAACCTCAAAGAAACTTGGATTATTGTACTGAGTCCATAACATCTTCACTGACGAGCACTTAGCTATAATTTATTAGAGTCATGTGCACTCTCAGCTAGAATATTGCTCACCCTTGTGGAACGAATGTGGATAGGTTGCACTAAAACAACTAGGCAAAATTCAGAACAAAGTTCCAGGAATTATTAATCACCCCCCTATTGTAAATAAACTCCCCTACAAGAAAAGAGGGATGTTGCCTGTCATTATTTTACAGATATTTTTATGGCAAATGCTCAGACAAAGTTGCGTCCATTGTACGACCTCTCCTTTTCTTCCCTCGTGCTACACGGGCATCTGGTAGTGCTCACAACTGGAATGTCAACACAGCCATATTGCAGAACTTCTGCCTATCAGAATTCTTTTATTCCCCGAACTGCATCTCTCTGGAACTCACTTCCCCGGAGTTGTTTCCCCCCAGACTTCAACCTACAGCTGTTCAAATCCAACTGGTACAGATTTTTTATGACTGGAGGATGCCAGTAGTCTGGTGTTTGGATTTTTTTTCTTTTTTTAATTCATTTACTTTCCCTTCTTATGTTCTGTTATTAAAAAAAAAAAAAAAACAGTAATGCCTAAGTTATGAGTTAGAAAAGGGGTAGGGATAGATGGTCTAGCAACTGAAGAACAAAAAGTCTGGAATGAAAGAAAAATCCTCACAGGAGTACTACATTATGGTTGGCAGGATGATAATGATGAAGAAAAGTTGAGGCTGATACACAGAGGGGGTATGGCTAAAAGGCCAAGTTACAAAAGAAGGAGACAAGAAGGATCATTTAGAAAGTGCAGCACCCTTGACTACTAACTACTCTAAGGGCCATTATTCACCTTTGCTCAATGGCCTTCACATTCGACTCATTGCATTCTTAACTGAATTACACATTTCTAGTCTAACCCTTTACTCTTCTGACAACTTTGATTTATTCAGATCAGAATATTCAAACTGATCTTGTGAATCAACCTTGACATTTGACTGTTCCCAGCGACCTTGACCTTTAACAGATTATTCTCAAAATTGAGTATTTTTTCCCCTCCCTTCCCCTAAACCATGCAACCTTGCCATGTAACCTTGATCTTTGACCTATTGTTCTAATAAAAATCAGCTCATTCGATGATTCTCATCCAATCTACCAAGTTTGGTTCAAATCAGATTTTTTTTTTTTCAGTGGCAATAATAAAATACAAAATGCGTCGTCTGGTTGAAGAGGTTAAATGATAAGCAAACTACATTGGAAACCTGTGAAACTGTAAGATACGAAAAAGGAAGAAGATGGACAGAATAAATACAGAACAAAGTTATTGGTTTGGGTAATCACTTGAGTACGGCCTTGGTGCCTTTAGAAAGTTTAATCCAGCTTGGGAGAGACTTCTCGAAGTGAAGGGGACAGATGTAGCTTCCATGAACACTTTTAGTACAATACACTTTCCCTTGGCTGAATCACATTTAAAAGCATCAGTATCATATAGAAAAGGGGAAAGGGGATGTCGAGGAGGATAAGGCGTCTCTAAAACGTAATAAACTGCTGGCCAAGAATAAGGTTAATGCAGTTGAAAATACACAATATGCAACAGGATACTGGATAAACACGGACAAGGTTTATTAGTGAAACGAAACGGTTATCTCATGAACCATTTCGTTTCAAATGAGTGATGTACACTCGGAAACCATAATCTCTAGCCCAGCCGGGTCGGTGCCGGAGGTTAGTACAGCGACCTTTCTGGACGGCGGCCCACTCAAACTATCACGAGGTAACACACGCATGAACACTAAAAGTCCTTATGAACCATTCGAGGCTTCGCTCTGAGTGCGTCGTATGTTTAATAATCCTGCTGTATATAATGTTAAGCAGTCATAGTATGGCTATATAGGTGTCATTATGTATAAGAACTGTATGTGACATTGTATATTCATTAAATAGGGACACGAAGAAAAATTAATGTAAGTTGTAGTTACGAATTTAAAAATGGAAAATATAGACATCCAAACCACCAAGTGATTCGACACAATATATTCAGCGTTTGTGTGTGTGTGTGTGTGTGTGTGTGTGTGTGTGTGTGTGTGTGTGCAAGAGAGACAAGGAAGTGAACTTTTGTATTTACGTGCATGTGTGTGTGTGTGTGTGTGTGTGTGTGTGTGTGTGTGTGTATTGGTATCATCAGGCAACAACCTTAATACAGAAGGTTAATATATACAGTAATTAGTTCATATACGAGACAATTCAGACATAAGCTGGTCTGAGCATAGTGCCAGATCACGATGCTTCCACCACGCCCCATCTATATCTTTTATTTCCCGTTCATTCGTGTAACTACGTATATGAAAGACCGTATTTAATTAACCATATATTTAAGCAAACTTAACATGCACGTCGATCAGTCACTCCTCATTTGACACACTTATAGCGTAATACTTTGACGATCCCACCTGGGCACACGGAGGCCCACCGTAACTCCCACGGGGAGTCTGACCACAAAGGGCAGCAGAGCGATCATCACTCTCAAGTGCCGCTCACATAACAAGAGAAACAGGAGTTCAGTGTCACCCGATAACTACCAGGAGGCGAATACGGGAGACTGGCAGTCAATTTTTCATCCCAGAGCGTAAGGACACCTTAACAGAGGCACCAAAGGAAGCATGGAAAAGGTTTGCTGAGGCGTATGCAGATGTGGGATTCGATATTTGGATGTCCGTCATTTTCACCGATAAGAAATGTTTCACATCTGTCGCAGCAGTCAGGCGCCAGTGTCGGCAGTTACATCATACAAGATATGACTGAAGACACATCCATGAGACATCGACAAGCTGTTGTGTAACAACCTCCATGCATGGATGGATGTGGTGGTGAGGTGTTGTTGAACATACTGTAGAGCGGTATATAAAAATTCTAGAGATATCCTTTTTTCCATTGGTGCAAGCATATCCCATCCCAGACCCACAGTTTATTTACATGGTGCAAGACCGCAGTCCAATACCTACAATCCGGGCAGTCAAGTGTTGTTTTCAGGTGCACTCACAAATTATTCTATTGGACTGGCCCTCAAAAGGGGTTGATTGTAATCCAACAGAAAATCTTTGGACGCATATGGTTGCTGAATGTGGTATTGAGGAGAAAACGAGGAAGACAGTGAGGAGAAACGCACGTAACGTGTGGGAGGGGATAAGGAGGCAGAACATCTGCAGCAATCTGCATTTGCAGCACATCTCTCATCGCGGCAAGACCTCCCGGTGGGAGCAGCTCACCGCAGCAGCCACACCAGCCGAGGGACGGGTCCGTCGTTCCTATTTGAGGGAGTGCCCTGGTCTGCCCACCAGGAGGTCGAGGCTCCTCCACCCTAGACTACCCGGCCGACGACCCTCCCTCCGCCACGACCTGGACCGGGGCTGTGCCATCTGTGACAACCAGGACCGGGCCTCCCCTTTCGTGCTTCCACCTGCTGCTGCTGGAGAACTGGGCGAGTCTATTTTGCCCTTTCTACCAGGGGCAAGGGGGTTGAGGGCAGCGTCAGGCGCGTTTCCACCTGAGCTCGTCGGCGCCTCCTCCATCGGCGCCGCGCTGTCTACCCGGCTCTTGTCCCGCCCTGCCCTCTTTCGACCATCGTGCTGCCGGCCTCATCATCCACCGCCAAGCCCCGCCCACACTCGTCGATCATTGGGCAGCCGATCTCACCACCAACCATCGCACCTTCCCCTGCCTCTGCCGCCTTTCCCTCATTCGCCAGTTTGCTGTCCCAGCTACACTCTCTTTGAGAGCTTTTTTTCTGCAATTTCCCTGACGGGCTCTCTGTTTGCCCGTGCCCCACCAAGTGTGGGGCAAATATCACACAACAACACACAACAAGCAGCAATCTGGTAGATTCCATGCCCGCCAGATTCCATGAAGTTATAACGGCAGATGGAGGTTGAACAGGGTATCAACCTTTGGGCACGAGGTATCTCAGTGGTAGCAGCCTTGCCTCGGGATCCTGTTGTCAGGAATTAACTCTCCGCCTACGACGGTGCCTTGTGGGGGTAGGCGGGGGAGGTAGCGCCTCCTGTAACCTCGTTGGGGCCACATACACATTACACATTCTTTCCTAACTCTCGGGAATTTGTCAAGGTATTTTACTTTGCGATTTTACATCACTTCACATAAATATGCTTAGAATGTCGAGGCAAAAATATACAAAACTCTTGGGAATATGTCTAGACAAAATATGTGTTACTACAATAATCACATATGTTTACAGTGTTTATGGATAATACATGTGAAAAATATTTTTGGTGTTTCATGTAACCAATAGTCATACCCACAAAACATTCTTGTTGCGCTATGTGCATGTGTGTGAGAGATAACTAGTAACTGATCCACATTAGTTTGGTAAATAAAGAAGTGAAAAGTAAGCACAAAGCCATATGGATACAGTTACACGGAAGAAGGGAAATATGGATGAACCATAGTTTTGATGGAAACAATGTGCTATGGGACGATGCTCACAATTACGAATGGGCGAGCTATCACCGATGATAAATGGAATCACCCCTTTATGAAAAATCATTCCTTCTACGGATGAAGCTTCGTGTTACAGAAAACACACACACACACACACACACACACACACACACACACACACACACACACACACACACACACACACACACACACACACACACACACGCTGAATATATTGTATCGAATCACTGGGTGGTTTGGAAGTCTATATTTTCCATTCTTACTTTCGTAACTACAACTTACGTTAATTTTTCTTCGTGTCCCTATTTAATGAATATACAATGCCACATACAGTTCTTATACATAATGACACCTATATAGCCATACTATGACTGCTTAACATTATATACAGCAGGAAAATTAAACACACGACACACTCTTAGTGAAGCCTCGAATGGTTAATAAGGACTGTGTGTGTTCGTGCGTGTGTTACCTCGTGATAGTTTGAGTGGTCCGCCGTCCAGAAAGGTCGCTGTACTAACCTCCGGCACCGACCCGGGTGGGCTAGAGATTATGGTTTCCGAGTGTACAGTACATCCACTAAAATAATTATCGGCACCCCATGCTTCGTTACCCTTTGCAACTATCGCAACCGCAGATGCCGTGAGTAAGTGGTAACAGTTGGAATAGTCAGCCCAAAAAGTCGTGCCTTCGTTCCGAACTCCTTAAATATTCAAACAGATAAGACGAAGTAGCAGGGATAGCTTCACAGGTGTGTCATTGCAGACGATGGTGGAGGTGAGTTTTTTGGGAGTGTTGGAATTTAACGAAATGTTATGTTTTTCATATAAAACAACGTTTACTAGTGATAACATGAATCTCCCCTCTATTTCCTGTCGCTCAGTATAGGTAACTGAATGACTGTGAAGATATGACTAAAATTACTGTATGCTGGTGGATGTATATATTGGTTTCATTACCTTGTGCAACACCTGTGGCTAGGTTTCCCTCACCCCTTTACCAGAACACTAACTACTTGTGGAAACAAAACTTTTCTCGTTATTACTGTGAAGGCACCACACGCCTCTGTGCTACACCGCACATGGTATGTAATATATCCTGTCATGTTCAGAAGGTAAACATACTGCAGATATACAGCTGTCTGTCTTTTATTCCGATGTTCTGTGGCTAGTTGATGCCCGGCGGAGGGAATGTGGCAGGAAGGTGGGGAAGGGGTTGGGTAGCACCTCGTCGTTTCTGCAAACGCTGGTTTGGGTACACGTTATAGGCATTATTTCAGGTTGACGATATATTTCACTATTTACAGGTAATAAATCAGGTGTAATATCGCATTAAGCACCTTCACTCTGTGGTGAGAGGCTAGACCACACTGCCAACAATAACTACAGCACACACATCCTCCACTACCCCACCTCCACGCCCAAACTTCTCACCCCACCACCGTCTGGTCTGACACAGTTGCCAACCTTGTGAAGCTATCCCTGTTGCTTCGACTTATCTATTTACGTATTTACGGAGTTCGGAACGAAGACACGACTTTTTTGATTGACTATACACTTGATCATAGAGGTAGGAGTAGGTAGAGGCGGCATAAGGGATTACCCACGGGTAGGTCAGAGTGAGGCCGACAGATCTGACTCGACCAACATGGCGGCGACCCCTTTGACAGCTGTCTGACTTGGTTCCGCTGACCAGGTGCGAGTGTTTTCTTAGTTGCAAACAGAAAAAATGAGGAAGAAAGTAGGTTATGAATGGAAGGAGAAAAGAAAGTAGTTAATGAATGAAAAAAAAGGAAGCATTTCAGAACATATGGTAAAATGAAGGATGGAAGACAGATAGATGATTTACAATAATATACATCAGCACATTATGAAAAAAAGTTTATATCTATTATTCTATATAATATTCAGCTTGACTTTACTAACTCCAGTCATATACATAATGTACACTTACAAATTATAATTCACTCTAAAGATACTCACCGGTGAAATGTAATGGATGGGTCAGATATCTTATCTCCTCTTTCATTACACCCAAATGCGGCACAGGTGGTGGGCATTTTTGGAGACTTAGGTTATTTGATGGTGAGTTACAACTTAGGACAGAACGTCTCACACCCACAGCTGAACTACAACTAAAACCAGAGGTAGAATGAAGTCTACTTTGTTTCTGGCATTCTCCCTGAAGAATACCAGGTGGACACACAGCTGGAGGTATTAAAGGCTTAATAATCTCATGGCCACACCCACGGAGGTAGGATTAGGACTCTTACCTCTATGGGCACAGCCATAGAGGTAGGAGTGCACAGCAATCTTCTTCGTCAAGTAGGTGTTGCCGTGACCTCTTGACTTGACCAATATGGCCGTTTGACAGTTCTCTGGCTTCACCGGAGCCTTCTCACGCCGACTCTACCCTAATCCTACCTCTATGCACCTGATTCTCCCCCTTCCTTTATATTTCTGCCCCCCCCCCCTCTCTCTCTCTCTCTCTCTCTCTCTCTCTCTCTCCAGATATGATATAACACCGTAGCTTCAAGTCGTGTATAAAGAATAATTCATAGCAATGGACATAACGCTTGAGGGAGTCTCATAGCATTATCCACGAGCCAGTATAGAAATCAAAGTGCTATTATTCTGCTTGTCACCCATCGTATTGGAGGTCACCACCTTAGGATTTTCTGACACGTTGTGATACAGTGACAACCACCTTTAGCATTTAAAGAATGGGCTGATGGCAAACTCAACTAAACACATCATCTTCCAAAGAACTGTAGTACAGTATTAATCTCTGAGCTGCCTCAAGTTCTTTCTTACATCAACATCCTTCCCCTTTAGGAATTTTAAGTTGTATTTTTCCTTCCTCAGTACCAGACTTTAATATCAACTCTCTCTTATCAGTATTCTTTTGATGTTCTGTCGTTTTACACTATATGTATTTTAATTCAAAATCTTCTGCAACTGTAACCAAGCTTTTTATAGGGCCTGTCTTTTACCCTCATTCACACCGATGACCCTGTATCACAGCGTGTTGTAGCACTAGGTTTTTAGTATTCAATTATACGTCATTACTTTAACTAGGGACAGACAGGCAACCTCTCAACCATTAATGTAAAGCTATGACAAGAAGTCACCACTACAGTATGGCACTAACCACAAAGAAAATATTGGAAAATATAGCAAACCGTAGTACTGTCTATTAATAATGCCATTAAGAATGATTAAAATGCTGCTAGATGAAATGAATGACCTTCAGCTGTAGATACGAACTAATTGCATTTTTCCCTCAATTCAGTAGCAAGAAAAAGGCGTGCAGTATGGCAATCTTGTTTTATTAAGCATTCAGCGCATTAAACAGCTGAATCGGTAGAGAGGCAGCCTGCAGTCCTGATGGACGCAGGTTCGAATCCCGGCTGGGGCAGGGAACAGTTTAAGGATTTGAATTTCATAAAAAGCAGACTTTCCTGATCTACCAGATGATCCGTCGACATGTCGTAAAAATACCCCCGCTAATACCAATACACCAGTCCTGTATAAGACAGCCCTAGCATGTATTCAATATGGACGGTGGGTGTTAATGCCGAAGTGGTGACATGTGGAGAGGTAGGAGGACTACTGACATGTGGAGAGGTAGGAGGACTACTGGGCCTTGGGATAGGCTACTGCCCCCGAGATATAGGCCCTGAAGCCTTTGCCCAGAGTCGGACACATTAAAAAAAAAAAAAATAGTTTAAATAATAGCGCAAGATAAAGTGCTAGCCGCAGTTTCATATACGTGTAAAATACGCTGAATGATGTTTCAGTGTGCTAGAAATTGGGATTACAGAGCCAAAATGGCAACGCTGCCAGTGACACTACGGGGAACTTGAACTTGGGACTCATATTCAAAGTGGCTTCTGGTTACTTAGGAACACTTCATAAACAGATATTTACTCTTCACATTACACATCAACATTCTCGGTTTTAACATTTATGAAAACCATGTTGATACTTAAAGTCTTAAAGTACCGTAAAAACCTTCCATCTATCCATCTGTCTATCGCCAGACCCCTCATTTCTGTAAGGGGTGGCCACAGACAAATCGCCTGCATGTCTCATTGTCCAATGCCACTTCACTGCCCTGCTCCCAGCTCACACACCCCTCTCTCATATACCTCTCCACTCCAGCCCTCCATCTCATCCTCGGCCTCCCCCTCCCTCTCCCCCCCCACCTCACTCGCATACACTCTCCTCGTTAGTCTCTCGCTCTCCATCTTTTCCACATGACCAAACCACCTAAGAGTATTTCTCCCAACTCCTTCTATCACGTCAACATCCACACCACAGCGCTCCTTCACTTCCTTATCTGTCCGTTTGTCTCTACATGTAGTTCCACATGCTCTTCTCAAATACTTCATTTCCACTGC
The DNA here is from genome assembly GCF_032717465.1 of Coenobita brevimanus. Lineage (NCBI taxonomy): Eukaryota > Metazoa > Arthropoda > Malacostraca > Decapoda > Coenobitidae > Coenobita > Coenobita brevimanus. Next base: position 12,499,315 of record NC_137041.1, read on the forward strand.
TCTCACTCTTGACATTTGTCATTCCAACATGGTCCAAGCTTCACTTCCATACGTTACAGTTTGTATCACAATACTGTCATGCAGTGACTTTTTTACTTCCATGCTCACTTCCCTGTTCTACTTGTTTTACTTATTATCACCTTAAAAACGGTGATAATTAGTAAGTAAAACAAACTGCTCAGAAAGCGGAGTTACGAAGCCTCCGATGCCACTATGAATATGACCTAAGCCTTAGCAGATCAGGGATACCAACCTGGACCCGTGTACACAAAACTTTTCTGCTAACGTTAACAATCTCCTGTCAGGTAGCAGAAAATGATAAAAGTGTATACACAAATGCTTAACTAGCAATTGTTAGCTGACAAGCAGTGCTTTGTTATACATCGCTAACAAAGCTGAAGTCAACATATAACATGACTCTGTGGCTGAATGACTGCAAGAAAGTTATTGGTATTATTAAAAATGTTAATTTCTGTTTACCCTCTAATGGTGAACCTTCACTGAAGTGGAATCAGATTTGGTAAATCAGTACTTATTAACCAATGACAGATATCTGTGGAGACACCACAACTGATGCAAGAGGTAAACAAACCCATGCCATGGCTGACCTAGTCCCACTCGCGTGTAGCAGCCTTCACACATTCTAACTTGCCACATTCTAACTTCACTTGATCTAATCTTGCCTCCCATCAGCTGTAGTGACAGTCCCCCACCAATATCAAAATGGATCCTTGCAGCTTTGCAGCCTCCACCCCAAAGAGGGGTACGAGGAAGCCCAACTGGACTGTAGACGAAACCATGGTTTTGTTGAGGGCAATTCAGGATCGCCAGCTGATCTTGAATGGGCAATTCAAGCCACACCTTACAGACAAGGATAAGCAGCGCGCATGGTTTGAAATGGCGAACACTATGAACGCAACCTTCCCTGCAATTGTTAGGATGAGGTCTGAATGTGAAAAAAGATGGTATTCGGTGCTCTCTAGATCCCGCAGGAAGCTGTCAGCTATGTAGAATGAGTATAGGCCTACTCAGTCAGGTGAGGTTTACTGTTATTTATTGTGTTAGTATACAGTATATCCCACCCTTTATATTTGTAATATCCTATATTTTGAATCTTTTTACGTTGCTGTGCTTGCCCTATTTTACTCAGTGGGTGAACAAGAAGAAATGGTAAATATTTAGCAGAAGCCACAACAGTAATTGAGGTTTACTGATATTTGTTGTGTACTGTATATTTTATTCTATTTTCATTGTCCTCAATTTGTAATCTTCACGTTTCTGTGCATAATTGTATTCAGTGGGCGACTAAGAAGATGTAAATGTTCAACAGAAGCCCCAACTGCAATTCAAATATTTGAAGTGGTTTCAGTGTATGTATCACCATTTTTTGCCACTTTCCTTCTATGACACTTGTGTTGCAGAATAACTCCTTCCCTATGAGATCATTAATCCTTCGAGATGGTTATTAATAACCCCATGGATCATTTGTCACCAAAGATTCCTAGAAGAAGAGTGTTAACAAATGATGGATTATATAGTAAACAGAAAACACTTCAAACTACTTGAATTCCAGTTATGGCCTCTACTAAATATTATCCAAAGAAACCTTTTGTGGGCCCCACCTCTGCCACTATTTAATAACTTAAAGTTACAGTAATCCTGCATACTTATTCAAATGTGCCTTCATTTTTTAAACATTTGCAACCATCACTGCTGGGAGAGCTGGAGCACTCGTTTCATCAGCCCTCGGGACTAGGCTAGTTCCTGACCATCCCCCTTTGCTGAAATTTTTCAGTGCTTCAGTAACATAGAGAATAGGCCAGCATGCTCTCCAATACAAGTTACTCTAACTGTCAACACCAAACTACATGTACAGTACAAACTACACTTCCTTTTCAAAATTAAAAAAGAAAAATGGCGTCATACAATCAGGCCTCGGAGTCTGCAGGAAGGGTAACCATAAATCCCTCCACCATCTGCCCCTCTCCTGGTGACTACTCAGCGAGATGCCTGGAACCACTGTCTGACTCAGTTTTTCTGCATTTCTGCAACATTCGTGGCCTTTTCTTTAACTTCGCTCTGTTGACCACCACCTCTCTTCCTCTAAACCTTACCTGCTTTTCCTTACCGAGACTCAGCTGTCTGAGGCAACTGATAGCAAACCCTTTTCTGTATCCTCCTACTTTCTCAATACTCATTTCAAAGCCAAAGGTGGTTGTTGTGTATATGTACACAATGACTTATCTTGCTCTTGTGTTCCTGAACTTGATTCTTCTGAATTCCCTACTCTCAGGCTTCGGCATTCCTGTCATTCTCTGACTAAATACATCTGTGCTGGTTACGTATCACCTAATTCTACTGACAATGAAAAATTCTTCGACTGTCTTACTTCTGTGATGGAACACATTCTATCCATTTCTCAGAAATCTCCATTCTAGGAGATTTCAATGTTTACCACCACCTTTGGCTCTCCTCTCCTTTCACTGATCCACCTGGTGAACAAGCCTACATCTTTTCTATCCTAAATGACCTAGAGCAGCTTGTACAGCACCCTACCCATAACCCTGACCGCCTTGGAGAGAACTCCAACATACTTGACCTCTTCCATACAACTAATACTTCTGTTACAATGTTAATCTCTCTTCTCCATTGGGCTCATCTGATCACAACCTTATTACCTTAACCTGTCCTATCGCTCCTTTACGGCCCGTGGACCTTCCAAAGAAACGTCGACTGTGGTACTTTGGAGCTGCAGATTGGGAGGTCCTCAGGCAGTACTTCTTTGATTTTCCCTGGAATGATTATTGTTTCAATGGCCGGGAGCCATTTGAGTGTGCCTTGCACATTACAGAGGTTATTCTTTCGGGCATGGAAGCATATATTCCTTTCTCATATCCTTTGACTAATGCAAGAAAGCCTTGGTTTAATTACGCTTGTTCTAATGCTGTCCGCAACAAGGAGAGGGCCTGTAAAGAGTACCAGAGCCGTCCCACCCCTGAATCACATCATCTTTATGTTTCTGCCCAGAATCGTGCTAAGTCAGTTCTTCGCTCTTCTAAAAATAATTTCATCCATACTAAATGCTCTCAGCTCTCCAACTCGAATTTTTCCTGCTTCTTCTGGCACCTTGCCAAAACTTTTCTAACAACTTTACATCATCCATCCCTCCTCTTTTCTACTCTGATGGCTCTGTAGCTATTTCTTCTATAGATAAAGCATATCTCTTTGCTCAGACTTTCTTCTCTAATTCCACCTTGGATGATTCCGGTGCTGTTCCTCCATCACTTCCCCCCTCTGACTTCCTCATGCCTGATATTAAAATTTCTTCAGCTTATGTATTTTCTGCCATCACTGGCCTCAATACTAACAAGGCATATGAGCCTGATGGAGTCCCTCCTGTTGTTCTCAAGAACTGTGCTTCCCTGCTTACACCCTGCCTAGGTAAACTCTTTCGTCTCTGTCTATCAACTAGTACCTTTCCTTCTTGATGGAAGTTTGCTCTCATTCAGCCAGTCCCAAGGAAGGGTGACCATTCCCAACCCTCTAACTATCGTCCAATTGCTATAACATCCTGTGTCTCAAAAGTTTACGAGTCTATTCTTAACAGAAGAATTTTAAAGCATCTTTCCTATCACAATCTTCTTTCTGATCATCAGCATGGGTTCCGTCAGGGACGCTCCAATGGCGATCTTCTCACCTACCTTTCAGACTCCTGGTCATCCTCCTTTTCGGACTTTGGCGAAAGCTTTGCCATTGCACTTGACATCTCAAAGGCTTTCGATTGAGTCTGGCATAAATCTTTAATTTCCAAACTGCCCTCTTATGGTTTCTATCCTTTTATCTGTGCCTTCATCTATAGCTTCCTTTCTGGTCCTTCTATAGCCGCTGTTGTAGACGGCCATCGTTCTTCTCCTAGCTCTATTAACAGTGGTGTTCCTCAAGGCTCTGTCCTATCACCAACTCTCTATTGTTCATCATTAACCTTCTAAGCTGTACATCTAACCCTATCCACTCGTATGCTGATGATTCCACCCTTCACCATTCCGTTCGATTCCCGCGACGTCCATCTCAGCAGTTACTTCAACAAACAAGGGATGAAGCTATGGCACACCTAATGTCTGACTTGGCTCGTATCTCTGACTGGGGTAAAGATAATCTTGTTGTTTTTAATGCATCTAAGACTCAGTTTATACACCTATCAACCTGACAAAATCTTTCACAGGAGTACCCACTAATGTTTAATAATATCCAGCTAAATCCTGCATCATCCTTGAACGTGCTTGGGATTTCATTTGCTCGCGACTTATCTTGGAAAGATCATATTACATCTCTTGTAAAATCTGCTTCCAAGAAAGTAGGTGTGCTAAGCCGACACCGTACCTTCTTTACCCCTGCGCAGTTGTTGACCTTATACACAGGTTTTATTTGCACCTGTGTAGAGTACAGCTCTCTTGTGTGGGGAGGCTCCTCACATACAGCTCTTCTCAGTAGGGTAGAATCAAAGGCTTTTCGTCGCATTAACTTTCCTCCTCTTACTGGCTCCCTTCAACCTCTCTCTTCGCTGCACTGATGCATCTATATCGCTGTTCTGTCGCTACTTCAATGGTCACTGTTCGTCTGAACGTCTGTTTGCATCCCTCCACCTCTACGATGGACGCATAGCACCCATCTAGCAACAAACTCTCATCTTTTTTCTGTCCAGCTCTCTAATGCAAGAGTTAACCATTACTCTCAGTCTTTCATTTATGCAACAGGTCAACTCTGGAACTGTCTGTATTTCCTACTTCCTATGATCTCCAGTGTGTCCAGGTATCTCGAAATGATCGGATCTTGAATTTGGCTTTTTTTTTTTTTTTGAGGGAACGGTTTCCTGGCTTCTGGCCTTTGGTTCCTTCTTCCTTGCAAAAAAAAAAAAAAAAGAGGAAAACGATTCTAATGTTTCTTGGTTATGACCAAGCTCAATCGGTAGAGAGGTGGCCTGCAGTCCCATCGGACCCAGGTTCGAATCCCGGCTGGGGCAGGGAGCAGTTTAAGGATTTGAATTTCATTAAAAATCAGGCTTTACTGATCTACCAGAAGACCCGCCGACATGTCGTAAAAATACCCCCGCTAATACCAACACACCAGTCCTGTATGAGACAGCCCTAACATGTATTCAATATGGACGGTGGGTGTTAGCGCCGAAGTGGTGACATGTAGAGGTGTATGGTATGTAGGAGGACTGCTGAGCCTTGATAGCAGGCTGTGAAGCCTATGCCTAGAGTCGGACACATAAAAAAAAAAAAAAAAAAAAAAATTACATAGGGTGACCAACAAAGCACCACATATTCCAACAGTAGTCAAAATAATAAGGTCCAGTAAAATGCACAAAGACTATAAATTCACATTTGTTTAACAATTGCCATTGCAGTAAGCCTGTGCCACTTTATGGTTTCATGTTATCCGATGTAATACGATTATTCCGGGAACAAAACCAAGGACTCTCAGGTGAGTGCCAGGCAGCAGTCCACTACGCCACGACCAGTTAAAAGTTATCTCATTTTTTTTTTTTCTGGTTGTGTCGTAGTGGATTGCTGCCTGGTTCTCATCTGAGAGTCCCGGGTTCACTACCCGGCATAATGGTAATATAGTGCACGATTTCTCCTTTCTAAAGAACAGGTCTTATCTCTTCGGCTTTATGTTTTGCTGGTTTTAGGTGTGTCGGGATAAATAATCATAGATCTTTTTGGATGTTTTTGTTTGCCAGTGGTTGGTCCTGTTTACAAGAATTCGCAAACATCAGCATCAACCACATGGTGTTCCATCATGTCTTCATTTCTCTCTCTCTCTCTCTCTCTCTCTCTCTCTCTCTCTCTCTCTCTCTCTCTCTCTTCATGAAACTATTTAGATTTGAATAAGTACCACTATATGAGCTATACTGTATTTACATTTTTTTTTTTTTTAGGTGCTGGCGGCCCTCAGGCTCCTCCTGTGGATCCATTTGATCAGTAGACAAACGAGTTGCTGTCAATAAAAAAATGAAACCATAGGAAGGGTTCCATCACAGGACTATACCTTTTCAGTTTTCAGGTATGTCTGTTGTGTTCTTGTTGATGCCCTGATTTCAGGTATAGGAAAAACAAAATTAAAATGAATCGGATAAGTCAAACATACAGGCCCACTCATGCATCTTTCCTTCTCATAAAAATATTATTGCCTTATATGCCTTTTTTTTTTTTTTTTTATAATTTGTAAGAGTACTTGGTGTTATGTTTTTCTGTACAAAAGTTTTTTTTTTTTTTTTCAATATCACCTTACAAGAGTGGGGATGGTGAAAAGTCATGTGCAAAAGATATGCATGTTAATTTTTTGTTACCACTTTCCAAGAGAATGCATGGTATTTTTCATGTGCAAAATAAGTGCAGCTATATCATTTGCACTGGACAAGTGTGCATTGTATAGGAAATGCTTGTTCTATAATAAACATTCTCCATCAGTATTATCAGTTCATTTGGCTTATAACTGGAGTTTATCCTTCATTAGTCTTTGTTTTCACCTAGTACTGTGTACCTTATGTCATGCATTACTTTAAAGCAGAGCCTACAAAAAAAAAGTCATGAGACTTTATTTATTTATTTATATATTATTCATTTTTAGAGAGCTGCAGCAGCCAAGACAACGCACGACTCCAGTACATGATGAGCCCCAGCCCCAGTCCCCACAGTGGGATAACATTACAATTATACAAGATTGTGGGGAAGGAGGGACAAACCGTCCAATCACCCACGTCCCACCTGCAGCCATGCACTACTTGGAGACCCCAACACCAATTACAAATGTCCCCAACACCTCGTTATTTAGGGTGCCAACAGTGATTGATTCCCTTTCCACCTCATTTAGTGCCAGCAATGCAAGAGGTTCAGATAATTTGGACCATAAAAGTGAGAAGAAACTAAAATTAGAAAAAAGAAGACGGGGGTACTTTATCTCCTAAATCAAATCGAACATCTGGGTCCGAAAATGGACCGGTTTAAGTCAGGGAAATAAAAGGAAAGCAAAAGAAGCTGTCCTTTTATTTTAATAACATCCCTACATTGTGCAACACCTGCATGGTTATGCTTCCATACTAAGAAACAAAAATAGTTGTAATAGTTGCAACCCCTACCTCATCTTCATGTCAGCCTAATGAGCAGTGGTCCAGCTGCATCAAAACATCATGACTTCGTGTGGCTACGTCACCTTCATTCGTCCATGCTGGAACAATACCAAAATTTATTAAACAAACGCACCATAGGAAAAGAGAAAAGCGACCTTGAAGAAAGGGGGAAATAATATGAAATTAAATATAAGAAACAGTTTACCAGTGTTCTCTAGGGTGTGCTGGCATTATCCTGCACACTGCAGACCACTGATTAATTTAGAATAGTTTTTAATAATGTAGTTCAACGGTATTTTAATGACAGTTTATGATTTCCACGTTGCAATCAGCTGTTTAAGATAATAGATTTACTGGTACCTATGTGCATTTGGATGGCATGATGTGAAATAATAGGACCACTGTGTTCTTTGGTATAATACTGTTAGAACACTTAAGACAGCACTACTACTACGTTCTGCACAAAGGATTAGCAGCCGAGAAATATTTGACACTGGTTAACAGTAGAGTGCAGTACAGTTTTTCAGTGTGATAAAAAAATTGATACTGTACCACCGCGTTGGGTGCATGTTTTACCAGTCCATTAATAGAATTTACTGACTTTAATTTCCTCAAGAAATTTCTTGAAGTAAGTGAGAATGCTGTATGCCAACATTAAAAATGGCCTAACAGTAAGGATGGTTAGGACTGTGGTGCACCTTACTTAAAATGGAGACTGGGAATGTAATCCCTGAAAGGGTGGCCATCACGAGCACCAGGCCTGACTGGATGTTGAGGTACTGGTACATCTATGATACCCTCGTCTCCATCAGCCATACCAGCTTCAGCCAGCATTGGAATATTTCTCTCCTTACGTATGTTGTGCAGTATTGCACAAGCATAGATAATCTTTCAGGTCTTTTCAGGAATGACACTAACTTCACTATGTAGGATATGAAACCGACGTTTCCACTGACCAATTCCTTTTTTGACAACAGAGCGAGTCCTATTGTGTGCTCTGCAAATTGTTTTACTTAGTAAACACAGAGAATATGCACTGTAAAAGAAACTATCCTACTAGCAACTAGTGTGTATGTCTTGCACGAGTATGATAAATAAGGTAACATAAATTCTGCTCACGCCTTTTCACTGAAAGGAATCATTTCATTACCCTAAACAAACTAACCTAACCCAGCCCGGCAACTTGATTTTCCTATGATATAGCAAGGAAAACAGTTTCCACAGACAATCTATCCATCCATAGCCAGATGCCATAATCCCGCAAGGGGTGGCAGTTTGTCTTGGAGTTTATTATTTTACGGGAAGGGGCACTAAATCTCCGCCAACCCATTTGCTGACATGTAGGGAATCACCTAATAATTTTTCTCCTTACTTCAGGACTGATGCATAAATAAATAAATAAAGAAATTTACAGCTGTAGCTTGTACAAAAAAAAAAAAAAAAACTTCAAAACTACTGGGGTATGTACTAAACAAAGTCTCTCCTTACTGGAGAATAAATGAATATACTGCATATGTTTTACTGAGTTTAGGCCCCATAGTCCAATCCCTGTTGTAGAGACCCATATACATCTTCTTAGGAAGAGGCTTTGACTGGTGATTTGAGCAAAGGATACAGTACTAGGTGGAATTGCTAGAATCAGAGAATAAGTGGGAAAATGGAAGTTTTCAAAATGCCAGCCACCAGGGTCTTTCAGGACAATAAAGGCTTACAATTTCTAATGGAAATGTAGTACCTGGAAGACTATTACGGGGTTTTCAGGCACGGCCGACATGATGGTGCTTATAAGAAATCAATATGACCTTGTGTAGTACCCGAACTCCAAGATGACCGCCATCCGGACCGTCCCCAAACAAAAAAGTTGTGTATCTTTTGAAAAAAAACATCGTGACTGGATGATTTTTTGTTAATTATGAGGTTTTCAGGCACTGCGGACACGATAGTACCTTTACTGATTTGGTATCACAACATCTGATGCTCAAAATTCAAGATGGCTGTTTTCCAAAATCCGTAGCTGACAAGAAAGTTGTCAAATTATCGATACAGCTGCAATATAGCAGTACTCTGTGGATATTTCTATTTATTTATTTTTTTGGTAAATGTCTGCTTCAACTCAGTTTTGGAAGGAAGTCATTACATACATTCATTCCATGGAATCATGATGGTATCAGATCTTCTCAACTCCTTGGCATGAGAGGCATTCTGGGAGTGGTTGGTGCAGAATGATTTAGTATCAATGACGAATTCACAGAACGTGCACACGACGTACAGTGAGCTCTATGTGCAAAGGGAAGACCCACTGAGAAGTTTGCAGAACTATTTGACCAGTCATCAAACCTCCATGAGTAATAGAAAAATACGGGTCATGGTAGATGGAATTTATTCTCAGTTTCATTCCATAAATGCTGGTGTACCTCAGGGATCAGTTTTGGCGCCAACCCTCTTTCTCATTCTTATTAATGACCTCCTATCTGTCACGCACAACCCAATACACTCTTATGCTGATGACTCGACACTTCATAGTTCTTTCACATTTAGTACCTCCTTTACACAATTTGATATTATAAATTCCCAAATAAACACAGCAATTTCTCTGAACCAGGATCTTTCTAAAATTAATCAATGGGAACAAAAAAATTTGGTGTCATTTAATGCTCAGAAAACTAAATACATTAATTTCTCCAACAGAAGGAATCCCTCAGAGTCTCACATAATTTTAAGTGATGTCAATATTCCTATATCCACTACAATTGCTATCCTAGGTGTTACTCTAAAGCCCAACCTAAGCTGGACAGCTTATATCAAATCCCTTGCTAAAAATGCTTCTAAAAAACTGGGACTTATGTACAAAGTTCGTGAGTTCTTCACTGACGAGCAGATGGCCACAATATATAAAAGTCATGTGCGTTCTCAGATCGAATACTGTTCACCACTGTGGAGTGGATGTGGAGCGGTTGCATTGAGGGAGTTGGACAAAATTCAAAATAAAGCCATTAGATTAATCAATAATCCTGCCATAACGCAGGACCTTCCTCCATTATCAGTACGTAGAGATGTTGCCTCTTTAGCATTATTTTAACGATATTTTTACCATAAGTGCTCTGACGAACTGGCTTCAATTGTGCCAACTCTTCACATTTTCTCCCGTAATACTCGGGCAGCTGGGAGCGACAATGAACTCACACTCTCTCCCCCACAATGCAGAACCTCTGCTTATCAAAATTAATTTATCCCCAGAAGTACTATTCTCTGGAATTCACTTCCCGGGAGTTGCTTCCCACATACATTTAATCCTCTCGAATTTAAATCCAATTGTTATAAGTATTTTATGAATGGAGGATGTCTTTAGGCACATCGACTTATTTTTTTTTCTTTTGTTTTTCCTTCCTCCATTCATTATCAAAAAAAAAAAAAAAAATCCTGGAAGAATGCTGTGCAAAATCTGTGGTGTGTCAGTACCTGCAAGTGTTTCAAGAGATGGCTGCTACTGTCAAGCATGTGGCTGCATCAGATGAAGAAGGAAATTTCCCTCTACACATAGCTTCCGCGGAAGCTTCTCTGCCAGTCATCTGAGAGAGTGACTGCATCAATTACTTTCGCTATGGCAAATTTTATCATGAATCCACGAAAGCCTTAGAAGCAACTCATCCGGATGTTTTTCAGTGGTTCATGGATGGTCAGTTTGTCGTGAAGGATCAAGTTGAAAGTTACTTCAATGTTGTTGCACTGAATATGAAGCTAGGAAAATCCATCCACAGGGCATCAAAAAGTGCTGGTGGCATTGCTGGCCAAACAGGAAGTTTGAGGGTTGTGATCGGGGGGCAACTCATTTTCCACAAAATTCTCCTTACCTCAAACAACTTCAGGGATATTATGAATGATGTGTCGATGAATCGTAATAAAATCAGAGAGGGCTCATCATGAACTTACTGGACTCAAAGCTCATCAGCTGAATGAAAACGTTTCAAAGCTCCTGGGCTTTGTGCGAGAAAGGGGTAACCCTTACATCATCAAGGCTCCTGCCATCAAACTGCACAATCTATCAATAAACAACTGACATTGGATGAATTGGCCGTCTGACTGCTCCAAGTGCAGGTGAATGGGGGTCAACTGGTAAGAGAATTCTGAAAAGAGATTTGTTGACAAGACCAAAAAACTCTCTACCACTATATCAAAGAGGAAATTACCTCAGCTTGACAGCAAACCATCCACTGATGTAAGTGCACCTTCTGCTGTGACACTGAAATGATAGCAGCGAGGCATGGAACTTGAAGCTACCTATGCCCATGATATCCTGCCTGTTTCATCTCTATTTGAAGACGATCTTCCTTCCAGGACTGACAAAAGTGTGCTCACTGCAGACTTGAAGAAGAACTTAACAGGCGACGAGATCCACTTTCCTGCCTTTAGAAGTTTAGATGCATCTGTTACAATGGACCTCATGTCGAAAATACGTTCTTTTCCAAACTTGGCTTATTTTGGAACATTCAAAAGTGCAATCAAGTGTGTGCTATCAGCAGGCCACCTATTCGTTCAAGTCCAGCCTCTATATCGTGTTTGACAGCAACTTAGAGTCATCTGTTTAAGGATGGAGAAAGGCTACATCGCGCCAATGGAGTTGAATCCGTTGACCTCGCTGAGCTCACTGCAGGTGTCCCAATACCCCAACAAATGAACAACTTGTGGACCTCCTCGGTCAACAAAACCATGCTACAGTGTCTCGTTCGCGATCTCGTCTCGACTCCTGCGATGGTGAAGTTGAATGTTGTGCTTGGTGGATGTGTCACAGATGATGGTGTTGTGTCAGCAGAGTTTCTCCACTCTGGAAGGCCATCCACCCAACTGCCCTCTGAAACTACAGACCCTATTGACATGCTGACATGTGATGTGGAAGAAGCTGCTGATCACATAGTGATGCACTGTGCATGGAAGGTGGATCGGGGAAGTAGCCGGGTGCTAGTAGTTTCCAATGACACAGACACAGTAGCATGTCTGGTTCATTATGTTCAATATTTTCGAAAGTGAGGCCCCCAAGATTGTGGGTGGAGTTCGGCACCGGTGAGCGACAGCGCCATATACCATTACACACTCTTGCAGACAAGCTGAGAGTAGGACTATTTAAAGACATCGTGAAGGCCCATTTTTTTTTTTTTATGTGCTCGACTCTGGGCATAGGCCTCACAGCCTGCTCTCAAGGCCCAGTAGTCCTCCTACATATCATACACCACTACATGTTGACTTGAGATGATGCAGTAAGATAGGTACCAAACACACTTCTCTGTCATGTAATCCAGAGCATTACTTGACTGATTTTGCAGTCTGACACTCTCACTGATAAGATCTTGATGAAAACTGAGGAGTATCTCGTTCGGGTGTGAGCTGGCACGAAGAGCAAACCCGAACCGCGAACATTCGACCAGCTCCGGGTGGATGTCCAACTGCGAGCTCCGACACCAAAATTGTTGGAAGCCCTGCCACCAACTTCAAATGCAATTCGTGGCCACATTAGGATATCATTTTACTCTGTCCATAAAGTGCTATGTCTTCTTGATGTTACCCACCCTGCCACAGACCCTACCAATTACAGATGGGTGAAAGACAATGACACACTACTATCTGAAAAATGCCTGAATCCTTTACTCCAAAGAATGCTAGTCGTTTGTTAAATGTGGCTCGATGCGATGTTTGTGCAAAAGGAGGGAGTCAAATGTGTAATTTTTTGTCATAAACAGGAGTCAGTTTGTCAAATAAGTGAAAATGCCATCTTTCAGTCATGATTAAGTCATATGTTCGTGAAATGAGCTTCACATGGTATTGATATCTGTGTGACTGGGAAAAGTCTTTGAATAAATACTTTTCTATGCTTATGTTTTCATTACTTATTGTGGCCATCTTGAATTTTGGGTATCAAATGTGGTGATATCGAATCACTAAAGGTACTATCTTGTCGGCAGTGCCTGAAAACCTCACAATTAACAAAAAAAATAATCCAGTGACGATGTTTATTTCAAAAGATACACAACTTTTTTGTTTGGGGAGGGTCCAGATGGTGGCCACCTTGGATTTCGGGTACTACGCAAGGTCATATTGATTTCCCATAGGCCCCATCGTGTCGGCCGTGCCTGAAAACCTTATAATAGTCTTGCAGGTACTACATTCTATTAGATTTTTTTTTTTATGTGCTTGACTCTGAGAATAGGCTTCACAGCCTGCTATCAAGGCCCAGTAGTCCTCCTACATATCATACACCTCTACATGTCACCACTTCGGCGCTATCACCCACTGTCCATACTGAATACATGCTAGGGTTGTCTCATACAGCACTGATGTATTAGTGTTAGCGGGGGTATTTTTACGACATGCCGGTGGGTCCTCTGGTAGATTGGTAAGCCTTTATAGTCCTGAAAGACCCTGGCGGCTGCCATTTCGAAAACCGCCATTTTCTCACTTATGCTATGATTCTAGCAATTCCATCTAGTACTGTTTTGAAGCTGGCGGTATCCTTTACTCAAATCATCAGTCAAAGTCTGTTCCTGAGAAGACGTATATGGGTCTCTACAGCAGGGACAGGATTACCAGGTTGGGGATTAAAGTATGGTGTTGGCAGCCAGTGCTTGCAAGCATAACCACTGTCACCCAGAAGGTAGATCCTGCTGGCACATGGTTATATTCAAACAAGAGCTTCAGTCCTGACTCATCTTAAATCCGTGCATCGTGCACTGATCCTGGCCACTTGGCCACAACATTGATTATTTTGTATCCAGCACCAGACACTACTTGTACATTCATGCTGTGGTAGCGTTTTCTGTTTACATACACATGTTCATTAACGTTAGGTGCCACAATTTTTATGTGTGTGCCATCAGCGGCACCAACAACACCGGGATACCCTGCAATTTGCATAAATGCTGTTGTCTTCCCCTGGACTTCTCTTTGGGTCAACGGGAACTTCACAAACCGATGAAAAACAGCTTCTTCAGTTAGTGTATCCAGTGTCTGAGTTATAGCACGACTGATGGTAGGCTGAGTAGTGCCAAAATCATCACTGCCACACAGTTGCATTCTCCCAGTAATTAAGTAATTCAGTGTTATTGGAAATTTCATGTTGGGGGTAAGAGGCCTATTTCTCCCTGTTCTGCTTTGTAATCTTTCTCTTACTAAATCCGTCACAGCCATAATACCAGCACGTTCGAGTCGGTATAGCCTTATAAGTTCTTGATCACTATATTCATTAAATGTCTCTCCTTTCTCGATAAACACGTTGGCGCCGCTGTTGTTGGTGGTGTTTGTTCGCCATGACATTCACAAACAAGCTTCTGTTAGGAGGATAGAAGTCCTTCTCCAGGTCTTCTAACTTAGCAGAGCTGTTAAGGCCCTTAAAAGTTTTGTGTATATGCTGCTAGTTCTTAAAAACTATTTGTCAGCATTAATAGACATTTGCTAGCAGTTAAAAGTTTTGTGTATACGTAAGGTGACCAGATTTACTGGAGGTAAAAGCGGGACGCGCGCACGCGCGCGTGTCTATCTATCTATCTATCTATCTATCTATCTATAGAGAGAGATAGATAGATAGATAGATAGACAGATAGATAGATAGATAGATAAATAGGTAGGTAGATTGACAGATAGATAGATAGATGTAGATAGATAAATATAGATAGATATATAGTCTATCTATCTATTGCCAGACGCCTCAATCCCGTTTGGGGTGGCCACAAACAAATCGCCTCCAAGTCGCCCTGTCCCCCGCCATTTCACTGCCCTGCTCCCAACTCACACCCCCCTTTCTCATATACCTCTCCACCCCATCCCTCCATCTCATCCTCGGCCTCCCCCTCCCTCTTCCCCCCTCCATCTCACTCACATACACTGTCTTCGTCAGTCTTTCACCCTCCATCCTCTCCACATGGCCAAACCACCTCAGTGTGTTCCTCATAACGCTTCCTATCACATCCACATCCACACCACAACGCTCCTTTATATCCTCATTCGTCAGCCTGTCTCTCCATGTGACCCCACAGGCTCCTCTTAAATAACTCAGATAGATATATAGACAGATAGATATTGACTAATGTGACAGCGACCGCTGCTGCGCTACACCTCAAACTGAGGCTGCTAATAAAACACTAACGTCTCTACGAACTCCGAACATACCCTACGGTACAGTGAATGGGTCGTCCAAAGTTACCAGCTAGTGAACATTACAGATTTTATATTAATAATTCGGTATTTCATTTGGTAGGATTATGCATAATTTTTCTAATTCATCCTAATTTCATAAAAGAAGGTCATTTTATGTCTAATGCAATAGTAAGTTTCTAAAAGCGGGACAATTAAGATAATTTGCTCAAAAAGCGGGACATTCTAGTCACAATTAAAAAAGCGGGACAGACGTCCAAAAAGCGGGACTGTCCCGCCTAAAAGCGGGACTCTGGTCACC
>NC_137041.1:12519889-12532389 GCF_032717465.1 Coenobita brevimanus
TATTGTGGCTATTGTTAGTGATCTAGGACCCACAAATGTAAGATTGTGGAAAACACTGGATATTAATGTGAATAACACATCTTTCCCAAACCCATATGCCTCTAATAGGCCAATTTTTGTGTTCGCTGATGCACCCCACCTATTAAAGCTCATCAGGAATACTCTTTTAGATCATGGGTTCACTTTGCATGGAAATTCAAAGCCAACTGTGACAAACAGTAGTGTTAGAGAAATAATCATCAGAAGTGAATATGATTTAAAGACAAGTCATCGTTTGTCACACAAACACATAGATGTAGAAGGAATAAAAAGGATGAACGTTAGACTAGCTGCACAGTTACTTTCAGAAACAACTGCAAAATCAATTAGATACTTTGGAAAGCAAGGACTTCTAAAGAGCAAGGACTGGGAGGATACAAGTAACTTCATAGCATTAGTAGATGCATGGTTTGATGTTTTAAACTCAAAAAGACCTAATGCAGAAAAAGAGTTCAGGTCAGGTTTTGGTATTCACTAGAAAACACAAACAGATGTTTTAAACAGCATGTTGCAAACTATCAGGGACATGAAAGTTGGGGGTAGAGTGAGTCTGTATCCATTTCAAAAAGGAATAATTGTATCCTCCCAGTCCTTGCTTAGACTGTATGAATTCCTACAAAATAGGTTTGGAATTGGCTATATTTTAACGTACAGGTTAAACCAAGACTGCCTAGAACACATGTTTGGTTATCTGAGGCAAATGGGAGCCTCTTATCGGCACCCATCTGCACTTCAGGTGAAGTATAGGATATGATCATACCTTCTTGGTAGAAACTGTGAATTGGTGGGGAGCAGATATAATATTATTAAGGAAAATGAAGATAACTCTTTGCCAGAGGGGCCATTTTCTGTGAAGGATGTTGGTGACTCAGCAAATGACATGTCTGACGCAGAAACAGTTGACTCAGAATTACTTCTTTCAGCAGTGCTTTTCTCTTCTGACCCACGGTATGATACTGGAGGCAAGAATGATAGTACAGTATCCTCCACTGTCCAAAAAGGGGAATTAGAGGAATGCATGAAAACAGAAGGCCTAAGGTATGTTGGTGGGTTTATTGCCCACAAATTTCAAAAATATTCATACCTTGGAACAAATGTTAAACCTGATGATAGGACCTGGATAGGAGAGGTTTGTAGGAATAAAAGCAAGCTGATGACACCATCAAATGAATTGTTTGAACAGCTGAAAATAATGGAAAAAATATTTGAATGTTATCATGGGAAGAAATCACATCTTGAAGGAAATGCATGAAAATATGCATCTGGAAGGAAATGCAGATTAATATGTAAACATGTTAATTTGTCTGAAGATCTTGTACACTACTTTGTTAGATGCAGATTATTTTTAGAATAAGGATTCTGAATAGAGAGGTTCAGAAGTGTAAAAAATTGAAATCCAAACTAAGAAAGCATGTCAGGTAAGGGATACAAGTATTATAAATAAAGAATAAGACATTATGTGAATTACTGTACTTATATTTTTCCCCTTAACTGATTGCAAGGCACTAAAAATGATATTGGTATGTTTTGCTGAATGTAAGCTTGTGAGAGATGCAAGTGTACTATCTCCACCCAACAGTTAAGGTATATAATTAAGGGCTACAAGTAACAGCCGCACTTGAGGTGGGAATCTTAAGTCTCCCTATACAGGGAAATCACAAAGGGAAAAAAATGAAAACATTCTTGCAAAGCCTTCAGGTCTCTCCTCAGGATTGGGCTCCGATTCTGCTTCCTGGTTCTTGTGTAACTTTCAACTCTGGATATTTTCCATAATCATCTTCCTGCTCAAGCTAAATTTACTTGCTATCCCTTTTGATATATCATCATTATGTAGTTTACCTATTATAATTATAGATCAATGAAACAAAATTTTCGTAATTCTCCTTCAGTCACATGTCTCAGATAATGATGACGTGAGGAATATACATAGGTTGTGAGTGTGTTGAGTAGCGACCTGTGTGAACATTCATAATACAAAAGCATACCATACATACAGATGGTTTTCTGTCAAGCTCCCGTTTTCTTCCACCACCTCTCTCTCTCTCTCTCTCTCTCTCTCTCTCTCTCTCTCTCTCTCTTATTAACTTTGACGTCACAGAATCTGCGCGGCTCGGGGGTGCTGTACGTACCTCTCAGTATACTCTATACCTTGGTTCCAGCAACGGTGGATCGAATTAATGAACAACTGGCTCTCTCTCTCTCTCTCTCTCTCTCACACCCACACACACACACTCACATATTCATTGTGTGTTAGTATGCATACGTGTAAATGGCAAAATTAAGTGATTCGTTGCACCTCTCTCTCTCTCTCTCTCTCTCTCTCTCTCTCTCTCTCTCTCTCTCTCTCTCTCTCTCAATAGTTTCTGTGATAACCCTGTTTGGGTTGTTTTTGTTTTAATATTTTTTTTACGCCCAAGGGGCGAAATATCTAGTAATAGGACCATGATACCAGATATTAAGTACACAGGAACTCGTGTCTCGCAGGGTACGCCGTTTTGTTACATAGATATATTGGAGTTTACAATACAGGAGTTACCATCCACAAAAGTATTATGTGCAAAGGAACTCGTGTTTCGCAGGACAAGCTATTTTGTTACATAGATGTTGGAGTGTACAATACAGGAATTAGCACGCTGTTTCGTTGAATAGATATATTGGAGTTTACAATACAGAAGTTAGCATCCACCAAAGTATTATGTACAGAGGGACTTGTGTCTCGCAGGGCACGCTGTTTTGTTACAAAGATATATTGGAGTTTACACTAGAGGAGTTAGCAGCCTCCATAGTATTACGTACAGAGGAACTCGTGTTTCTCAGGACACATTGCTTTGTTACACAGATGTATTGGAGTTTATAATGCAGGAGTTAGCAACCACCAAAGTATGGATACCGCACGAAAATGATATCTAAATGACTGTGTGTAGATAATTACATTTATCAGTAAGGGTCTGTCCCTGAGGCAGTAATGCTGAAGGCTCTTGGCGTTAGGACAGTAGCATTGTTTTCAGAAATGAAGCACATCCCCTGCCTCAGAGACTTGTCAGACAGGGCGATATCCAAGTCGGAGTCGGGCAGACACAACATTGTCCCTGCGAACCATAAGGCTATGACAATGATACATGGGAAGAGATAGACGGAAGTCGTCGTAGTGTTGGAAGGACGCTCTGAGTCCGCTCAACAATTTTGCGTAGAGGGAAAAGCAGCTGAACACATCTCCATTTTGTAGCAGAGGAGGGAGGATGTAGCAACATCAAGAACAGGCAGTCCACAGGCATTTTTCACGAGGAGGTCAACAATGTCATTGGCTGCAATTTCGACATGTAAAGGGATCCACAAGAACTGTATGGTAAGAGAATTTCCATGAGTTGAAACTTAACTGACGTAAGAGTTACTGAACTAAGGAATGGCATGTCGGTTCTTGAGACGAGTTTGCTTGAAGGGCAAACTGAGAGTCACAGATAACTACACCATTCAGTCCTCGATAAGAGAGGAGACTAACTGCATGCAATAGTCCCTGTAACTCACGGTAGGTAAAGCTAGACAAGTTCAGTAGTCTGCAGCCAACCCAGCCTCCCTCTGGTGGGTCCAAATCGAGTGAGTAGAGGCACACACAGCACTCCCATCTGCTTGCTGGGAACCGTCGATGTTGAGATGGTGTGCGGCAGGAACTGAGGAAGACGCTCTTGTAATGGTCTCCAAAGCCAGTTGCTTCTGAAGAAGTGGTAGGTCTGCCTTGGAGGTAGGAGTAAAGCAGGCTTCAAAATGAGGAATCCTACAGGGAGGGGACCATGATCCACTTCTGCCACTAAAACATTAATATCAAGTCTTTGTAGGATGGAACAGGCTTTATTAACAAGGGTGCAGACGCCGGGCCGAAGTGGAGGTCGAGGTGCAACAGAGTCGAGTGATATTTTGATGAGATGAGAATAATGAGGGACAAGATGGGGAGAACGAAGGCTTGTATGTTGAAGTAAGAGACAATGGCGTGGATTCTCTCAACAAGAGGGGAAAGATTTTCATTTGCATATTCACTATTCTAGTTGAAAGAGGACAGCCCAAGATGTATGTTACTCCTTTGTTATGAAAATGTTCAATGGGTTCTAAGGACATCTTCGGGAGTTGACTGACAGCAGGGGAGAGGTAATCGACAACCGACTGTATGAATACAAAGGAGATAGTTCTGGCCACAGGGATAGAGATTCTGGCAGCATTGCTGGTGAGCCACTTTTTTTTTTTATGCAAGGAAGAAGGAACCAAAGGCCAGGAGCCCATAAACCGTTCCTTCCAAGAAAAAAACAAAAACAATACAAAAGAGAGTCAAATTCAGGATCTGTTCATTTCGAGATGCCTGGACACACTACACTTGATAGACTGGAGATCATAAGAAGTAGGAAATACAGACAGAGGGAGACAGTTCCAGAGTTGACCCGCTGCATAAATGAAAGACTGGGAGTAACGGTTAATTTTTGCATTAGAGAGCTGGACAGAAAAGGGATGAGAGTTTGTTGCTAGACGGGTGCTACGTGCCTGTCGTAGAGGTGGAGGGATGCAAACAGACAGTTCAGAGGAACAGTGACCATTGAAGTAGCGACAGAAAAGAGATAAAGATGCAACAGTGCGGCAAAGAGACAGAGGTTGAAGGGAGCCAGTAAGAGGAGGAAAGTTAATTAGATGAAAAGCCTTTGACTCCACCCTATTGAGAAGAGCTGTATGTGGGGAGCCTTCCCACACATGAGAACTGCACTCTACACAGGGGCGAATAAAACGCATGTATAAAGTCAACAACTGTGCAGGGGTAAAGAAGGTATAGAGTCGGCTTAGCACACCTAATCTCTTGGAAGCAAAGTTTACAAGAGATGTATTATGATCTTTCCAAGATAAGTCCTGAGTAAATGAAGCCCTAAGCATGTTCAAGGATGATGCAGAATTTAGCTGGATACTATTAAACATTAGTGAGTACTCCTGTGAAAGATTTTGTCATGTTGATACGTGTAAGAACTGAGTCTTTGATGCATTAAAAACAATAAGATTATCTTTACCCCAGTCAGAGATATGAGCCAAGTCAGGCATTAGGTGTGCCATAGCCTCATCCCTTGGTTGTTGAATTAACTGCTGAGATGGACTTTGCAGGAACCGAATGGAAAGTTGAAGGGTGGAATCATCAGCATATGAGTGGGTAGGGTTAGATGTACAGCTGAGAAGGTCACTGATGAATAAAAGGAAGAGAGTTGGTGATAGGACAGAGCCCTGAGGAACACCACTGTTGATAGAGAAGAACGATGGCCGTCTACAACAGCAGCTATAGAACGACTAGAAAGGAAGCTATAGATGAAGGCACAGATAGAAGGAGAGAAACTGTAAGAGAGCAGTTTGGAAATTAAAGTGCTATTGCAACCAAACTAGGGGGTCTCAGACGATGGGATGAACACGTTGTCTTACAGGTATGGTTGACATAATCCATACAGGTGCACCCAGAAAAAGGTGCTGCCTGCACATGGGGATGACACTATTTCCTACAGTGAATTCTGGAAGCGTTCCTGGGTTGTGGGGAGAGAAGATTCTACTTTTCTCTCGGGATTGGATGAGGTTACAAGTGGAAGATGACTGGTAGAATGACTGAAGGGAGCACTGAAAATCTACTGGAGAGTTGGACTGAGTGCAGATATTATCAGCATAACAGGTAACAGTGGTTCTGGGAATGTTGGGAAGAAGAGGGAGTAACCGGTGCATAAGGACATTAAAAAGAAACGGGCTTAAAACACCACCTTGTGGAGTGTTGAGTTCAAAGGCCTTGGAGGAGTGACCTGCGCTCTTAAAAAGGACATGCAAGGTTCTGTTATGGAGGTAACCCTGTGTCCGTCTTAAGAGGTTTCCTAGGACACCAAATTCGATCAGATCGAGGAACGATGATATCTCTCTTTGCAATATCAATAACACTTTTAAAATCAATGAATGCTACAACACTGGTGGGGCACAGAGTTCCATTAGACAGTGGTGTGTACTTCTTTGTGGCAGGAAACCATACAGTATGGGTGAGAGTTTGTTCTCCAGCCAAAACATGAGACGGGTAAGGAAGATCCATTCGAGCACCTTGCTGAAGCAGTGAGTGAGGGAAATCGGTCTGAATTTATCAGGTTTTGGAATAGGCACAATCGTGCTCGAGGTCCAGGCATTAGACACATATCCCTTACAGAAAGAAAGATTGTACAGCTGTAGCAGGGGGCTGCCAGGGATTTTCAGGGGTAGATAAAGGACAGGGTAAGTGATGCCATCATCCACAGGGGATGTGGCCTTAATCCTAATGAGATCACGTCGCAATTCGCCCTCAACTATCAGAACGGCATCATCTTTATCTGCCTTCAGCAATGCAGCCATCAAATGGAGAGGTTTTTTTTTTTTTATGTGAGGAAGAAGGAACCAAAGGCAACGACCCCGCAAAACTGTTCCTTCCAAGAGAAAAAGAAAATACAAGCGAGTGCAGACAGTTTGCTGGGAGGAGAGTGCTTGAATATGTACAGGATGATTTTGTGCCTGTGATTGTTCAGACCATGTATTAATAAGATCTTGCACATACTCAGCTGGACTGTGGTGTAGAGCACTAGAGGGCTTGTTCCTGACAACCTTATTTATGTGATGCCACATGGATCCAACACTCATCTGATGGGTGATGCTATATGTGAACTTCCGCCAGGATTCAGTATGGACGCACTGCTGGAGGCCAATTAGATTGTCACTTGATGCTTGGTACTGGTGCAGACAGGCAGGTGTTGGTTGCCTCTGGAAGGAGAGGCCATCTTCCATCACCTTCCTTTCTGCTTGGAGGTTGTGCTAATCATGTGTCCAAGTACGAGCTTCAGGGCGAATTTTAATGTGTGGTCTTGTAACATTGCAACTGTAGAAGTCAAGTGTGGAGTTTACAAGGGAGGAATATAAGTTTTCGGGTGATTGTAAATCAAATGTAAGGAGAAGGTTGGAAATGTATGAGATGTAAAGTCATAGGAAAAAGTATCTTTACCCCAGGAGTGTTCGATGCAAAAAGAGCGTTAGCTTGGCTTTGTGGGCAGGTCCTTGCTGTTCGCTCTACCCCTATCCATTGTTGCCATATCACAATCCCATTATGAGAGTTGGAATAATGAGCAAGAATGAGCCATATGGCAGAGAAATCTATAGGACATGTTTGCGTTACCCTGAGCACCCCACAGGGGATTAATAATGAAACTCGGCAGGTTTATTATTTTCCTACTATTCAACACTTATTACCTATGGAATACAACAAATAAATTTTTTTGGAGGGTATTAAATCTAAAGGCATCAACTGTATTTTTTTTTTAAATCATAGTCTAGCAAGGGTGCACGAGTTCATTTGTTTGCTCTAGATGGGTGGTTAAATGCTTCAGATGGATGCGTCAGACGTCTAGAGACTGCTTTGGAAGCAGGGGGTGGGTATACAAAATGTTAAAGCAATGAGACTGAACATGTATTATTATTTTCCTTCTATTCAACATTTATTATATGTAGAAAGCAAAACATATTATTATTACACTGAAATTTACTAACCTGGCTTGTATCAGCTGAAGTACTATCATACGTCTGGCATGGGTGCACATACTCATTGCCCGTCTGCATGTGTGTTGCCGACTTCAGACCATTCGGTTATAATTTTATTTAATGAATTTGATACCGGATAATAAAACATATTGTCTCTATGCACAGAGGCCAAACGATCTAATTAGTTTTTATTACCTCTAGCACAAATTCTAATATCTGTGTCTCACATAACCGACATTGACGGGTTTGAGGTACAAACATTCCTGTCCCGTCATTCCTCAACACTTCCTAGTTGTGTCACAGTGCATAGCTCTGAAGTGTATCGATAGTTTTTCTTATGACTGTACATAGGGCAGTACTTAGGAAGAATGGCAATGCAGTTGCGAATTGAGGAAGGGAAGGTCCAGCAAAAAGGGAATATTGGAGGCTGAGGGCAACGTGGTCCAAGAAGAGGATAGGGATGGAAGAGCACCTGACCTGGGACGGCACTAGCCGGGATGTTATGATGTGATCAAAAGTGCCTCCACGTGTGTGAGTGGCACCACCAGTGTCCCTGCAATTGTATTGGTAGTGACAGATGTATTAAAAGAGAGGAAGCCCATTGCGATTTGGAATAGGAGAGAGGTCACCCAGTGCATGATGTCGGGCATTAAGGTCATCCATGTACATCTTGCCACGTATTGTAGGAGTAAGGAGGCAGGGAGATCAATCCTTCCTGGGGCAGAATAAACACTGCATAAGTGGATCCTACCATCTCCCACTGTGGACTTAAAAAGCCAAAAGGTCATATCATCATCTACATTACATCGGAGAAGTTGATGTGGAATGGAGGAAAGAATGTAACTAATGAGACCATTCCTGATGAGATGATCATACAAAATATAGCCAGTAAGTGAGGGAGCCTCTTCTCCTGGTAGAGCACGACCAACAAAAGCTTCTTGAATGAATATAACAAGCAGATGATGGCAACCTACATATCTCTTGAGTGCAGCAACTTTCGAATGACTTCTGATTCAACAGGCATTTCAAGAGATAAAATGCATCGGCATTCGGTTAGTGAATTTTATGTTTAGGTTTCTGGGGGTCAAGTGGGGATGAAGAGGTGGCTTGAGGTGTGGTGTCGTAAGTGAGGGCGTCCTTTGTCAATAAATCACTGATCCTCTCAAGGTGAGAGGCGATGGCATGCAGATTTTCTGTGAGGGTGATGACAGTGTTGATGATCACCTGAAGAGGCTCAACAAGGGAAGCGAGTTTGCTTTTGGTGCTGGTGTGCTGACTGACCAAGCCATCGCTGCGTGCCTCAGTGGCATCATAGCTAAGTTGACCAGAGTCCCACTTTTTGGACGTCTGTCCCGCCTTTTATATTGTGACTAGAATGTCCCACTGTTTGAGCAAATTATCTTAAATGTCCCGCTTTTAGAAAATTACTATTGCATTAGATATAAAATTGCCTTCTTCTACGAAATTAGGATGAATTAGAAAAATTATGCATAAACCTAACCAAGTGAAATACCGAATTGTTAATATAAAATCTGTAATACTTACTAGCTGGTAACCTTGGTCGGTCCATTCACTGTACCGTTTGTTATGTTCGGAGTTCGCATGAGAGGTTAGTATGGTTTGTGTTTGATGAGCAGCCTCATGGTGAGGTCAGTCGCAGCAGTGGTCGCTGTCACTCACATAAGTCAAATATAAATATATATATATATACACACACACACACACACACACACACACACACACATACACACACGGAGGCACGCCCGTGCACGCGTGCGAGTGTCCCGTTTTTAGCTCCAATAATTCTGGTCACCACAAGTGCTGTACACCGATACATCAGAGAGGCAAAAGTTTCACCAACGGCAAGGATTTGTGCAGAATCGGGAGTGGAAGAAGAGGCGTTTGGTACAACCATGCCACACATTGACTCCTAGCTTATAATAACAAGGACATCATTCTCCACTGCAGGTGTCTGGTACAGGTAAGGGTAGCTGTTCTGAAGTAGAAATTGTCGCAGCAGTGGTGGGTGGTGAAGGGGTGTGACATGGGCAAGTCAGGGAGGCATGGTTGACAGCACACCACATACACTTCTCCAAGGCAAAGCAGTAACGAGATATATGTCCGATTCCCCAGCATTTGAAGCACCACGGCTGTTCGTCCTTCATTCTTTGCAGCTCACATGAAACTGAAATTGACATCTGGTGGAGAAGGGTCTGGGAGACTCCAGGCAACAACAAGGCAGTTGATAGGCGTCGCATTTTAATGGAAACGGTGAGTAGTGTAGATACCAGGGTGTTCTTTGGCCAAGGAAGGGTAAACGCTGACAGAGTAATGGGTGATGAGGTAGGTAGGGAACTTATTGGGCCTGTGGACTGAGTCCTGAACATTCAAGAACAAGGGCAAGAAATCACCACTCGTGACCTTCCTATGATGTACTAACGTCGTCTTGAGATACAGACAGCACAGGAGGCGACAGCAGACGTCTGTTGGTTATCTGTCTTTGTGACAGATAACCAACAAAGCTTCACATCAACAGTCGGGTACTCATTGAAGAGGAGTTTGACATACTCAGCCTGGGAAGCAAATGTTGCAGGAACTGGTGCAGGCTGGGAAGGTGTCTTCTGAGGAGGGAGGAAGTGATCAGACACCTTGCACTAAGTCTCATTGCACTTGGATGTTTATGCAACAGGAGATGATGGTTTACCAGTGACATCCTACGTGTGTTCCAGGGGGCGTTTAGTGGAGGTGGAGCCCTGGGTGACGTGATGAGGTGTTAAAGGTTGAGACAGCATCAGAGTCACCATGACTGCAGTAGGTGTGAAGCCCTGGTGTCTATGAAGGTCAAGTGGGGACCAAGCTTCCTCAGACGGGATGCCGTCATCACTGAGTGCTAGATCGACCTCAAGATCAGCGAGGGTGGTAGGTCCAGAGTATTCTATATAGCCCTAACAGGGTGGTGCTCAGAGAGTTTGCAACACCATCATCAGTGGAGTGGAGTTGGTGCATGTGCTCGGGCAAAGTGGCATTGCCATGACGTCACACGTTATGCTTCTTGCACTGTGCATGACCAGACACGAGAAATTCTGACCCGGGGGGACTGGCTAGGTGAATGGGTTTTAATGTAAAAAGTAC
Source organism: Coenobita brevimanus (assembly GCF_032717465.1). NCBI lineage: Eukaryota > Metazoa > Arthropoda > Malacostraca > Decapoda > Coenobitidae > Coenobita > Coenobita brevimanus. The sequence goes on from NC_137041.1 coordinate 12,530,609, forward strand.
TGAGAAAGTCCAAAAACCCTTAACCCGTCACGTCCCGAGGTTTTCCGCACCTCCGACATCCCCCAGTCCCAAGGTAATTTCGAAAAAAAAATTTTTGGCTAAAACCTTCACTTTTGGTGAGAAACATCGAAAATTCATAGAGAAATCGCTCACCTGAGGTTTAAAATACTCAATCCAGGTAGGAGTTCCTCCTTACCTGACTGGGTTTTCTAACATGCTGGCACCAAAGAAAACGAGTTCTATGGGAGGGTAACTATTTTATCCACTCATAAACGGTATTTATTTATTTACTTGGTACGACTTTATATGTAGTATGAGAGTATATTGGTTTTCAAGCAGTAATATAGGCATTATAAGCATTGTTTCACTCATAATTAATCACCATTCATGACCTTTTTTTCCCCACGTTACCTGATCATCATTTCTGACTGTTTCTTCCTGTAATGCTATGTAAACCTTGTCCTCCACATTGTCATCGATTGGGGAATCACTCTGGCCCTGAATGTCTTTATTGGCCAGGTCACTGGTAACAGGTGAATTGCAGAGACAATGGCATGAGGGGGGGAGGGGGGAGGTTATGCGGTGTTAGGCATTGTCCCTGCTTGGCATCTTGTAGAGGAATAGAGGAAGGTGTCCCGTGTATACATATGAAAAATCATGTGCAAAAATTGAAAATTGTGCAAATTAGGGACCTTGCAATTGCACGACATACCGGTACGTCGCCGGGACTGGCAAATGCAAATAGTTGCAACGTACCCATATGTCGATGGGACGGGGAGGGTTAAATTCCCAAGTGACACTGTACTAAACACTAGGTTTTACTATAACTCTCTGCCAGTGCTGGAAGGTGGCAACTCACTTGCTGTGAGCGCTTTGTATCCATCCTCAGTTTATGTGTTCAGTTTTATTTTTTCAGCAGTTTGGTGGCGAATTTTAGAAACCCCCACTCAAGTAAAGCGTCTTACTTTCCTGTAAATTTTCCACAATGTTCTTAGATTTGTTGTAGCACTGACAGTTAAAGAAAAAACACAGTTTGGGTGTTCAGTTTGATATTCTCTTACCTTTTCAACAATATCGTTGAAGATTTTGAGGAAAGTTGTTTAAGTAACACCTAAAACTTTTTGCAAGGTTTCCAACTAGCCTTTAATATTTTTCAAAATCTTTTTTGAGGGCCAAAAGATTTGATCTGTTGCATTCTACAACTCTATGGTGGCAGATTTTTAGAAAACTAATTTATGTGTTACACGTTATTTGATCTTCAGCTTGTCAGTGATGTGGGTAGATTTCCTGTCGTTTTTAATAATTTCCAAAATAATACAGTTTGGCACAGTTTTGGTGCTGTGCTTGATCGAAAAGTAATACTCCCAGTCATTTGTCGACATAACCTGCCAAGAGTGTCACAACAGCCGTAAAGTCTAAAGTCTTGCTTTGGTTCTCCTTTGATTATGGCCTGATGAATTAATCAACTGTTTCACTAAAGAATTATATCAAACACAGCAGTGGATCAATAACAAGATATGCCCAAAACATTACGCTGGTAGTACCAAAATCCTTTATACAACCCTAGTTAAATGTGTACACAAACACAGTTTCTGATGTTTATTACTGCACCAGAAAATTGGTAATCACTTCAAACATGTTATGTGAGTAAATGTTAATAGTTTATCGTGCATTTAGTAGAATGTTTTAGATCTCCCTGCTCATTTAGTGGGTGGGCAGTGGCAAAGCCACAGTTTCTTATCGATCGCCTATATATATATTTTTTTCCCGGTATCCTCAGG
>NC_137041.1:12537389-12659889 GCF_032717465.1 Coenobita brevimanus
TTGGGAAACTGAATATGCTTACGTCTTTATCATCTCTCTTCTTGTACTGTGTTTTGCAGTGTTCTCTTGATGTTGCTTTCCCATAAGTGATATACTCATGTATGTCTATTTTCTCTTTTCCCTTTGATGCATTTATATAGCATAATCATGTCTCCTCTTTTTGCTTCTCTTTTGTAATGTTGGTAAGTTAATTTATCTAGTCTTTCTTCATAGCTTATATCTCTTAAGTTTGGTGCCCATCTTGTAGTGGCCCTTTGTACCTTTTAAATCATATATTTTTTAAGATGTGGATTCGAGACTGTTGATGAATAGACCAGGGTTGGTCTAATGAATGATGTGATTATCTTGCTCAGCATGTCTTCATTTATATATGTGAATGCTACTCTCATAATAGCAAGCAATGTGTACATGTTCTGTAATTTTTCATTGATGTGATCATCCGGAAATAGCCTCATGCTGATACTCACTTCTATGTCCTACCTTCCTAATATATTTAGGGTTGAACTTCCGCTTATAATCCCAATCTAGTCTTTTATCACTTTTACCAAAATTGACTGCATGTCATTTGGTCCACATTGAATTCCACTTGCCATCTACTGCACCATTCATGAAGCTTTTTAAATTCTTATTGAAGCTTTCTCCTAGAGTCTTTGTTTGTAATTCTCCTTCGTATATTTGCAACATCAGCAAACATATTTAAATAGCTTTCATTTCCAATGTTGCTGTCGTTGTCAATTATATATATTATAAACGTAACTGATGCCAGCACTGAGTCCTGTGGGACTCCACATGTCACTTCTCTCCATGCGTAATTTTCCCTTAGTACTGTTCTCACTTTATTTTTTTCTGAGAAAATCTTGCATTCAACAGTATAGGTTACCTTGCATTCCTCCTTGGTGGCACAATTTCCCTAAAAGTCTTTGGCATTGTACTCTGTCAAATGCCTTTTTGAATTCCAAATAGATGCTGTCTACCCAGCCTTCTCATTTCTTTAGTGTTTCTGCAACTCTATCATAATACTTTAATTGATTTGTAACACATGATTTTCCCTTTCTAAAACCAAACTGTTTTTCCATTATCATATTGTGTTTTTCTAGATGATTTAACCAAATTTTCCTTATCAGCTTTTCTAATATCTTACTTATGATGTTTGTCAGTGATAGGCTACTGGCCGGTAATTTAGTGGATTTTGTCTATTTCCTTTCTTGAAGAAGGGAACAATGTCTGCTTTCTTCCAAATATCACGTATTACCGTATCTTAAGGATTCCTTGAATATTAAATGTACTGGTTCACCTAACTCTTCTGCACATTCATGTAATACCCAACTTGAAATCTTGTCAGGACCATTTCCTTTTCCTCTGTCTAACATACTCATCTCTTTGTGGACCTCTTGTTCCGATATATGTATATTCATTAATATGTGTGAGCATGCTTGTTCATTTTCATATCTCTCAAATGTATTTTCTTCTGTAGTTTACTTCGTATGTAGCTGTAAAACATCTTTGGTTGATCAGTACTTTTATTTATAATGTCTTCCTCAAACTGCCTTTGAGCTTCTTTCTTTGTCCTTGTTTAATCATTTCTTGCCTGCTTGTAGTTATTATATGCCTTCTCGCTTTTATGTCATCTGCATCAAATTCACAGCAAACCTCTTTTCTCCCTTGCTTTTGAAGATTCGATATTAAACCATTTCCTTATCCGTATGTCTGTTTCTTTGTTCTGTGGGATATACTTTCGCATAATATTGTTTTGCATAATTCACGGACTTTTCTATACCATTATATAACATACCATGTATATCCCGTCCTCTATGTTTATTTTCCCAGTCTATTTCTATACCGCACTTCTTTAAGTCATGATAGATGCCTTTTTTGTAGTTTAACCTCTTTTTGTAATTTTCATTATTGCTAACGATATCATATGCTATCCTGAAATCACCGGACACTTCTTTTTCCCCTTTTCCTTTCTACAGGAGAATAATTATACCTGACTTCCAGTCCTCCGGGACACTTTCTTCCTCCCAGGAGATCTGCACAAGTTCCATATCCATTCTACTACTATCTCTCCCTCATGCTTCAGCATTTTACCACACACTCAGCCAATTCCTGGGGCATTTCCCATTTTGACTTTCATTACTTCCACAACTTTCATCCTACTAATATCTTCCTCTCTTCTCACCTTCCTCTTCCTCCCAGCCATTCCTTAACCACTTATACTCGCAGAACATTCATTCTCTATGTTCAACATTTCCTAAAAATGTTATATTCCTATGCCTACTTTTTCCTTCCTTCTCCACTACCAATATACCATTTTTATCTTTCACTCCCCGACTACTTCTTTATCACCCTGTCTAATTCTCTTTATTTTGTCTTTCAATTATATAAAATGTTGCTTTTCTAGTGCCATTTTACTTCGGGCCTGTTTCAGACTTTTTCCATTTTTGATGGTTTCTTTGATCTGATCCATGTTTCTCTCTCTCTCTCTCTCTCTCTCTCTCTCTCTCTCTCTCTCTCTCTCTCTCTCTCTCTCTCTCTCTCTCTCTCTCTCTCTTGTTAAGTTTATTTAGTTCAGTTCTTTCTGTTCCAGCTTTGTTTGTTTTTCTTTCCATCTCCTTTCTCCTTTTAATGAGCTAGAAGGTCATTTTTTAATACTTCGTGACTGGTTGCATTAGCTTTCCTTACTACTGTACCTCCGCTGCTTCTCTGAACACTTGTGTTAGTCCATCGTTCAACCTATCATTGTCATACTCAGCATAACTTAGAGCCTGAAATCTGTGCGATATTTCTGAAAGGTTGCATTGTTTTCTAATTTTTATTATGCATATATTTTTGTTTTTAATCAGCTTCTTTGTCTCACTTCTGAAATTGAAACTATCTGTACAACTCACTATTCTCTGGTCACTTTCTATATATACTTTGCTGATAAATGTGTCATTTATGACCGTGTTACACTTATCTGCTATAATGAAATCGATTTCATTCATCGTTTCTCCAGTTGCACTTCTCCAGGCTCATTTTCTCCCTGTTCTTTTGTGAAAGTGTGTATTCATTATTCTCACGTTATATATATCAGCAAAATTTACCACCATTTCTTCCGTGTCATTCCTTTCCCCCACTCCGAATTTTCCCATATATTCATGCTTCTCCATTTTTCGGTTTGTCAGGTTTTTCATTGACGTTTTATATATACAGTATATATATATATATATATATATATATATATATATATATATATATATATATATATATATATATATATTAGGGTGGTTCCTAGAAATTCAAAGCTTGAAAGTTGAGCCTCCCAACCCTTAATTTTGTTCTAATGGACACTTGATGTAACATGACAATTTTTAATTAAAATATAAATTTATTTTGGGGTGGCGCAGTGGGGCTAAAGTCTGAGCATATCCAAAATTTCCGATGAAATTTCAATATAGCTTCTGAACCATGTATTTTTCGGCACTGAATCACACTAACAAATTTGTGAAGGAGCTCGTAATGTTTACTGTGCAAATTTTGGTCTGTTTCGACCAAAGGTAAGCGCAGGGGATGGCTTCAACTGGTGCAGGTTTCACTTTCCAGTGGCCCGTGGGTAGGGGTGGATGGGGAATGCCTGCCAGGCTTAACCCTGCAACTACTGTAGATAATAGAGCGTGATTGTTTTTTTTTTTTTTAACCTCTCATTGCATATTACCATGCCTTTGTGTGAATCATTCATTCAACACTGAATTCATACACGAAATAAAATTTATTAAATATGTAAATCGGCTCGGTTCAAGTGTCATCGTCTTTGAATCAGGAAATGGTAACCTATGTTCAGTAACAACTTGCAATAGGAGTTGTAGTTGTTGCTCGTTGTGCATGATCTTGCTATTGTACTCCTTGACTAGAGCTACAGCCCGCTCTGCATTGTCGTTCGTCACATGAATTTCTACAGTGATCTCCTGTGCCATAACATAATCCTCAATGCCGGACCAAGACTCTGGATCTTTTTCTAGGAATAATTTCTTGATTTGCATCCTGTCTAAGAATCTGTAGGACGCTTGAGTTGCGAGATCTCCAAGAAAAGTAACTTTTCCCTGTGGATCTGAAATGTGTTTGAGGGGTCATCACTGCCCTGTTTGGTCTTAATGCCTGTGACGATCCTACGTTTTTCTTCCACGGATAATTCAAGATTGAACAGCGCCAGGGTGATCAAGTTTTCAGACAGATGTCAAAGATGAGCCCCCAGTTTCATCTCCACAGCTTCTTTGATGATCCTGTTTTGGTATTCATGAGCCTTTCCAACAAGGTGGAGGTTCTCACGGGCACACGCCACGGCATTCAGCACAGTAATGCATGCACTCATGTAGACCTTGATACCGAAGAGAGTCAACTTCCTCAGGCTTCCTTCTCCTTCTTGGTGAGCTTGAGATGGCAATGAAAGAGCCAGACTTTGACGGAATAGATGACTTTCGACATCCTTCAGGCATGATGCATGGGACATGTCATTTAGAAGTTGACTGTCTTCCCTTCAATCTCTCAGATGCCAAGAAACAGGAGGGTGAGTTCCAAAAACTCCCTGCCTGGACTGTTTCCTTCCTGAGCATGCCAAGAGCAAAGCCTACCAGCTCCTCTCTTTCTTCTTCAGGGATGTTTTCACTACCAGAAGCTTTATATTTGGGGTAATAAAAGTGTGACCAAAAATTATAGAAGCGCTTGAAGACCTCAGAGCCAGAAGTGGCAACGAAGTATTTTCGAAAGGCAGCTCCATCTACCTATTCTGTGATGTGATGCCTACATGGAAAGTAAAACAAGTATTTCTCGAGTTTCTGCTCGAGGAACACACATGCCCCAGTTCAGTGTCAGGTGTTAGAAGCCATAGTGTCGAAACACATTCCGTTCACTTGATGTGTGATTCCCCATCGTTCTAGTTCAGCTACGATAGCTGCAACCTGGACCTCTCCAGTCCCAGCTGGAATCTTGGGAACTCCGAATAACTGGATAGCATCCTTCTTTGAAATAAGAAAGGGCAGTTGGTCCATGGTTGCATGGGCTGTCAGGTAGTCAAGCACCTTACCATCTCAGTGAATAACAAATGGACCTTTAAGTGGAAAAACTCCCCTTGATCGTGAGAGAAGCCACAGACCGATGTCTCTCTGAACTGTTTGATGCTAGACCGGCTAATGGCCTACTCTGACACGTCCCTGCTGAGGCTTTTAACCGTCTCTGCAAGAATGAATGGGGCATTGCGATCACTGACATTCGTTCTGTCAGGAGCAGTAGTGACACGAGGGCTCATGACTGATTTTGACGCACACATTTGTTTGGGAAGTGATATGCTAATACTGGGCTCACCAGCTTCAGCGCTCTCAGCTTCACTAGTGTCTTCAATACTGGAGGAAGATGACTCCAGTTGGCCAACTGTATAGTGATCGCCTCACTTGCCAGATGAACGACACATTCGCTGTACTTCTCATATTTCAATCTCCTCTGCATGGTAGCCTGCTCCCATTGAAGTTGTGTGTGTGTATGTGTGTGTGTGTGTGTGTGTGTGTGTGTGTGTGTGTGTGTGTGTGTGTGTGTGTGTGTGTGTGTGTGTGTGTGTTCTTACCTAATTGTTCCTACCTAATGGTATCTTAACAGGAGTGAGTCAAGCTCGTACTGTCCCGTGTATTAAATCACTTTTATCATACATACCCTTAAATTTATGAATTGTTTTGGCACACTATTTCATTCGGTAGTGCATTCCACTGATCAGTTGCCCTATTAGGGAAACTGAATTTCCTTCGGTCTTTATCGCCTCTCTTTTTTTGCGGTTTTCTGCAATGTCCTCTTGCTGATGCTTCCCGATAGGATATATACTCATGTCTATTTTCTCTTTCCCTGAGACACATTTATATAGCATAATCATGTCTCCTCTTTTCCTTCTCTCCTGTAGTGTTGGCAGATTCATTTTTTCTAGTCTTTCTTCGTAGCTTAGATCCCTTAAGCTTGGTACCCATCTTGTAGCGGCCCTTTGAACTTTTTCAATCTTATCTATGTGTTTCTTGCGATGAGGATTCCAGACTACTGATGCACACTCCAGAGTTGGTCTGATGAATGATGTTATTATTTTTCTCAGCATGTCTTCATTTCTGTATGTGAATGCTATTCTCATATTAGTAAGCATTTTATACATGTTCCGCACCTCCTCACTGATTTGGTCAGCCGGAGAGGGTCTGTTATTGATAATTACTCCTCGATCCTTTTCTCTTTCTGATATGTGTAGGGATTTCCTTCCTAACTTATAATCCTGATCTGCTTTTTTTTCCCCACTGTTACCAATCTAATTACATGACACTTATCCACATTGAATTCCATTTGCCATTTATTGCTCCATTCATGAAGTTTAATTCTTCTTGTAGCTTTGTCCAAGAGCCTGTGTTAGTAATTCTCCTTTGTACTTTTACATCATCAACAAACATATTTAGAGAGCTTTCATTTCCAGTGTTACTATCTATGTCATTTGTATACACTAAAAAGATAACTGATGCCAGCACTGAGCCCTGTGGAACTCCGCTGGTCACTTCCCTCCATGATGAGTAATTTCCCCTTAGTATTATTCTCATTTCCCTTTTTCTGAGAAAATATTGCATCCAACAATACAGTTTGCCTTGGATTCCTCCTTGATGGTACAGTTTCCATAAAAGTCTTTGGTGTGGTACTCTGTCAAATGCTTTCTTGAAATCTAGATAGATACTCTTCACCCATCTTTCTCTTTTCTGTAATGTTTCTGCAACTTTATCATAGTAGCATAATAGGTTAGTAACACATGATTTTCCCTTTCTAAAACCAAACTCCCTTTCTGTTATCATATTGTGTTCTTCTAGATGGTTTACCCAAACTTTTCTTATCAGCTTTTTTAATATCTTACTTACAACACTGGTTAATGATACGGGTTGGTAGTTGAGTGGACTTTGTCTATTACCTTTCCTGAATAGGGGAAGAATGTTTGCTTTCTTCCAAATATCTGGTAGTTTACCTTGATCTAAAGATTCCTTGAATATCAAATATATTGGTCTACTTAACTCTTTTGCACATTCATTTAGCACCCAACATGAGATTTCGTCAGGACCATTTATTTTTCCTTTGTCTAATTTACTTAACTCCTGTATTTCTTTTTCCTATATTTGTATAACTGGGAAAATGTGTGGGCATGCTTGTTCCATATCATCTCTTTCAAAATTATTTTCTTTTGTACTAACTGATTATTAAACACAAATATCTTTTTCTAGCATATAGGTGATCCCCTTGTCCTTGATGGACTGTATTTTATCTTTAACTTTGGTTTTGCTTCGGATGTAACTGTAAAATAGCTTCGGTTGATCACTGCTATCATTTATAATGTCTTCCTCAAACTGTCTTTGGGCTTCTCACCTTATCCTTGTATAATCGTTTCTTGCCTGTTTAGAGTTATTATATGCCCTTTCACTATTGTGTCTTCTGTATCTATTCCACAACAAGTCTTTTTCTTCTTTTGATTTTTTACATTCTGTATTCAACCATTTTAATATTTTCTTTTCTGCTTCTTGGTGCTGTGGAATGTATTTTTGGACTCCTATTTCATAAAGCTCGCAGAATTTTCTATATATAACATTTAAATCTTGTCCTCTGAGCTCCTTTTCCCAATCTATTTCTAAGAAGTACTTCTTTAGGTCATGGTAGTTTCCTTTTTTTTTTTTTTTTTTTTGTAGTTTAGGCTCTTTTTGTAACTCTTATTACTATTAACTATGTCATATGCAATCCTGAAGTTGGAATTTAATACTGAATGGTCGCTTTTGCGGAATGGAGGGTGATACATTTTATTGTCAATATCACTTCCTTGCCCAGTAAATATAAGATCTAGTACTGATGAATCGTCAAGTCTTCTTTTTCTGGTGTTTTCCTTTACATGTTGTGTTAGGAAAAACTCCTGCACAAGGTCCAGGAGCTTTTGGTCCCAAAAGCGTTCATGACTTCTTACATCTTTTTTTTTTTTTTTTTTTTTTTTTTTTATGTGTCCGACTCTGGGCATAGGCTTCACAGCCTGCTCTCAAGGCCCAGTAGTCCTCCTACATACCATACACCTCTCTACATGTATTCCAATTTAGATTTGTATTGAAATCTCCAGATTTCTCTTCCATTCTATGTAGCAATGCTCTTAAGCTCTGAATTTTACTCTCTGCCAGGTCTTCATATTCGCCTCTTTCCGAAGTGTTTGTTCTGGGTGGCATGTATAAATTTGCCACAATTAATTTCCCTTCAGATGCAGTTATCTCCACTGCAATCAGTTCTGCTTGTGAGGGTATATCTAGTTCTATCTCTTTAACTTGTAAATTTTTCTTTGTTAATATTATAATTCTTCCTCCTTTTATAAAATTTCTATCTCTTCTCCATATATTATATTCCTCTAAGTGTAGGGTACCGTTTGATATCCTAGGGGTTAATTTTGTTTCAGTTAGGCAAATAATATGTGGTTTCTTTCCTTTGATATAATCTTGCATCTCTAATAATTTAGATACAATTCCATCTACATTTTAGTACATCAACTTAATCCTGTTGTTTACATACTTGTATGCTACAGGAGTAGACTGTAGCACCAGTCGAGCAAGGCAGTCCTCCCGAGGTGGATGGAAAGCTGATGACAGGGAGTGCTGGAGCTCCCGTTTCATCAGCCCTCAGGACTAGTTCCGGACCATCCCCCTTAGCTGAACTTTTTCAGTGTCTCAGTTACACAGAGAGTAGGCCAGCATGCTCTCCAACACAAATATCTCTATCTACACCAAACTACATTCACAGTACACACTACACTTCCTTTTCCAAAATTCAAAAAAAATCATGGCATCTTATCACCCAGCCTCGGAGTCCCCAGGGGGGGGGGGACCATAAATGCCCCCACTTTCCGCCCCTCTCCCGGTGACGACTTGAGTTGCCTGGAACCACTGTCTGACTCTCTTCTTCTTCATTTCTGCAACATTCGTGGCCTTTCCTCTAACTTTCGCTCTGTTGAGCACCACCTCTCTTCCTCTAAACCTCACCTTCTTTTTCTAACTGAGACTCAGCTGTCTGAGGCAACTGACAGCAAACCCTTTTCTGTATCCTCCTACTTTTCCTATATTCATTTCAAAGCCAACGGTGGCTGTTGTGTATATATACACAACGACTTATCTTGCTCTCGTGTTCCCGAACTCGATTCTTCTGAATTCTCTACACTCTGGCTTCGGCTTTCCTGTCATTCTCTGACTAAACATATCTGTGCTGTTTACTTATCCCCTAATTCTACTGACTATGAAAAATTCTTCGATTATCTTACTTCTACGATGGAACACATTCTATCCATTTCTCCTTTCTCTGAAATCTCCATTCTAGGAGATTCCAATGTTCACCACCACCTTTGGCTCTCCTCTCCTTTCACGGATCCACCTGGTGAACAAGCCTACGTCTTTTCTATCCTTAATGACCTAGGGCAGCTTGTACAGCACCCTACCCATATCCCTGACCGCCTTGGAGTGAGCTCCAACATACTTGACCTCTTCTTTACAACTAATCCTTCTGCTTACACTGTTACTCTTTTCTCTCCATTGGGCTCCTCCAATCACAACCTTATCACCTTAACCTGTCCTATCACTCCGGTACGGCCTGTGGACCTTCCAGGGAAACGTCGTCTGTGGCATTTTGGAGCCGCAGATTGGGAGGCCCTCAGGCAGTACTTCTTTGATTTTCCCTGGAATGATTACTGCTTCCATGGCCGTGAGCCATCTGAGTGTGCCTTGCTCATAACGAAAGTTATTCTCTTGGGCACGGAAGCATACATTCCTTTCTCATATCCTTTGACTAACGCAAGAAAGCCTTGGTTTAATCACGCTTGTTCTAATGCTGTACACAACAAGGAGAGGGCCTACAAAAGGTACCAGAGCCAACCCACCCCTGAATCACATCATCTTTATGTTTCTGCCCGGAATCGTGCTAAGTCTGTTCTTCGCTCTGCTAAAAATAATTTCATCAGTACTAAATGCTCTCAACTCTCCAACTCGAATTCGTCCTGCTCCTTCTGGCACCTTACCAAAAACCTTTCTAACAACTTTACCTCATCATCCTTCCCTTCTCTTTTCTACTCTGATGGTTCTGTAGCTATTTCTTCTACTGATAAAGCAGATCTCTTCACACAGACTTTCTCCTCCTATTCCACCTTAGACGATTCCGGTGCTGTTCCTCTATCACTTCCCGACTTTGACTTACACATGGCTGACATTAAAATTTCTTCAGCTGATATATTTTCTGCCATCACTGGCCTCAATACTAACAAGGCATATGGGCCTGATGGAGTCCCTCCTGTTGTTCTCAAGAACTGTGCTTCTGTGCTTACACCCTGCATAGGCAAACTCTTTCGCCTTTGTCTGTCAACTTGCACCTTTCCTTCTTGATGGAAGTTTGCTCTCATTCAGCCTGTCCCAAAGAAGGGCGACCACTCCCAACCCTCCAACTATCATCCAATTGCTTTAACGTCCTGTATTTCAAGGGTTTTCGAGTCAATTCTCAGTAGAAAAATTTTAAGGCATCTTTCCTATCACAACCTTCTTTCTGATCGTCAGTGCGGGTTGCGTCAGGGACGCTCCACTGGCGATCTTCTCACCTACCTTTCAGACTCCTGGTCATCCTCCTTTCGGGACTTTGGCGAAAGCTTTGCCATTGCACTTGACATCTCAAAGGCTTTCGATCGAGTCTGGCATAAATCTTTAATTTCCAAACTGCCCTCTTGCGGTTTCTATCCTTCTATCTATGCCTTCATCGCTAGCTTCCTTTCTGGTCGTTCTATAGCCGCTGTTGTAGACGGCCATCGTTCTTCTCCTAGATCTGTCAACAGTGATGTTCCTCAGGGCTCTGTCCTATCACCAGCTCTCTTCCTTTTATTCATCAATGACCTTCTAAGCTGTACATCTAACCCTATCCACTCATACGCTGATGACTTCACCCTTCACCTTTCCATTCTGTTCCCGCAACGCCCATCTCAGCAGTTACTTCAACAAACAAGGGATGAAGCTATGGCACACCTAATGTCTGACTTGGCTCGTATCTCTGACTGGGGTAAAAATAATGTTTTTAATGCATCTAAGACTCAGTTCTTACACCTGTCAACCCGTCAAGGTCTTCCACGGGTGTGCCCACTAATGTTTAATAATATTCAGCTTAATCTTGCATCATCCTTGAACATGCTTGGGGTTTCATTTGCTCGGGACTTGTCTTGGAAAGATCATATTTCATCTCTTGTAAAATCTGCTTCCAAGAGATTGGGTGTGTTAAGTCGACTCCGTTCTTTCTTTACCCCTGCACAATTGTTGACTCTATACAGGGGTTTTATCTGCCCCTGTCTGGAGTACAACTCTCATGTGTGGGGAGGCTCCCCACATACAGCTGTTCTAAATAGGGTGGAGTCAAAGGCTATTCGTCTCATTAACTCTCCTCCTCTTACTGACTCCGTTCAACCTCTGTCTCTTCGCTGCACTGTTGCATCTTTATCTCTTTTCTATTGCTACTTTAATGGTCACTGCTCCTCTGAACTGTCTGCATGCCTTCCTCCACCTCTACGACGGGCGCGTAGCACCTGTCTGGCAACAAACTCTCATCCCTTTTCTGTCCAACTCTCTAATGCAAGAGTTAACCGTTACTCCCAGTCCTTCCTTTATGCTACAGGTCAACTCTGGAACTCTCTCCCTCTGTCTGTATTTCCTGCTGCCTATGATCTCCAGTCTTTCAAACGCAGTGTGTCCAGGCATCTCGAAATGAATGGATCTTGAATTTGGCTCTCTCTTGTATTTTGTTTTTCTCTTGGAGGGAACTCATTTTGCGGGCTCATGGCCTTTGGTTCCTTCTTCCTCGCATAATTAAAAAAAAAGCTTGAGTCTATTACCTTCCGTTTTGTTATTCCCTTCTGCTTATGTACCTTTTTCGTGCCTGCAATCTAATTACTTTGTAAAAAAAAAAAATACTCTTCTCTTCCTCTCATCATTCCTCATTCTTTGTATTTGCTTCCTCCCTCTTCTCCTTTAGTGTACCCAATTTCTCTTGAGTTAGGCATCTTTTTATCCACACTTTTTGAATCCCTCTTTATCCATGAGTTTGCTGGCATTTTCTTTTTTTTTATATTTCCTCTATGTGTTTGCACTCTGAAATGTTACTTTCAGAGGCCTTGACTTACTTCTCTCTTATTTCTCTATCCTTTTATGTTCTTCTGTATCTTTCTCACAGATATCCTCTGATACTGCAATATGTTCATTATATTTTACGTATCCATTTTGTCACTTGAGATTCGGTTTTATTATTTCTTCTTCATCTATGCTACTGATTACTATGGATTTATTAATCTCTACAGCTTCCCTTACTAGATTTGGGTTATTCTTTATAATTTCTTTCACTTCCTTTCTTACCCTTTTTTCTTCTACCCTTGTATCTAAGTCATTCTTTACTTTCATCATTTCAGCATACGTAGTTTGTACCTCATCTTGGTAATTTCTCACCATTTCATTTACCTGTGTTATTTTCTCTTCAGTGTTGCTACTTTGATCTATCAGACTGCATGCTTGCCTGATTTTCTCCGTCTCATTACTGAAATCATCCATAATTCTCTCATGGTTAACAACTGTACTTCCCAATGCACTAACCTTTGTTCTCAGTGAATTTACCTCAGCTGATAGTTCATCTATTGTTGTGGCTTTTCTGTTTATTTCCTTTATTAATTCCTCATTTTTTTCCCTACTGTCTGCGTAGCTCATTCTTGATTTCTTCAATTTCCTTTTGAAAAGATCTTTCAAGCCTACTTACTCTTTCAACTAATTTATCGTAAGGTTCCTTTTCAACCAGGTCAGGGTAGCAGTCGTCATCCTAATTATTACACTTATCTCTTTTCTTAACACCTTCTAAAGGCATCTTTCCAAAATAGGCAATCTTAAAGAAAAGATCTCTACTTAAAGTTTTCGCATCACACTGTCGTCTGCTAACCTTGGTGTTGTCCAGCTGACATAAGGAAATTCATCACATTCCTTGACACTGATATACTTACTTTAGCCTACACTTCTTTGTTATTTCTTGTCTTACTCTGTTGAATCATCACCTAAATTAGCCTGATACTAGCCTGACCCATAAACAGATACAATTTAGGTATTCCCAGAGCGGAGCTCAGCGATACACGTCCGACCCGTGTGCTCGTCACTTTATGTGTGTGTTACAATAAAAAAAAAAAAATCCACTTTAGCTCCGCATTTTTAGCAGTTTTACCAACAACTCAAATAACCTATCTGCTGCCGGAATAAAGTTTTTCCAAAAGTAATCGGAAATGGCTAGATAATAATATGGTGAGATAGCATTACCAAATAGAAAGAACAGAGGGGAACATGGCGATAAAAACAATACTAGAGATGGAACTGAATGTAGGAGGCGATGAGGAAAATCATGAAGAAAGCGGATTGATAAATTAGATGAACGTGTGAATAATAGTGCGAGACGTTGAGGAAACGATGCAAATGATGCATGACGTGAATCGATGGATGAATCATGTAGTGAAATGTAAATGGCAATCATGTATACATTTTTTAAAATTTAATTTGGCTTTCAGTGAAAGCATCTGTATCCTGCAGGCATTTTCAAGGTAGCGCACGCGTGCGTGCGTGCGTGCGTGCGTGCGTGTGTGTGTGTGTGTGTGTGTGTGTGTGTGTGTGTGTGTGTGTGTGTGTGTGTGTGTGTGTGTGTGTGTGTGATTGAACAGGAAGGTGATCGTATAGATGCACACGAAGGATACTGGGAAAATGAAAGAGATGGCAAAAACTTGACGTTCTGAGGATCAGTTAATAGATATGACAAATTACCTGGTAGAAAACTGCCTTTTTACTTATGGAAATATGGTTTTCAAACAGGGCTTTTGAATACCCATGGGAACAGACCCAGCCCCTTTTAAGGCAAATCTTTGCTTATATAGTTATGAATTTAAGTGGATGGAACAAATGTCAAAAGTTCAATATTCTGTAGCGAAGAAATTTAACAGAACTAGACGATTCACTGACGATCTAGTATCCTTAAACAATGATGGAGAAATGAATGAAGGATAAAATATATCCAGAAGCACCAGTATTAAGTAAGAAAAAACACAGACAACTGCCAAGCCAAATTTTTGGAAATTAATATCAAAATAGAAAAAGTTATATCAACAAAACTTTGTAAGAGATGGTTATAATTTTGAAATTGCATCGTACCCAAATTTATCGGCAAACATACCCAGAGTTCCAGTGTACGGTGTATACATGTCTCAATTGCTACAGGTCGCAAAGGTAAGTACAGATTGGAAAACTTACTGCAAGAATCCAACAGATCTCAAGAAAATTGCTCAGTCACGGATTTTTCAAAACAAAATTAGGTAAGACATTAAAGAAAACGTATCATCGTCACTATAACACCTTCAAACACCTGAAAGGAGAAATACAGTGTTACAAGAGAAATATTTGATACTGCTACGGATACAACAGTATCCCAGGGCCGTCGACGGGCAGAGGGTGCTCACGGGATCCTCCCCTGGCTCTGTTGCAGATTGAGACCGACTACAACAAATATCAATTATACCTACCAATTTGGACTCAACTAGATGCTACGTAATTGACCATAACAACAACAAACTATTCCTCTCAATTACACCTACCAGTTTGGACTCAGCTAGATGCGACTTATTCGATTATGACAACAACAAACTACGGTATTCCTACCAAACTGAACTCCACTGGAAATGGCATATTTGTCCTATCTTTCCTATTATGTGTGTGTCGTTAGGTCCCGTGAAGTGTATCATAGGAGTTTGAAGTCTTCAATGATGATTGAATGAATGTACAACATATATCAGCATATATCAATTCACTAGGGGGACTCATATCAAATATTAGGGAGAAGATAGGTTAATAATAATAATAATAATAATAATAATAAGGATGGATACGATAATTTGTCGACAGTACATATCGGTTCATACAGAGGAATAAATCATTTAAAGACTCATTAAAACTTTAAGTGAATAAAGTCGTTTTGCGGCAACCAGAATGAAATACCTTAGGCCACCAATGGTCGTAGGATTACGACCATGCTGTCTACATCGGACAGAAGC
Organism: Coenobita brevimanus; assembly: GCF_032717465.1. NCBI lineage: Eukaryota > Metazoa > Arthropoda > Malacostraca > Decapoda > Coenobitidae > Coenobita > Coenobita brevimanus. Next base: position 12,552,529 of record NC_137041.1, read on the forward strand.
AATATCCGTCATATATAAATTATTTTATCACTCCTCCCCCCTTTTTTTTTTTTACGGTACCTTACTGTATGTGCATTAGAATGCCTCTGTTTTGCGAAGCGCATAACTAGACACTAGTATGTGTTACAAGGAGAGGGGAGGTAAAAGAGTCATGATGGGAGCAGAATGTGTTTCTTCCCCCGTTCTTCCTGTTGAACGGTCTGTGTAACGCGTCATAATGGCCAAACGCTTCTTTTTTTCACGTGTTCTATAAATGGACGACTGAAACTGAGGAGGTAAGGCAGGGCTTACCCAAGTGCTGGCCATATCAGCTTTAAGAATACCGAGGAAAAACCTACCCCACCACACACCAGCACTCTCCTCCTCCTAGATCCTCTTGACCCGGCTCCCCTGCCTATTTTCTCCGCACGGCCCACACCTCAGTCTCCCAGGTGTGAAGTTCCTGCATTATGTATTTTTATGATGACGAAGGAGCCCTTACCACCTCCATATCTCTCCCACCGGTTCTCACCCCTGCCCCCTCAATGAGGCCAACCCTTACCGCAGCCCTATTCTTATCACCAGTCTCCTCCCTTGTTTACATCACCTCTGTCTCTGTCTGTCTGTCTGTCTGTCTCTCTCTCTCTCTCTCTCTCTCTCACACACACACACACACACACACACACACACACACACACACACACACACAACAACCCTCTCTCGTAAACGCACCAGCCCAACATATCACACACACCAGCCCTCTCTATTTCTCATTTGCTAGCCCTCTATTTCACACACGCCATCCCTTTCTCTCACACACATCATCTCTCTCTCTCTCTCTCTCTCTCTCTCTCTCTCTCTCTCACACACACACACACACACACACACACACACACACTAGCCCCCCCCTCTCTCTCTCACACACACACACACACACACACCAGCTCTCTGTCTCACACACACAAGCCCTCTTTCTCTATCATATTTATACACTAGCCCTTTCTGCCTCCCACTCACCATCTCTCTCTCTCTCTCTCTCTCTCTCTCTCTCTCTCTCTCTCACACACACACACACACACACACACACACACACACACACACACACACACCATTCCTGTCTTTGATATACATCTTCCCTGCCACACATGCACATACACCAGACATCTCGTTGATACACATCAGCCTTGCCCCCACGTCACACACACATCAGTCCTACCTTTGATACACATCAGCCTTGCCCCTTCCCCACCCCCACGCACACACCAGTCCTCGCTTTGATACACATCAGCTCTGACACGCACACACACAGATACAGACACACACACACACACACACACACACACACACACACACACACACACACACTCCAGCCCCCCCCCTCTTTCTCTCTCTCTCTCTCTCTCTCTCCTTCCAAAACACCCACTCCCCATCCTCCCCACGGCCACCTTTTTCATCATAAATTCAGATAATGCAGGCAACTTTCCACGTGGGGGCTGTAATGGCTTCACGCTGCATCTTCACCCTCTTATCAGTCTTTCCAAATACTTCCCTAACTATTCTCTCCTTCTCGCTCTGTCATCTGTCTCATGGAGAGAATTTCTGCGTTTGTGCTCTGTTCCAGGTAATGCCAGACTATTCCATTCCAGTAAGAGTGAGACATAGGAACCTGAGGGAGTTCGTACTTCACCATTTTGTTTCTCTCACTGTTGGAACAATTCTAGTATCCTATACCAGGTAGTGGTAGACTATTTTACTTATCGTAATTGTGCGTGGTTATGGAAGCCTGATACTGTTAATAATGCCACAATTCTCCCTCACATTGTCCGGACTAATTTGATATTCTATTACAGTTAGCGCAAGATTATTTTTATTTTGACTAAAATAAGGTGTAGGACCCCGAAGGTATTAACTCCTTCAGCTGTTAGACGTTGTGAACAGATTTTATTCTTTCGGCCGTCAGTCGATCGTATTCTGCTTCATAGAGCCCGTAATAAAAAAAAAAATAAAAAAAAAAGGTCTTCCCTACACTGGCTTGAAACCTCTGGAGATAGCAAAACTTTAAAGGTAGAGCAGCAAACTGCGCCCCAAATTTGACTTAGACTTGTGTCTTTAACTTCTGATTTACGTGCATTAAAATCGAAACATTTCTTCCTTGACCAACACAACACGTATTTGCTAGTTTTGACCCACATAGGTTTAGAGATCGCTCAGAGATAGCACAGATGCCGCTTCTGAACTTGTCCTTGTCTATTACATTGCCCTTTGACTGCTCTGCACAAAAATCGAACGATTTTTTCTTCAGTCCTCACACTAAGTTAATGTGTCGATGCAAGCTGGGTCAGACAGTCATGAGATATTTTTGTCATCCTGAACGTTGGTCTTAACCTGTGTGCGGGTGAACGTGGGAGTGTGGAGTAACACTCTCATATTAGGGCGCGTCCACACGTGTGCTCAAACAAGTGCTGGCAACATGTAAACAACACAGTAACGAACACGCTGCAAACATGTTGGGAACAGCAGCATCCAGATCATGTTGGCAACATCATGATGAAGTCTCAGCTGCCTCGTATGGACACATTTATCCCATCACCTCTGCTGCCAGTGTTCGAAACTGCACTGAAACACGTTTGCATACATCTGTCCAAATACTGCTGCAAACATGTTCCCGAACATGTTGCCAGCTGTGTTGCCAACATATGTTAGAGCACAAGTGTGGACGCGCCCTTACTACTAACTCTCCCGTATTGTTATTAACATCCTCGCATCGCAACTAACACACTCACAGTGCTACTAACACCTCCCCACCATTTTTTTTTTTTTTTTTTTGGGGGGGGGGGTGTTTTCAACATCCGGGGATTCCATATACTGTATAAGTTATTTTCCCGGGATACACGGACCTTCTGGTGTAGATTAGCGAAGAGACATTTGACGAAAATGTTCGATCACTGGCTTATTAGTGGCACTATTTGAATACTGTCGTGTGTGGTAATTGGTGCAGGTATTTAATTTTCCTTTCCTTTCAGAGTTTATTAGAAGCAAATTGTAGACACAAATATACTGTAATTCATTAGATTACTTTCCTAGTACACATATTAAAACAGTATTTACCATTGCACTACGGTAAAAACAATCATGTTGTAACAAAGCCAGAACACAAACTATTATCCACGGTTAACTTAAGCTTGATTTCTCATGTGACATCCAATAATTTATTGCAACAATACTTGAAATATGAGAATACTTCATATTCTTGACGTGAACAGCAAGACATAACAGAATTAAATTTTGAAAAACAATGTAATTTCATTGTATGCAGAAGTATAATAGGTTCCCACCATCCACTCGATGCAATGCTACCTTCAGATGACTCTACAAACAGTGGCAAGTCAAATAGTTTTCTGTAACTCAGGAAAGCATTTACTATGCTTGATGTTATTTATGTAACGAAATGGGCGCCTGAAGAACTTGTGACTTAAGATGCTGTAATGTGATGTAGCTAGGAAGGTTTTTACATTCTAGGGGTTGTTGGAGTTTACTGCTCAAACAGTGTCACCCACGAAAATGTAGCTGGTCTCCCTCGCCATAAATGCAAGGATTGAGTAGGTTAGCCCCATGCCCCCGGGCCCTCACGGAGGGAGCAAAAAGAGACTGATTGATTGATAACATAATTATCATATTAGAATCTTGTCCATCGTTTGTGAAGTGCACACTCACACACACACACACACACACACACACACACACACACACACACACACACACACACACACACACACACACACACACACACTGGTCATTCTTATTAATGAATTAAATTATGGAGCACAAGTGTTCATTAACCATCCCCGCCCGGAGGGACTCGGGAACTGGTATTGTTTTCACTCGGTTTGTCTGTTTGCTTGTTTGATTGTCTGTCCGTCCGTCCGTCTGTCTGTCTGTCTGTCTGTCTGTCTATTAATTACTTTACGCAAAAACTACTGTTGCGATTTTGACTAAAATTACAGGGATGATGGACTATGAACTTCTGATCATCTGTTTAAATTTTGGGCCAATTTGGGCCAAGGCCTAGGCTGTAGGCCCAAAATGTGTAAAAAAAACAAATCGTTTTTTCGCCATAACTCCTTTCAAATTCGTCATATCGACATGAAACCAAAACCTAAAGGTGCATCTTTCAAAATTGCATCCTATAACATGCCTCATTGCATCAGGGGACTCACCTCCCAGTTAGTGGTTGGGGTAGTCAGTCTCATTTGGGTCGGGCCTAATATTTCAAATCGTCAATTTTCATCCGATTTACTCCAAATTTGATAGGTGACATCTTTGGCTAGATATCCTGTTGTGTTTATTCGTCAGCATTAAAATTACTGCGGGGGAGTGATTTGCGGTGCCTTGGCACTGCTTCTTGTTCAGCATTTTTTCAGTAGTTAGCCACATCCCAGCAGCCGAGAACGGTGTTCTTTCCACGACAACCAGTATTGAAGCTGTGTATGGGATATAGGCAATAAGATTATGACCAAGAAGTGTATTTGGATAAATGTCATATTCGTATTAATTATATTCGTATATAAAATTACTAGCAGTACGGGAGAGTCTGTAGTACGGTGAGAGTGAAAGTAGTGGTGCGGACGTATTAACAAAGGTGTATTAGTGTTAGTAGTAGCGTAAGGGTGTTAGTAGTGGTGTAAGGGGTGTTAGAAGTGGTGCTGGAGTGTTAGTGATGATTTTTATGTGACCGACTCTGGGCATAGGCTTCACAGCCTGTTTTCAGGGCCCAGTAGTCCTCCTAGATACCGCACACCTCTACATGTCACCACTTCGACGCTAACACCCACCGTCCATACTGAATACATGCTTGGGCTGTCTCATACAGGACTGGTGTACTGGTATTAGCGGGGGTATTTTTATGACATGTCGGCGGGTCGTCTGGTAGATCAGTAAAGTCTGATATTTATGAAATTCAAATCCTTAAACTGTTCCCTACCCCAGCGGGATTTGAACCCGGGTCCGTTAGGACTGCAGGCTAACTCTCTACCGATTGAGCCACCGATGATGCTGGAGTATTAGTAGTGGTGCGGGAATGTACGTAGTGGTGTAAGGGTGTTAGTAGTGGTGCGGAGGTGTTAATAGTGGTGTAAGAGTGAACGTAGTGGTGCGAATCAGTCATATGGAGTATTAGTAGCGATGTAGCGGTGTTTGTGGTGGTGTACGGGTGTTAGTAGTGGTACGAGAGTGTTAGTAGTGGTGCAGGAATCTTAGGAGTGGTGTAGCTGTTAGTAAAGTGCGGGAGTGTTAGTAGTAGCGCAGCTGTGTTTGTAGTGGTGCGGGGTGTTAGTAATAGTGTGGGGGTGTTAGTAGTGTTGTAGGGATGTCAGTAGTGGTCTATGAATGTTACTAGTGGTGTGGAATTGTTGGTATTGGTGTGGGGGTGTTAGTAGTGACGTGGGGGTGTTAGTAATGATGTGGGGGTGTTTGTAGTGGTGCGGGAGTGTTAGCAGTGCTTTGGGGTTTTTAGTAGTGGTGTTAGTAGCAGTGCAGGAGGGTTAGTAGTGGTGCACGGGTGTTACTAGTGGTACGTGATTCTTGGTAATAGTGTGGGGGTGATAGTAGTAGCGCGGGACTATTAGTAGTGGTGTGGGAGTGTTAGTAATGATGTTAGTATGGATGTGGAGTGCTTGCATTACCGGGGTGTTAATAATGGTGCTGGTGTGTTAATAACTGTGTGGTAGCGTTAGCAGTGATGCGGTAGTGTTTGTAGTGGTATGAGGGTGTTAGTAGTGGTGCTAATATCGATGTGGGGTTTTAGTAGTGGTATGGGAGTGTTAGTGGTGATTGATGGTGTTAGTAGTGGTGTGAGGTGTTACTTGTAGTGTGAGGGTGTTAGAGTGATCTGGTAGTGTTAGTAGCGCTGTGGGGAGTGTTAGTAATGGTATAGGGGTGTTAGTAGCGTTGTGAGGGTGTTACAGGGGCTTTAAGACGAAAGCAGTGGCAAGGGAGTGTTAGGAGTGCTGTTTAAAATAGTGGCGTGGGGTATTAGTGTTGGTGTGGGATGTTAGTGTTGGTGTGGTGGTGTTACCCAGGGTGTATTAGTTAACAGTAGTGTGGGATTGTATTAGGGTTGTGGAGGTGTTAGTGGGATGTTATTTGTAAGGATATTGTGGGTTGTTTCTAGCGGTGCTAGTTTGGGAGTCGGATGCCATCTTTGGTGTGGGTGTTAACTATTCAATTTTTTTTTTTTTTTTGCTACAAATTGCCATGTTTCTACCCTTAATTCTGCGTTCTTACTAGATAATAGCACTAGATTGTGGAGCTGGACACTGTTGGAAAGACAGTGGAGCCGTAATGTCTTTTAATCAACAAAAAATGTTGTCCGAGGAATATGCGGCAAAAGGATATCTCTGTCAAGCTAAAATGGACAACTCACAGCAGGAGTTTGAGTGCTGTAACTGTTTGATGGATTTGTACATATAAGTAACTTTGAGTAATAAGTATGGATAGATTTAGATAAAAAATAAAATAGTTTTTATAGTGTTTCGACTCCTATTTACAAAATTATCTTAACTTCAGGCTGGTTTCTGAGAACTATATTTCGCTAAAAAAAAAAAAAAAAAAAAGAGGATGAGTGGTAAAGGCTATCTAGGTTAATACTTAGGCTGTTGATAAGGCCCAGGCACTTCACAATATTGTTCAGCTCAAGATAATCTGCAACAAAGGGAAAATAAATAGGTTTCTTGTATGTATGGTTATCTCTATCATAAACAAGGAAATGAGTGCAAATGTGGAGTGTATGTGAAAAAGTGTGTACTGCTTGTCAAACACCGCACACATGTGTTTAACGATCATATAACATGTAAGAAGTTGTGGATTGAGGACTGATAATGCATAATTTGATAAGAATGATACGATTATTTACTGTGTGGGAATGAAAATGGCAAAAATGGCAACTACATATTAAGCTTCAGTTACGGGGAGAAGAGTTCGCTCGAAGCAGTGGGCAAAAATCGTTCTAACTCCTAATCTCGTCATAAGGTAACCCTTTTCTCTCCTCATATTAAAAAGCTGCTTGTTTAATATATATAGCTTAGTTTGTACACCATGATGACCTTTTAGTTTGTATATATATATATATATATATATATATATATATATATATATATATATATATATCCTGCCCTCTGCCAGAGCCGTTCAAAAACGGACCAGGATTTTAAAAATCGCCCAAAATCTAAATATTGAAAGAGGTTGGAAATATTTAACAGGCATTAAGTTTTGAAAGTGGCGGGTCACAGGAGTCCACTATGAGTCATCCAGAGTCTGCACCGCACATGCACACTGCCCCTGCATCAGTTCAATTTTGACCGTGTATAAAATAAACGGCAAAAATCAAAATATTGAGAGATGCTGGAAATATTTACCAGGCATTAAGTTTTGAATATGGCGCATCAAGGGAGACCACTATGAGTCACCCACAGTGCATACAGTTCATGCACTGCCCCTGCATCAGGTCAACTTTAACCCAATATTATAAGAAAATTCGGCAAAAATCGAAATATTGAAAGGGGCTGGAAATATTTACCAGACATCCAGGTTTTACTGTGGCACATTGCGGGAGACCATTATGAGGCGGGTCATATGAGTCACACTTATGCACGTCCTGTGCCATCGCCCTTGTAAGAAAGAGTGAGAGAGCACCATGGCACGTTGCAGCTGTTCCTAAGACGAACTCGATGATATTCTCTTCGGTTTTTTCTATGATGGGGGTTCTGGCTCCTCTTTTGATGACGATGTGGCCAACAAAGACTATATCCAGCCCCAAGACGTGTCGTTGAATGGTGACAAAGAGGTCCCATTGCCTAGGAAAGTGAGGTACACTGCCCTTGTGTCAGCCAGTACGGTACCATGCCACTCTCCCAAACCACCAACACACACCCACGATGGCAGTGATTCAGAAAGCAAAGGTAACTTAGCTGCACCTTCGGGATGGCTATTGTTGATGGGGTTGCCTCATTCCAAGAAAAAAGGAGGCCGCATGGCAAGGAAGGGCGGCTGACAAAGAAGAAAAAACTTGGGAAAGTAGCAGTGGCTTTGTTCACACAGCACTGTGCGGGGTCAGGGGTCACATGTTGTTTACCACCATGCAGCACAAATTGCCTCCCTTCGCCTCAGCCATACACCCCATGCCATGCTGCTCCGCATCCCCACACCTCATGGCAGGCCTTCCTCCCTCCCCAGGATGCCTCTCCACAGCCCCAAACAGTGGGGAAAGACAAGGGATAGGGCAGAGACAAACGAAAGGGCAAGGAGACTGCTGCACGTGGCATCGAGCATGCACCTGGGAGTGTGTGCATGCGTGGGGATGCTGGGCATCTTCCTCAACAGCCTTGCCGCCCGACTGATGATGATGAAGGACCCAGCAGTAATGAGGAAGACAACAAGGGGGTGGAGGAGATGATGTGGCAGTGGGAAGATGGGTGCTCCTTTGTTCCCCACGGGTACAGACAGGATGGGCTGTACCATGACAGAGCTGACTGAGTCCTCCTCCTGCCACGACTTCTTCATTCACTTATTCGATATAAGCCTGGTCATCAACATCGTCCTCCAGACCAACCTTTATGCCACTTTTCTGCATGGTGGCTTGGTACAGATGCCCCACTGCCGACTCTTCAATGCCAGTGTAATTACAGACGAGTTTTATGCTTTCTGCTGGGCTTAGTGTTGCTGATGGGGGTGGTAGGAAGGTCAGGCTTACTGGACCACAGACCTGTTGCTATTGACACCCTTCTTCAGGAGAGTGATGTCCAGAAATAGGTTTCAGAACATCCTCAACTACCTCCTTTTCTTCGACGTCCTTGATAGAGCCACATAGACAGCACTGACAGGATGAAGAGAGTCCACGTGAAGTTTGATGACCTAAGGGAGAAATTCTGCAACTTCTTCTACCCCTATGGAGCCCTCATTATCGACGAGAGTCTCATGTTGTGGGGGGGGGGGAATATCTCTTTCAAACAGTACATTCCCAGCAAGCACCACAGGTTGGGCTTCAAGTTGTTCATGATGTGCACTTGCAAGACTGGCTATGTACAGGACATTGTTTGGTACACTGGCGACCAGACTGACCTGGTGGAGGACAAGACCACTGGTCTTTCTGGGGCAGTCATCAAGACCATGGTGGACTGGTACTTACACTACTCACACCAGAGGCACGTACTGTACCTGGACAATTGGTACACGAACCCTATTCTAGCCCGGTATCTGCACCATCACAAAACTTCACTGTGACACAGGCAAGGCCAACATGAAGTTCATGGTCAAGGCTGCCGCAGAGCTGGGGAGGAAGCTGGAGAGGAAGGAGGTTGTTTTCTACCAGGCAGACAACATCTTCACCACCACCTGGTACCACAACAGGGAAGTAAACCTCTTGTCGACTGTACACCACCCACTCATCTACAGGGCCAAGTCTATCGACCACCGGCATCAGAGAAAACTCCATATCTGAAAGCTGGAGGCAGTCTTGGACTACAACATCGGCATGCAGCAGGTGAACCAGTCCGACGCTGTAATCTTCAGCATCGAGTGTGTGAGAGCAACGATGAAGTGGTACAAATAGCTGTTCTTCCACCTCCTTGACATCACCATCCTTAATGCACACTTCCTTCACGGATGTCACGGGGACTGCAGACAGCTTCCAACAATTTGTCATCGAGCTGTGCTGGGAGTTGTTCACCTATCTAGCCCAAGACTGCAGCGGTAGGGTTGCCCAAGCCCCTAGGGACCAACCACTCCTCCTGATGCAGCGCCACTTCCCCAAGGTCGTGCCAGGCGTGAAAAAACAGCAGCAGAATTGTTATGTGTGCCAGCACAGCTTGATCAAGTCCCAGACACAGACAAAGGATTCTCGGTAGGCTACATGTGCCAGGAATGTGATGTGAGATTATGCCTAATCCTATGTTTTGAGAACCACACACTCCTCAACTTTCAGACAACAATGTCTGTGCAACAGGGACGCATAATTATGCAAAAAGTGTGAAAAAGGACACCTAAGTTCATATATGTGCATAATAATGATCCACAGGGTTAAGTGGTGAGTGATAAGAGTGGGCAGTGAACTGAATGAAAGGAAGGCAATGATTGATTATATGTGTGTGGATGATAGACTGAGAAGGTGTGTAATGGATGCAAGAGCATATAGAGGTTGGGGAAGTGGACTTTCTGACCACCACTTGATGGTGGTGAAAGTCAAGGTTCAAATGAAGTGGAGGAATAGAAGAAGAGAAGTACAGGAGAAAGTAGTTCTTACAAAGGGGGTGGAAACTGGAAAGGTTATAAAAGGATGGAAATGTGGCAGAATATAAGAGAGAAGTGGAGGGGCTATTGGGTAAATATGATTTGGAGCAGATGGGGAATGTGGAATGAGTATGCAATATATTCACAGAGGAAATCTGTGCAGCATGTGAGGTGGTGTGTGGGATGAAGAGAAGACGAAAGGAGGTGCAAGGAACCAATGTCCATAGAATACAATGTCTACTCACGGGCCGGCCGGGAACGAAAGAAAATGCGCCCGCTCATGGGTGATGACGTCACACTCCTTTCCCGCCCTGCTGCCCTCACTCAGCTGATCAGTCTTTCAACATTCATGTCGTGTGCCCATTTGAAACTAACATAATATCTGCCACCTTTCCACGATTATTTTCATAAAACAGGAGGGAAAAATGCCCAAATTACTGTTCAGTATGTGGATGCATCTCGTGCCACACTGCATTCTGCAGTTTCCCGAAAATTGAAGAAACGAGGAGGTGGGTTCAGCTGTATGAAAAGTAAGATCCCATTAACACTGACAATGCAGTGATATGCAGTTTGCATTTTGAACAGAGTGCTTTTCGGAAAAACTTAAAATATGAACTTCTGAATGTGCCAGTGCCAAAAAATCAAGTGAGAATCAAGGAAGGATGTGTTCCAACACTGTTACTGCCATCAGCGAAAGGTAAGTCATAAACATACTGGTTAAATTACATTATGATGATAAGATTGACATGCTACTAATTAGAGGTACACTGCAAATCTGTTTAGTGTGTAATATGGTTGATGCGCAAGATAGATATATAGTATCAGATAATTAGTCTGTAAGACCGTCAGTCAAGCCTAGCATAAGACGGTTGGCAGTAACCTGGTTAGCCTCATATAGTTTAAGGTGGTTATTGTGTTAGATGGTTAGGCTAACATAGCATAAGAAGGTCATTAAAATGGTTAGCCAAGTATAGACTGTTATTGTGTATGATGGTTAGGCTAGCATAAAATAAGAGGGTTATTATATGGTTACCCTAGTACAGAATAAGACGGTTAATATGTAAGATGGTTTGCCTACCACGGCATAAGACGGTTAATAAGATAGTGAATTACTTTAAGATGGTTAGTGTGTAAAGCGGTTAGCCTAACATTGTAAGACGGTTAATAAGATAGTTAGTGGATTAGATTAATATGGTTAGTGTGTAAGATGGTTAATCTAAGTTAGTGAATTAGTTTAAGATGGTTAACGAGTAAGGCGGTTTGCGTGAAAAGAAAATAATTTCCTTGCGCAAGCAACATACACACACACACACACACACACACACACACACACTCTCTCTCTCTCTCTCTCTCTCTCTCTCTGATTATACACAATTTTACTACAATTCAGCATTCTCTGCCTAATGATGTAATTATTTTGTTCGCTGTCGTATGTTTTTTAGAATGCAAGTACTGAATAAAAAAAAAAATCATTTCACCCAGAAAAACTGTAAACAAAATGAGTAAACTTATAAGATAGTAGAAAATAAGATGAATGAATATACTGACTGACTGATTGCTTGAGAGAGAGAGAGAGAGAGAGAGAGAGAGAGAGAGAGAACTGAACTGCATACTAAGTAAAGAGCCAGGTGTGTGTGTGTGTGTGTGTGAGAGAGAGAGAGAGAGAGAGAGAGAGAACTGAACTAAATACTAAGGAGCCAGGTGTGTGTGTGTGTGTGTGTGTGTGTGTGTGTGTGTGTGAGAGAGAGAGAGAGAGAGAGAGAGAGAGAGAGAGAGAGAGAGAACTGAGCTGAATACTGAGTAAAGCGCCAGGTGTGTGTGTGTGTGTGTGTGTGTGTGTGTGTGTGTGTGTGTGTGTGTGTGTGTGTGTGTGTGTGTGTGTGTGTGAGAGAGATTCATATTCAATGAACTTTAAGTATGACGAGATAATTTTCTAGTCCATATGCTTAAATACTGTTTCAAAGCCCATAATGATGTGAGCAGGCTATGACTAAAACCAATGAAGATTTTGGCTAGAGATTCGTATATATTTATTTGCATCATTTCTGACATAATATGAGAGCATATGTTAAGATATGACAGGAAAAAAAAGAAAAAAAAAAGTGTGTAACAATGTAAGGTATGAGCTGGGACGCAGAAGACAAAAGAGGAGAGTGTGAAGTCATCATTCAGGTGCGGGCGAGCTTTCTTTCTCTCCTGGGCGGCCCGTGAGTAGACACTATGGATATTGCAAGGAACATCATGGTGGAATGAAAGGATGAGACAGGCTGGCACAAAAGAAGAAAGCATATAGTGAATGGATGAGGAACAAGGGTGTGGAGGAAGTTGAGAGACAGAAGACAGAGTTATATGCAGAGGGGAAGAGAGAGGTGAAAATATTAGTAAGATAGTAAGAGAGAGTAAGAGGAGAGTGGATGGGGAATTTGGAAGGAATTTGAGTGTAATTTGGAGGGAATGTAAGAAAATGTTCTGGAAAGAGGTAAAGAGAGTTAGACAGGGTGTTAAAGAAGTCACTATGGGAGTGAAAGATAAAAATGGTAGATTACTATTGGAGAAGGGAGAAAAGGTGAGCAAATGGAGAAAACACTTTAAGGAATTGTTGAACATAGAGGATGAAGATAATGCGAGGATAAGTGGTTGGGGAATACCTGGGAGAAGGAGTGATGTGAAAAAAGAGGAAGAAATTACTTGGATGGAAGTTGTGGAAGCAATGAAGAAAGTCAAATTGTGGAAAGCCCCAGGAATTGATGGAAAGTGTGGTGAAATGCTGAAGCATGGGGGAGAGATAGTAGTAGAATGGATGTACAAGATGTGCAGATTGACCTGGGAGGAAGGAAAAGTCCCTGGGGATAGGAAGTACGGTATAAAATTTCCCTGTACAAAGGAAAATGGGAAAAAGAAGCGTGTTGTAATCATAGGGGCATTTGTCTTCTTGGTATGATAGGAAAGATGTATGGTAGGTTACTTATTGACATAATTAGGGAAATAACAGAGGACATAGTTGGAGAAGAACAGGGAGGTTTTAGGTTGGGAAGAGGTTCTGTAAATCAGTTTCTTTGTATGCAGCCTTCATGGATTTGGAGAAAGCATATGACAAGGTGGGTAGACAAGGATTGTGGAAAGTACTAAGAATATATGGAGTAAATGGGAAGTTGTTGAATGCAATGAAGAGTATGTATGAGGGTGCTAAGTCTGCAGTGCGTGTGGACAGTGAACTGAGTGAGTTTTTTCTGTTTGAATGTTGGATTGAAACTGGGGTATGTCGTCTCCATGGTTGTTCAGTCTGTATATGGATAGGGTATAAAAGAGATATAAAGCAGGGCAGTGGATGCTGGAATGGCCCTAGTGAGAGAGGGCAGTGCTTGGAAACTTCTTGTACTGTTGTTTGCAGATGATACTCTGTTATTAAGTGAAGACGAAGGGGAGCTGCAAGGCTTGGTGAATGAGTTTGGGGGACTGTGTAAGAAACGGAATTTAAAGGTAAATTTAGGGAAGTGTAAGCTTATGGTCTTCGAGAGAAATGAAGTCGCTGAATGTACAGTGATGTTGGATGAGGAGGAAATGGAAAATGTGAGTGCGTTTAAGTACTTGGGCAGTGTAATGAGTAAGGATGGAAGTTTAAAGTGTGAAGTGCTTGAAAGGGTACAACAAGGAAGAAAGGTTGGTGATTCTCTGAAAGCAGTGATAAGAAACAGGGAAGTGAGCATGGAAGTGAAAAAGTTACTGCACGACAGTATTGTGATACCATCTCTAACGTATGAAAGTGAAGCTTGGACCTTGTTGGATGGACACAGGTGAAGACTGAGGGCAGTGGAAATAAGTTATTTGAGAGGAGCATGTGGAGTCACATGGAGATACAGACCGACAAATGAGGAAGTGAAGGAGAGTTGTGGTGTAGAGGTGGATGTGATAGGAAGCGTTGGGAGAAACACACTGAGGTGGTTTGGCCATGTGGAGAGGATGGAGAGTGTGAGACTGACGAGGAGAGTGTATGCGAGGTGGAAGGGGGAGAGGGAGGCGGAGGCCAAGGATGAGATGAAGAGATTTAGTGGAGAGGTATGTGAAAGAGGGGGGGGGACGTGAAATGGGAGCAGGGCAGTGAAATGGCGGGAGACAGGGCGACATGGAGGTGATTTGTTTGTGCCCATCCCTTACGGGATTAATGCATCTGGCAATGGATCGATAGATAGCATAATCTGGAGACAGTGTTGGTTTATATGTCAGTGATGTAGCGAAAAAAGACCGCAAAACGGGTCGGTTTTTGAGAAATAGAAGCCTCATTAATTACCACATGTGTGCGAAGGAGATGCCATACATATGTGGCTAGTGCGAAAATAGACGCCAGTGCGTGTTCATAGTCCTAATCCAAAGAGTGTGTTAGTATATAAGTTAGTGGTGTAGCGACAAAAGACTTGTGTGAAAAAGGTGCCTCATGGATTACCTTATGTGTGCGAAGAGACTCCATACATATATGGTTAGTGCGAAAATGGACGCAAATGAGTGTACATAGTCCTATTTCAATGAGTGTTTGAGGACAAGTGTGCTTCAGTGCGATAATAGACGCAAAGAATGTGTGTCATACGCTTGAAAAGTGCCTCTCACTCGCGTGTCCGCGTGTCACTTTTTTTATATTTTTTCAATGCAAGAAAGAAGGAACCAAAGGCCAGGAGCCCGGAAACTGCTCCTTCCAAGAGAAAAAGAAAAAACAACACAAAAGAGAGCCAAATTCAAGATCCGTTTATTTCGAGATGCCAGGACACACTGCCTTTGAAAGACTAGAGATCATAGGAAGTAGGAAATACAGACAGAGGGAGACAGTTCCAGGGTTGACCTGTTGCATAAATGAAGGACTGGGAGTAACGGTTAACTCTTGCATTAGAGAGTTGAACAAATAAAAGGGATGAGAGTTTGTTGCTAGACGGGTGCTATGCACCCATCGTAGAGGTGGAGGGATGCAAGCAGACAGTTCTGAGGAGCAGTGACCATTGAAGTGGCAATTCAAAAGAGAAAAAGATGCAACAGTGCTGTGAAGAGACAGAGGTTGAAGGAAGCCAGTAAGAGAAGGAGAGTTAATGAGACAAAAAGCCTTTGACTCCACCCTATTGAGAAGAGCTGTATGTAGGGAGCCTCCCCACACCTGAGACTTGTACTCCACACAGGAGTGAATAAAACCCAAGTATAAAGTCAACAACTGTGCAAAGGTAAAGAAGGTATGGAGTCGGCATAGGACACCTAGTCTCTTGGAAGCAGATTTTACAAGAGATACAATATGATCTTTCCAAGATAAGTCCCGAGTGAACGAAACCCCAACATGTTCAAGGATGATGCAGGATTTAGCTGGATGTTATTAAACATTAGTGGGTACTCCTATGGACGATTGTGTAGGATTGCCAGGTGTAAAAACTGAGTTTTTGATGCATTAAAAACAACAAGATTATTTTTACCCCAGTCAGAGATACAAGCCAAGTCAGACATCAGGTGTGCCAAAGCCACATCCCTTGTTTGTTGACATAACTGCTGAGATGGACATTGCGAGAACCGAATGGAAAGATGAAGAGTGGAATCACCAGCATATGAGTGGCTCAGTCGGTAGAGAGTTGGCCTGCAGTCCTAACGGACCAGGATCATATCCCACTGGGGCAGGGAACAGTTTAGAGGATTTGAATTTCACATAATCAGACTTTACTGATCTACCAGAAGACCCGCCGACATGTCGTAAAAATACCCCCTCTAATACCAATACACCTGTCCTGTATGAGACAGCCTTGCATTTATTCAGTATAGACGGCGGGTGTTAGCGCCGAAGTGGCGAGATGTAGAGATGTGAGGTATATAGGAGGACAACTGGGCCTTGAAAGCAGGCTGTGAGGCCTACGCTCAGAGTCGATCACATTAAAAGAAAAAAAAAAGGTTAGAAGGTCATTGATGAATAAAGGGAAGAGAGTTGGTGATAGGACAGAGCCCTGAGGAACACCACTGCTGATAGATCTAGGAAAAGAACAATGGCCGTCTACAACAGCGGCTACAGAACGACCAGAAAGGAGGCTATAAATGAAGGCACAGATAGAAGGATAGAAACCGTAAGAGGGCAATTTGGATATTAAAGATTTATGCCAGACTCGATCAACAGCCTTTGAGATGTCAAGTGCAATGGCAAAGCTTTCACCAAAGTCCCGAAAGAAGGATGACCAGGAGTCTGAAAGGTAGGTGCGAAGATCGCCAGTGGAGCGTCCCTGACGGAACCCATATTGACAATCAGAAAGAAGATTGTGATAGGAAAGATGCCTTAAAATTTTTCTGTTAAGAACTGACTCAAAAACTTTTAAGATACAGGATGTTAAAACAATTGGACGATAGTTAGAGGGTTGGGAATGGTCTCCTTTCTTTGGGACTGGCTGAATGAGAGAAAACTTCCAGCAAGAAGGTGGGTAAAATTGAAAGACAAAGGCGAAAGAGTTTACCTAGGCAGGGTGTAAGCACAGAAGCACAGTTCTTGAAGACAAGAGAAGAGACTCCATCAGGCCCATATGCCATGTTAGTATTAAGGCCAATAATGGCAGAAAATACATCAGCTGAAGAGATTTTAATGTCAGCCATGAGGAAGTCAGAGGGGGGAAGTGATGGGGGAACAGCACCAGAATCGTCTAAGGTGGAACTGAAGGAGAAAGTCTGAACGAAGAGATCTCCTTTATCATAGAAGAAATAGCTGCAGAGTCACCACAGTAGAAAAGAGGGGGGAAGGATGATGAGGCAAAGTTGTTAGAAAGGTTTTTGGCAAGGTGTCAGAAGGAGCGGAAAGAATTCGAGTTGGAGTTTTGACAGCATTTAGTATGGATGAAATTCACTCCCATTTTAAATGCCGGGACAAACTGCCTAGCCCCAGGATACCACGCACCTCATGGGGCAATGTTGGATAGGATGGTGGATAGATGGATGAAATTATTTTTAGCAGAGCGAAGAACAGACTTAGCACAACTCAAGGCAGAAACATAAACAAGATGTGATTCAGGGGTGGGATGGCTCTGGTAGCTTTTACAGGCCCTCCCCTTGTTGCGGACAGCTTTAGAACAAGCGTGATTAAAGCGAGGCTTTCTTGCATTAGTCAGAGGATATGAGGAGGGAATGTATGCTTCCATGCCCAAGAGAATAACCTCCGTAATGCGCAAATCACACTCAGATGGCTCCCGGCCATGGAATCAATAATCATTCCAGGAAAAATCAAAGAATTACTGCCTGAGGGCCTCCCAATCGATAATCGGTCGGCACTGAGGGTGTCAGAGGTGTTAAAGTTGCCGGCAGAGGGGGGATATATATATATATATATATATATATGTATATATATATATATATATATATATATATATATATATATATATATATATATATATATATATATATATATATATATATATATATATATATACATATATATATATATATATATATATATATATATATATATATATATATATGTATATATATATATATATATATCCCTAAGTATCCCTGCTTGTCGTAAAAGGCGACTAAAAGGGTTGGCGGAGGGTTAGTGCCCCTTCCCCGAAAACAACTAACTAAAAAGACAAACAATAAGCCTCGGACAAGGACTGACCAAAAGATGACGACGAAGGACCGGACATAGGACATGGTAATCGGAACGTGGAACGTAAGGGGAGCGAATGATGAGGTGAAAGAGAGAGAGAGATTGTCCAGGTGCTTAAGGGTGCAAAAGTTGATGTATGTGGAATAACTGAAACGAAATGGAGAGGTGAGAGTGTGAGAGAATGGGAGTACGGATGGGATATATGTGCAGGAGTAGGTGAGAATGAGAGGGCAAAAGAAGGTGTATCTATAGTTGTGAGTAGAAGATGGAAGAAGAGCATAAGAGAGTATGGATCAGTTGGGTCAAGGACTGTGTGGGTAAGATTGAAAGTTGGAATACAAATGTGGGCGATTATGTGTGTGTATGCGCCAACGCAAGATCGTGCAAGCAGAGTGAGAGAAGAGTTCTGGACAAATGTGGAAGTGTGCATGGAAAACTTTGGAATGAATGAGAGTGTTTTTGATCGGTGATATGAATGGTAAAATAGGAAATGTGAAGGTGAATGGAATAGTTGGTGAGTGGGGTGTGCCTGCTGAGATAGATGAGAATGGCAGTGCGTTAGTGGACATTTGTGCTGGGAGGGGGTTGGTGATAGCCAGTGCCCTCTTCAGGCACAAAATGATCCACAGATATACATGGCGAGTGATGAGAAGGATGGGTGGTGAACTGAATGAAAGGAAGGCAATGATTGATTATGTGTGTGTGGATGAAAGGATGCGAAAGTCTGTAATGGATGCAAAAGCTTATAGAGGTTGGGGGAGTGGACTTTCTGACCACTACTTGGTGGTGGTCAGAATCAAGGTCCAATTAGGATGGAGAAATAGAAGAAGGGAAGGACGGGAAGAAGGAGTATTTGTAAGGAGAGTGGAAAGGTTACAAGAGGATGAGACAAAGGCAGAGTATAAGAGAGAAGTGGAGAAACAATTGGGCAAATATGAATTGGAGCAGATGGGGGAGTGGAAGGTGTGAGCCGGATATTTACAGAAGAAATATGTGCAGCATGTGATGTGGTGTGTGGGACGAGGAGAAGACGGAGGGGTGTGCAAGGAACAGCGTGGTGGTATGAAGAGGTTAGACAGGCTGTGGCACAAAAGAAGAAAGCATACAATGAATGGATGAGTAATAGGGGCGTGGAAGAAGTTGAGAGGCGGAAGAGAGAGTTATATGTAGAAAGAAACAGAGACGTGAAAAAATTAGTAAGAAAGAGTAAGAAGAGAGCAGATGAGGAATTTGGAAGGAACTTTAGTGTAAAGTGGAGTGACTGTAAGAAAATGTTCTGGAAAGAGGTGAAAAGAGTAAGACAGGGTGGAAGTGAAGTTAGCAGGGGACTGAAAGATAAAAATGGTAGATTACTAGTGGAGAAGGGAGAAAAAGTGAGCAGATGGAGAGAACACTTTAAGGAATTGTTGAACAAAGAGGATGGAAGTAATGCAAGTATAAGTGGCTGAGGAATGGCTGGGAGAAGGAGGGAGGTGAGAAGACAGGAAGAAATCAGTAGGATAGAAGTTGTGGAAGCAATGAAGAAATTTAAATTGGGGAAAGCCCCAGGAATTGATGGAGTGTGTGGTGAAATGCTGAAGTATGGAGGAGAGATAGTAGTAGAATGGATGTGGAAAATGTGCAGATTGGCCTGGGAGGAAGGTAGAGTCCCGAATGATTGGAAGTCAGGTATAATTATTCCCTTGTACAAAGGAAAAGGGGAAAAAGAAGTGTGTGGTAATCATAGGGGCATCAGTCTTCTTAGTATAATAGGAAAAGTGTATGGTAGGATACTTATTGACAGAGTTAAAGAAAGAACAGAGGAATTAGTTGGAAAAGAACAGGGAGGCTTTAGGAAGGGAAGAGGTTGTGTAGATTCTTAGATCTTTAGTGGAAAAGTTTCTAGAGAAGGGAAAGAAGTTGTATTTGGCTTTCATGGATTTGGAGAAAGCATATGACAGGGTGGATAGACAAGGATTGTGGAAAGTGTTAAGAATATATGGAGTAGATGGGAAGTTGTTGAATGCTGTGAAGAGTATGTATGATGGTGCGAAGGCTGCAGTGCGTGTGGATGGTGAACTGAGTGAATTTTTCTCTTTGAAGGTTGGGTTGAAACAGGGCTGTGTCATATCTCCATGGTTGTTCAATCTGTACATGGATGGGGTAATAAAAGAGGTACAAGGTAGGGTAGTGGATGTTGGAGTGGCCCTGGTGAGAGAGGGTAGTTTTGGAAACTCCCTGTACTGTTGTTTGCAGATGATACTGTGTTGTTGAGTGAAGACGAAGGAGAGCTGCAAGGCTTGGTGGATGAGTTTGGGAGAGTATGTAAGAAACGGAATCTAAAGGTGAATGTAAGGAAGTGTAAAGTGATGGTCTTTGAGAGAGGTGAAGTCCGTGAATGTACAGCGAGGTTGGCTGGTGAGGAATTGGAAAATGTGAGTACGTTTAAGTCCTTAGGTAGTGTGATGAGTAAGGATGGAGGTTTGGGGTGTGAAGTGCTTGAAAGGGTACAGCAGGGAAGAAAGGTTGCTGGTTCCTTGAAAGCAGTGATAAGAAGCAGGGAAGTGAGCATGGAAGTGAAAAAGTTACTGCATGATAGTATTGTGATACCAACTCTAACGTATGGAAGTGAAGCTTGGACGTTGCTAGAAGGACACAAGTCAAGAGTGAGAGCAGTGGAAATGAATTATTTGATAGGAATCTGTGGAGTCACATGGAGAGACAGGCTGACAAATGAGGATATAAAGGAGCGTTGTGGCATGGATGTGGATGTGATAGGAAGCGTTAGGAGAAATACACTGAGGTGGTTTGGCCATGTGGACGGGATGGAGGGTGAAAGACTGACGAAGAGTGTATGTGAGTGAGGTGGAGGGGGGAAAAAGGGAGGGGGAGGCCGAGGATGAGATGGAGGGATGGAGTGGAGAGGTATATGAGAGAAGGGGGTGTGAGTTGGGAGCGGGGCAGTGAAATGACGGGGGACAGGGCGACGTGGAGGCGATTTGTTTGTGGCCACCCCGAACGGGATTGAGGCGCCTGGCAAAAGAGAGAATATATATATATATATATATATATATATATATATATATATATATATATATATATATATCCATCTATCTATCTATCTATAGACGAATAAATGATACAGGCTTTATTAATCTGGTGTAAGTATTAAATATTTGGCATCGTTATCTCCAGACGATAATATACACTGTTTTGTACAACGCCGGTACTGAAGACGCAGATTAAAGCTTCAGTTAACCCCTCCAGTCCAAAAAGTCTGTGCTAAGCTGAATATCATCGTCTGTTGTTAGGAATAAAAGGAAAAATACTTTACCGGACTGATGGTGTTAAGTACATCACGAATAGAGGACTTTCCTAAAATTAATGAAACCGTTCGAAGGTAGAAATAATTACAAATATGATGTGATCCTGCTGAAAAGATTTAAAGGCAACCTTTTCCAGTGCAAGGCTTAAGGAAAGCAGTAGACTGTAGGTGAATGAAGAAAAATGGAGTGCGAATGTACAGTAACCTATGTCTCAATGATGTGAACTTTATTATCGAAACGCTTCTGGGATGAGTGAATGATGTAGCGTGATTGGCTTTTGATATATGGCATTTGATGCCCTGAATAGGATGACAAACTGAAAGAAAAGGTTATGGAGAGAGAGAGAGAGGGGGGGGGAGGGGGGACTGTGTAGATGATAGGAATCCTGATAAGAATTTCAGTAGCTTATCAATTACAGTAGTATGTATGAATCTGATGATGATGATGATGATGATGATGATGATGTGTGTGTGTGTGTGTGTGTGTGTGTGTGTGTGTGTGTGTGTGTGTGTGTGTGTGTGTGTGTGTGTGGAAATAAGTTCGGGTGAAATAATGGTCCCTCATTAACATGTGTAACGAAGTTCCTTTTTAGAATTCCCCGTCCTTATGAACGCATAAAAACTCTCCTTCCCCCCTCCCTCTCTCTCTCTCTCTCTCTCTCTCTGCTTAATCCTATCTTTCCCAGAGAGGCCTAGTTAACTAATTTCGTCTACATGTTACCTGTTTTAACACAACACTCACTATTGTTTACCCACGCTCAGCTCGATGGCGTCTTTTTAATTTCACTCCTGAAAACCTCGAATCGGTTTTATTGAGTTAGTGTGTCCTTTTATCTTTGATAGGAATAAGGAAACCTACCGTATTATCTACTCATTCCGCGTGAAAAAAGATATCTGCTACCGTTCGTATAATTCATAGACTCCAACATGCTTATATGCGTTGGCCGTAGTCACCTGATTGCGGCTCTTCAAGTTGCTTGATCTCTGGTAGAGAGGATGGAGGTTGACAGCTGGGTGTAGAAGGTGAGAAATGTGAACATTATAGGTAGGACTGCGAGAAACAGACTGAAAAAGATCAGGGGAGAGGTCACAGTATTACCTCAGGGATTAAAGGACTGAACTGTAACAGGGATGTAAAGAAAACCAACTTTCACAGGTCTGGGCTTAAATTGCAATAGCTTTAGTCCCTTGTTATACAAAATTAATTAGAACCTAACTGAAAGTAGAATATAATATCTGTGCTAATTATGTAACTCTAAATCAAGAACTTTGTAAACAAAGGGATTGGGTTATGAATTATTATTACAGGGTACACATATATGATAAATACTTAAAGTATTTCCTCCGTACCAAACTAAAAAATAACGCTATATTTTCAGGATAAAAAGTTTCTTAACCCTAGACAGGAGTAGACTGTAGCACCAGTCAAGCAGGGCAGTACTCCCGAGGTGGATGGAAAGCTGATGACAGGGAGTGCTGGAGCTCCCGTTTCATCAGCCCTCAGGACTAGTTCCTGACCATCCCCCTTTGCTGAACTTTTCCAGTGTCTCAGTTACACAGAGAGTAGGCCAGCATGCTCTCCAGTACAAATTTCTCTAACTATCTACACCAAACTACATGCACAGTACACACTACACTTCCTATTCAAAATTTAAAAAAAAAAAATGGCGTCTCTTCACCAAGCCTCGGAGTCCCCAGGGAGGGGGGGACCATAAATGCCCCCACCATCCGCCCCTCTCCCGGTGACGACTTGAGTTGCCTGGAACCACTGTCTGACTCTCTTCTTCTTCATTTCTGCAACATTCACGGCCTTTCCTCTAACTTTTGCTCTGTTGAGCACCACCTCTCCTCCTCTAAACCTCACCTTCTTTTTCTAACGGAGACTCAGCTGTCTGAGGCAACTGACAGCAAACCCTTTTCTGTATCCTCCTACTTTTCCTATACTCATTTCAGAGCCAAAGGTGGCTGTTGTGTATATATACGCAACGACTTATCTTGCTCTCGTGTTCCTGAACTTGATTCTTCTGAATGCTCTACACTCTGGCTTCGGCTTTCCTGTCATTCTTTGACTAAATATATCTGTGCTGTTTACTTATCCCCTAATTCTACTGACTATGAAAAATTCTTCGACTATCTTACTTCTACAATGGAACACATTCTATCCATTTCTCCTTTCTCTGAAATCTCCATTCTAGGAGATTTCAATGTTCACCACCACCTTTGGCTCTCCTCTCCTTTCACGGATCCACCTGGTGAACAAGCTTACATCTTTTCTATCCTTAATGACCTAGAGCAGCTTGTACAGCACCCTACCCGTATCCCTGACCTCCTTGGAGAGAGCTCCAACATACTTGACCTCTTCCTTACAACTAATCCTTCTGCTTACTCTGTTAATCTTTTCTCTCCGTTGGGCTCCTCCGATCACAACCTTATTACCGTAACCTGTCCTATCACTCTGGTACTGCCTGTGGACCCTCCAGGGAAACGTCGTCTCTGGCATTTTGGAGCCGCGGACTGGGAGACCCTCAGGCAGTACTTCTTTGATTTTCCCTGGAATGATTATTGCTTCTATGGCCGTGAGCCATCTAAGTGTGCCTTGCACATTAAGGAGATTATTCACTCGGGCATGGAAGCATACATTCCTTTCTCATATCCTTTGACTAACGCAAGAAAGCCTTGGTTTAATCACGCTTGTTCTAATGCTGTCCGCAACAAGGAGAGGGCCTACAAAAGGTACCGGAGCCAACCCACCCCTGAATCACATCATCTTTACGTTTCTGCCCAGAATCGTGCTAAGTCTGTTCTTCGCTCTACTAAAAATAATTTCATCCATACTAAATGCTCTCAACTCTCCAACTCGAATTCTTCCCGCTCCTTTTGGCACCTTGCCAAAAATCTCTCTAACAACTTTACCTCATCATCCTTCCCTCCTCTTTTCTACTCTGATGATTCTGTAGCTAATTCTTCTACTGATAAAGCAGATCTCTTCGCACAGACTTTCTCCTCCAATTCCACCTTAGATGATTCCGGTGCTGTTCTTCCATCACTTCCCCCCTCTGACTTCCTCATGGCTAACATTAAAATTTCTTCAGCTGATATATTTTCTGCCATCACTGGCCTCAATACTAACAAGGCATATGGGCCTGATGGAGTCCCTCCTGTTGTTCTCAAGAACTGTGCTTCTGTGCTTACACCCTGCACAGGCAAACTCTTTCGCCTTTGTCTGTCAACTTGTACTTGTACCTTTCCTTCTTGCTGGAAGTTTGCTCTCATTCAGCCGGTCCCAAAGAAGCGTGACCACTCCCAACCCTCCAACTATTGTCCAATTGCTTTAACGTCCTGTATTTCAAAAGTTTTCGAGTCAATTCTCAACAGAAAAATTTTAAGGCATCTTTCCTATCACAACCTTCTTTCCGATCGTCAGTACGGGTTCCGTCAGGGACGCTCCATTGGCGATCTTCTCACCTACCTTTCAGACTCCTGGTCATTCTCCTTTCGGGACTTTGGTGAAAGCTTTGCCATTGCACTTGATATCTCAAAGGCTTTCGATCGAGTCTGGCATAAATCTTTAATTTCCAAACTGCCCTCCTACGGTTTCTATCCTTCTATCTGTGCCTTCATCGCTAGCTTCCTTTCTGGTCGTTCTATAGCCGCTGTTGTAGACGGCCATCGTTCTTCTCCTAGATCTATCAACAGTGGTGTTCTTCAGGGCTCTGTCCTATCTCCAGCTATCTTCCTTTTATTCATAAATGATCTTCTAAGCTATACATCTAACCCTATCCACTCATACGCTGATGACTCCACCCTTCACCTTTCCATTTGGTTCCCGCAACGCCCATCTCAGCAGTTACTTCAACAAACAAGGGATGAGGCTATGGCACACCTAATGTCTGACTTGGCTCGTATCTCTGACTGGGGTAAAAATAATATGGTTGTTTTTAATGCATGTAAGACTCAGTTCTTACACCTATCAACCCGACAAAATCTTCCACAGGTATACCCACTAATGTTTAATAATATTCAGCTTAATCCTGCATCATCCTTGAACATGCTTGGGGTTTCATTTACTCGGGACTTATCTTGGAAAGATCATATTACATCTCTTGTAAAATCTGCTTCCAAGAGATTGGGTGTGCTAAGCCGACTCCGTTCTTTCTTTACCCCTGCACAATTGTTGACTCTATACAGAGGTTTTATCCGCCCCTGTGTGGAGTACAACTCTCATGTGTGGGGAGGCTCCCCACATACAGCTCTTCTCAATAGGGTGGAGTCAAAGGCTTTTCGTCTCATTAACTCTCCTCCTCTTACTGACTCCCTTCAACCTTTGTCTCTTCGCCGCACTGTTGCATCTTTATCTCTTTTCTATCGCCACTTTAATGGTCACTGCTCCTCTGAACTGTCTGCTTGCATTCCTCCACCTCTACGACGGGCGCGTAGCACCCGTCTGGCAGCAAACTCTCACATTTTTTCTGCCAACTCTCTAATGCAAGAGTTAACCGTTACTCCCAGTCTTTCATTTATGCTACAGGTCAGCTCTGGAACTGTCTCCCTCTGTCTGTATTTCCTGCTGCCTATGATCTCCAATCTTTCAAACGCAGTGTGTCCAGGCATCTCAAAATGATCAGATTTTGAATTTGGTTCTCTGTTGTGTTTTGTTTTTCTCTTGGAGGGAACTGTTTCTGCGGGCTCATGGTCCTTGGTTCCTTCTTGCTCGCATTAAAAAAAAAAAAAAAAAAAAATGGGATTCATTGGACCCCAGACAAATTTTTTTTACATGCTTCATATATGACAAATAATAATAATAATAATAATAATAATAATAATAATAATCTAGCAACTATACCCTTCCTCTGCCTTCCTTGTAAGTTAGATTAAGGAGGTGGCAGGGTCATTCCTGTATCAGGCACTGATTTTGCACTAGAGGGGAACTGCTGTCCATTGGATTCCAGGTTACCTTACGTGTATACGAAAATGATGTTAGCAAAAGTGTGTGTTGTGTGAATATAGACGGTTTCTAATGATGATTGTTGCAAAAATTTTTCCTTTTCTTTTTTTTTTTATACAGTAGATTAGAACATAAACATGGCAGACTTTGAGTGACTGAGTTTTTTGTATATTGTAAACAGATTCATCTTTGTTCAACTTTTTTCATGAATTCTCAGTCTATGTTCTAAATATGTTGTGATAAGTTTATAAACCTATATGGACCCTCAAATTGTACAGGAATTATGTATAATATGTTTACTGTATATGTTTCATTTGAAAATTACCAGTACATAAAAAAAAAATATTTTACTTTTTCATTGCAGCTATGTTTCATTTGCCCTGTTTCTCCTTTTGTTTAAAGAAAGTCTCATTAAGTTCTAAAAGGAGGGGCAACGAAATGACGATTTCACCTAAAAAAAATTGTGAACAAACCGACTTAGAACAAAATATTAAGGCTTTTCCATTTTTAATACATTTTTTTCTTAAATATTCTTGCTTTTAGGGTTATATAAGAAAAAGAATAATGAAATTGCACATAGACAAAAGGAAGTTTCAGTACAGTGAACAATTATTTATTTATTTTTCTGGGGGGGTTCCAATGGACCCTGGGTTCCTCATGGTGAAAAAAACAAACAAACAAAAAAAGAAGTTACCTGTCCAGGGTTAAATATGTTAAAATGTCTTTTTTGTGGTGATACTAGCTGTTAGTTTTGTAATTTTGTACTTAAGAAAAATAACAGCATTCCATCTGTAATTTTTTTTTTCATCATATTAACTATTGACTTGAAGAATCTTTTTAGTCCCAAAGATGGAGTTTTTATTTGTGTTCAGAAGTTGCTTACTGATTTATATGTCCTAGGTATCAAGCTAGGTATACTGGATGTACAAGCCGTTCATTAAAAATAAGAATATCTGAACATACTTTATATGAAAGAACTACAGAAGAACACAATGCATACATAAGTTGGCATTTTCAGCTACTAGAGAACACTCTTTAAGTCATGACCACCCATTATGTTATAATAACATCCAGGTGTTTACAATTTTCAGCATTTCATACAATGATGAATGATGATGATTGATGACGATGTTTGATGATGATGATTGATGATGATTATTGATGATGATAATGAATGATGAATGATGATGATCATGATGATTGATGGATGGATGGATGATGATGATGGATGATGATGGATGGATGATCATGATGGATGAACGGATGATGATGGATGGATAATGATGATGAATGGCTGGATGATTATGATGATGGATGGATGGATGGATGAAGATGATGATGATGAATGGGTGGATGGATGACGATGATGGATGGATGGGTGGCCAATGATGATGGATGACTGGATGATGAAGATGGATGGATAGATGATGATGGATGAATGGATGGATGGATGGATGTTGATGATGATGATGATGATTGGATGGATAGATGATGATGATGGACGGTAAGGTGGCTGATGATGGATGGATGTATAGGTGGATGATAATGGATAGATGGATGGATGGATGATGATGATGGATGGATAGATAGATGATGATGATGATGAGTGGATGGATGGATGGTTGGATGATGATGATGGATGGATGGATGGATGGATGGATGATGATGACAGATGGATGAATGGATGATGATGATGGATGGTTGGACGGATGAATGGATAGATGATGATGATGGATGGGTGGATAGATGGATGATGATGATGGATGGATGGATGATGATGGTGGATGGATGAATGGATGATGATGGAGGGATGTATGATGATGGTGGATGGATGGATGGATACATGATGATGAATGGATGGATGGATTGATGATGATGATTGATGGATGGATAATGATGATGCATGGATGATGATGATGGATTGTAGGGTGGCTGATGATGGATTGATGGATAGTTGGATGATAATGGATAGATGGATGGATGGATGGATGATGATGATGGATGGATAGATGGATGATGATGATGATGAATGGATGGATGGATGGTTGGATGATGATGATGATGAGTGGATGGATTTATGATGACAGATGGATGGATGGATGATGATGATGGATGGATGATGATGATGGATGGATGACTGGATGATGATGCTGGATGGATTGATGGATGGATGATGATGGATGGATGAATGGATTGATGATGATTGATGGATAGATGATGAATGATGGATAGATGATGATGATGGATGGATGGATGATGATGGATCGATGATGATGGATCGATGAATGGATAATGACAATGGACGGATGGATGATGAAAATATATACATAGATGGATGATGATGGATGAATGAATTGGTGAATGATGATGATGGACGGATGGATGGATGATGATGATGATGATGATGGATGAAAGGATGATGATGATGATAGATGGATGGATGGTTGGATGGATGGAAGGATGGATGGTGAATGAATGGATGGATGGATGGATGGATGATGAGATGGATGGATGGATGATGATGATGATGATGATGTTCATCATGATGATGATGGACGGATGGATGGATGGATGATGATGATGGATGGAAAATGATGATGAATGGCTGGATGATTGTGATGATGGACGGATGGATGGAATACAATGATGGATGGATGGGTGGCTGCTGCTGATGGATGGAGGGATGGATGATGATGATGGATAGACAGATGATGACGGATGGATAGATGGATGATGATGGATGGATGGATGAATGATGATGATGGATGGATGGATGGATGATGATGATGGTGATGATGATGGACGGATGGATGGATGGATGATGATGATGATGGATGGAAAATGATGATGAATGGCTGGATGATTGTGATGCTGGAAGGATGGATGGAATACAATGATGGATGGATGGATGAGTGGCTGCTGCTGATGGATGGAGGGATGGATGGAATACAATGATGGATGGATGGATGAGTGGCTGCTGCTGATGGATGGAGGGATGGATGATGAAGATGGATGGATAGATGATGATGGATGGATGGATGATGATGATTATGAATGGATGGATGGTTGATGATGATGGATGGTAGAGTGGCTTATGATGGGTGGATGGATAGATGGATGATAATGGATAGATGGATGAATGGATGATGATGAATGATGGATGGATGGATGATGAATGATGGATGGATGGATGGATGATGATGATGAATTGACTAATAGATGGTTGGATGATGATGATGGATGGATGGATGATGGTGATGGATGGATGGATGGATGATGATGGGTGGATGGATGGATGATGATGATGATGGGTGGATGGATGGATGATGATGACAGATGGATGGATGGATGGATGATGATGGATGGATGGATGGATGGATGGATGATGATGATGGAGAGATGGATGGATGGATGGATGGATGATGATGATGGATAGATGAATGGATGATGATGATGGATGGATTGATGGGTGGATAATGATGATGGATGGATGGATGGATGGATTGATGATGATGATGATGGATGGATCGATGGTTGATGACGATAGATGGATGGATGGATGGATGGACGGATGGATGGATGGATGATGATGAACTGATGGATGGATGGATGATGATGATGGATGGATGAATGGACGATGATGATGGATGGATGGATGGATGATGATGATGATGATGATGATGATGATGGATGGATGGATTAATGGATGGATGATGATGATAATGGATGGATTGATGGATGGATGATGATGATAATGGATGGATTGATGGATGGATGATGATGATGGATAATGATAATGGATGAATGGATGATGAAAATATATATATGGATGGGTGATGATGGATGAATGGATTGATGGATGATGATGATGGAGAGATGGATAATGATGATGGACGGATGGATGGATGATGATGATGGATGGTTGTATGATGATGATGATGATGATGATGGATGGTTGTATGATGATGATGGATGGATGATGATGATGGATGGATAACGATGATGATGATGGATTATGATGATCATGGATGAATGGATGATGATGATGATGATCATGGATGGATGGATGGATGATAATGATGGATGGATGGATGATGATGGATTCATGGATGGATGATGATGATGGATGGCCTGATGGATGATGATCATGGATGTTTGGACGGACTGATGGATGATGATGATAGACGGATGGATGGATGGACTGATGGATGATGATGGATGGATGGATTAATTAATGATGGATGAATGGATGGATGATGATAATGGATGAATGGACGGATGATGATCGATGGATGGATGGATGACGATGATTGATTGATGGATGGATGGATTATGATGACGGATGGATCGATGGATGATGACGATGATGATGGATGGATGGATGGATGGATGGATGATAATGATTGATGGATGGATGGATGGATGATGATTATTGATGGATGGATGGATGATGATGATAGATGGATGGATGGATGGATGATGATGGTTGATGGACTGATGGATGATGATGATGGATGGATGGATGGATGATGGATGGATGGATAGATTGACGGATGATGATGATGATGATGGATGGATGAATGAATGGATGGATGATGCTGATAGATGGATGGATGGTGATGGTGGGTGGATGGATGGATGATGATGATAATGGAGGGATGGAGGGATGTTGATGATGGATGGATGAATGATGATAGATGGATGGATGATGATGATGATGGACGGATGGATGGATGTTGATGATGGATGGATGGTTGAAAGGATGGATGGATGGATGGATGATAATGGATGGATGGATAGATAATGATGATGGATGGATGGATGGATAGATGACGATGATGGATGGTTAATGGATGACGATGATGGATTGTTGGATGTATGATGATGATGGATGGATGGATGATGATGATGATGATGATGATGATGATGATGATGATGGATGGATGGATGGATGATGATGACGGATGGATGAATGGATGATGATGATGATGGATGGATGGATGGTGATGATGATGGATGGATTGATGGATGGATGATGATAATGGATGGATTGATGGATGGATGATGATGATGGATAATGTTAATGGATGGATGGATGATGAAAATATATATATAGATGGATGATGATGGATGAATGGATTGATGGATGATGATGGATAATGATAATGGATGAATGGATGATTGAAAATATATATATAGATGGATGATGATGGATGAATGGATTGATGGATGATGATGATGAAGAGATGGATAATGATGATGGACGGATGGATGGATGATGATGATGATGATGATGATGGATGGATGGATGGATGGATGATGATGATGGATGGATAACGATGGTGATGATGGATGATGATGATCATGGATGGATGGATGATGATGATCATAGATGGATGGATGATAATGATGGATGGATGGATGATGATGGATTCATGGATGGCTGATGATGATGGATGGCCTGATGGATGATGATCATGGATGTTTGGACGGACTGATGGATGATGATGATGAATGGATGGATGGATGGACTGATGGATGATGATGATGGATGGTTGGACAGACTGATGGATGATGATGGATGGATGGATTAATTAATGATGGATGAATGTATGGATGATGATAATGGATAAATGGACGGATGATGATCGATGGATGGATGGATGATGATGATTGATTGATGGACGGATGGATGGATTATGATGACGGATGGATGGATGGATGATGATGATGATGATGATGATGATGGATGGATGGATGGATGATAATGATTGATGGATGGATGGATGATGATGATAGATGGATGGATGGATGGAAGGATGATGATGGATTCATGGATGGATGAAGATGATAGATGGCCTGATGGATGATGATCATGGATGTTTGGACGGACTGATGGATGATGATGATGAATGGATGGATGGATGGACTATGGATGATGATGATGGATGGTTGGACAGACTGATGGATGATGATGGATGGATGGATTAATTAATGATGGATGAGTTGATGGATGATCATAATGGATAAATGGACGGATGATGATCGATGGATGTATGGATGATGATGATTGATGGATGGATGGATGGATTATGATGACGGATGGATGGATGGATGGATGATGATGATGATGATGATGGATGGATGGATGGATGATAATTGATGGATGGATGGATGATGAGAGATGGATGGATGGATGGATGATAATGGTTGATGGACTAATGGATGATGATGATGATGAATGGATGGATGGATGATGATGGATGGATGATGGATGGATAGATTGACGGATGATGATGATGATGATGGATGGATGGATGGATGGATGAATGAATGAATGGATGGATGATGATGATGGATGGATGGATTGTGATGGTGGATGGATGGATGGATGATGATGATGGAGGGATGGAGGGATGTTGATGATGGATGATGGATGGATGGATGATGATGATGATGAACGAATGGATGGATGTTGATGATGGATGGATGGTTGAATGGATGGATGGATGATGATGATGGATGGATGGATGGATGATGATGGATGGATGATGATGATAATAATGATGGATGGATAGATGGATGGATGGTGATGGATGAATGGATAGATGATGATGATGATGGATGAATGGATGGTTAATGATCATGGATGGATGGATGGATGACGACGATGGATGGTTAATGGATGACGATGATGGATTGTTGGATGTATGATGATGATGGATGGATGGATGGATGATGATGTATGGATGGATGATGATGATGATGATGATGATGATAATGATGATGATGGATGGATGGATGATGATGATGATGATGATGATAATGATGATGATGGATGGATGGATGATGATGATGATGATGGATGAACTGATGGATGACAATAATGATGGATAAATGGATGGATGATTGATGCTGATTATGGATGGATATGTATATATATATATATATATATATATATATATATATATATATATATATATATATATATTACATAATATTTATATATATATATATATATATATATATATATATATATATATATATTACATATATATATATATATATATATATATATATATATATATATATATATATATATTACATAATATATATATATATATATATATATATATATATATATATATATTACATAATATATATATATATATATATATATATATATATATATATATATATATATATATTTATTACATAATATATATATATATATATATATATATACCAGGACACTAAAATATCATAACACACATAATAGCTAGTGACATATATGCTGTTAACCCCTCCCCACATCCTGGGAGATTTTTAACTAATGACTTCCCGAAATCCCAGCAGATTTTCGATTTTTTTTTTTTTTTTGCTGAAATCTCCACTTTTTATGAGAAACATCGAATTTCATAGAGAAATTGCTCATATGAGGTTCAAAATGCGGTATAGGTAACAATAGCCTCACCTGGCTGTGTTTTTGTATGGGGCCTGGCTCCAGAGAAAACGTGATCTATGGGAGGGGTAACTATTTCAAACCACTCATAATAGGTGTTTATTTATTCATTTGGTACGAATTTATATGCAGTACAAAAGTATATTGACCTTCACACAGTAATATACTGTAGGCGATATAAGTGTTGTTCCTTTCACCAAACACTTTAACATGCTGCACCTTTTTGGGCGACATTACCTAATCATCATTTCTGACCGTTTCTTCCTCTGGTGCTACGTAAGCTTTGTCCTCCACATTGTCATCAATTGGGGAATCACCCTGGCCTTGAATTTCGTGACATGTCTTTACTGGTCAGGCAACTGGTAACAAGTGAATTGCCGAGACAGTGGCATGCTGGGGTGGGGGAGGTCACACGGGGTAAGGCATTGTCCCCGCCTGGCATCGGTCAGAGGAAGGTG
Organism: Coenobita brevimanus; assembly: GCF_032717465.1. Taxonomy (NCBI): domain Eukaryota; kingdom Metazoa; phylum Arthropoda; class Malacostraca; order Decapoda; family Coenobitidae; genus Coenobita; species Coenobita brevimanus. The sequence continues at coordinate 12,586,561 of NC_137041.1, forward strand.
TCCCGTGTATACGTACCAAAAATCATGAGTGAAATTTGAAAAATGTGCAAATGACGGAGCTTGCAATTGCGGCCCATTTATTTACGTCAACGGGAGTCATAGTGACAGTACATTATATATACATCAACGGGAGTCGGCGGGTCATTATGTAAAATAGAGATTTGAAGCAAGTCGTGGCTAAGCTCAAGAGAGCTAGAGGAAATGCCAGGGCACATTCTGGCTAGGGAATTTTGCACACAGCACTGTATAATGCCGGATGGAAAACTCCATAGGGGTGGAAAGTTCCTCACACACACGTGCCTTCACACATGACCCAACCAGTCATATACAGGGGAAACTGGAGAGACAGGGCAGAAGGGGTTAGGACGCAATAGGAGAGAGAAAGCGCACGGTGTCAAAGACAGGAATAAAGGGCATGGAGTTAGCTAAAGTTAACTGCTCTCGCCTTACTACTGCTCTTGTCAAGATAACTTCCACTGGAGAATTAAACTGCAATCATACCCCAGACTCATCTTTATCTTTCTCCTGCCATCCACGACAAGACCAACTTGAACATTCTCTCCTCGTAAAATCCCTACAACTTAACATTTTTGGAAACACTCGGTGATGGCTACGATATTATTTGTGGCAGTAATAATAAGAACCACGTCTACACTTCTACAGTTGAGTCCACATTAACATGACAGGAAACAAGAACTGCTACAAGTTTCCACCATACAACGTCTTACGACTTTATGTGCACCATCCGACAACCCTGAACCCCCGAAACGATAAACAACAATAAATGATAGCCGATTAACGTCTCTATTAACAATCAACCAACATTTTATGAATCTGCTACAATGAAAACAAGATTCTACGATTTTACAAGTGAAGTACCAGCAGGTGGTAGGGTAACCAAGATCAGCTACAACTTCGCACCATATAGTAAGAAACCACAATTAAATGCTGGACAGGTAATCATAAGCACTACAAAATAAGAAGCAGAGAATGAGGAGGCTCTGATTTTATTGGTGAAGGGAGAGATAACGCAGCAACAACCTAAGCCTGTGTTCACCACCCCTGACTCACCACTCACCTCACCATTACTCACCGCTACTCCATCACCATGGTGCTGAGTCTTTGAGGGTGACAGGGGATGGTGACGCCAACATAGCAACCCTCACATCATCTTGCACCTACAATACTAGTGAGTGAATATTCTTTTACTCTATTTCTCCCAGAGAGCTTAAACATACAATCCTTTTTTTGTTCGTAACTTCACGAGTGAATATCATCACTATTTTACAGTGATACATTGCTTACACAAAAGTGATAACAAACACTTTGCACACGTGCTTAATAATTACAACTACAATTAGTGTATTTATAACAATCATACTAGGTAACTTATGAAGATAGGGTTATTGAGGATAACAGGGTTAGGGGAAGAAAAAAAAAAGCATAGTGACATTACGACCTGAGTTTGCAAAACAGCTGACCTCGACAACCCTTCACGAGCCATTTTATTTATTTATTTTTTTTTACATTTTAATCTTTCTAGTAACAAATACAGCTTCATTTATATACAACCTTATGTACATACACCTTCTTCAGTCATCTATATTGTGTCCATTTGTATGTACTAGTAACAATGGTAACTATATATATATATACAGTATATATATATATATATATATATATATATATATATATATATATATATATATATAGCCTTCTTTTATTCCTAACCGTTGTTGCTATCTATACAGTTAGCACATACATAAAATGTTTCATGAGTACATCGAGGCAACATTCCGTAGCATTATGTGCCTCTTAACCCCTAAAGACCACATTTTTTTTAAGCTAACTTCTCCCACAGCTGCAATTCGGGGTCGATTTTTCAACTTTTCCCAAGGAATTTGTTTTTCTTAAAGATTTGAAGAGCTTGAATTTACACCTCTGAAAATGCCTATGTCAGTCCCCTAGGCCTAATGGTTACTGCAAAAACGCCCGTCAAAGATTATAAAAGTCCCCTATCATGGTAAGAAAGAAAACAGGGAAACATCAGTGGAAACCTACTTTTTGCTTGGGAGCCTTACCAAAATCAGTTAAATAAATGTACAACATGTTTCTGTCGATGAAACTAGGTGTAGAATCAGCATGTTTTTTTTTTTTGTTTTTTTTAAGCATTTTTACCAAACTCGAAAATTTCGGCAAAAAACAAATTTTAGCAAAAGAACCTTGCCCAAATCAATGAAATCAATGTAAAATATGTTTCCATTGATGAAACTAGGTGCAGAGTAAGCATGAGTAAAAAAAAAAAAAAAAAAGGAAAATTTCTTGAGAGTACACAGACACATGCTGATCATCGCAGTGTAATTACTGTGTCATATTCAGGACAAAGGATAGGGAGGGAGGAAGGTGGAGGTGGGATGAGGGGTCTCTGGTGGGGGAGATGGGGGAAGAGACACACCTCCAATGTAGGGAAGGTGGTGTGGGGGATATTATGGTGGTAGGAAACACACAAAGCGATCATAGCAGGGAAATTGCCTCATCATTCGATATAAAGGGCAGATGGAGGGAGGTGGAGGAGGGGTGGGGGGTCTCGTGGGGGTAAGGGGGGATGAGACACCCTCCATTGTGGGGAAGGTGGTGTGAGGGGTATTATGGTGGGAGGGAACAAAGACAAAGAGATCATAGCACAATTTGATATGAAGGGGGAAAAGGGGAGGGAGGTGGACGGGGCGCATATTCACCAAGTCTGGAAAGGTTCGCGTTATGGCAGAAATTAGGACCAATCACAGCTCGAGCTGAGGCAAGTTAAGTGTTACCAGCTCAAGACGTCATCACTTACTTTATAAACATACAATTACTTAAAGTATTTCTTAACTTACCAGTAAGAGAATGTATATACAAGGCACGTAATAGACATTTAACAACATTATAGGCAGGTGAGGCAAATATGACACCGTACGTTGGGTCTGGTTAGTACTTGGATGGGTGACCGCCTGGGAACACCAGATGCTGTTGGCATAACGTTCTCCCTACGTGTCAAGTGGGGTTGGTGGAGGATTAGTGCCCCTCCCTATAAAACAATTAACTCTAAACCCTTGGCCACCCCGTTTGGGATACATGGCGTCTGGCAATGAATGAATGAAAACTGGATTATAAATGAAGGCTAAGACTACGTAAAGTATCTGGTAACATATCTACACACTTGTACTTCTTTCGGTATTCAAATTATTTAGTTTCTCTCCTAAAAAAGATGTATGGACTTACAAAAACATAGGTATTACATTGTATATCACACGTATATCAAGCGCAGAACTGAATCAAATGGTTAAGCATATCAGTTTGCGTACTCGTGGTAATAATAGTAGCCGAACCGAAAAGCACCTAAGAAGACAATAACAAGTGTCATCAACAACTGATAAGTGAAAATGTTGGAAGTACGAAAATACAGACAGACTTGAGGAAGAACTTTGTGAACAAGAAGTGAGTGAAACAATAAAAAGGCTAGGGTACCTAACTTTAAAGCAGAACTTTATGATACAAGCAGGGTGTATTTATGGCTGTGTTAGATCATATGGAATAAAAAAGGGTTCAATGGCTCTGTATGATTAGACAGAAAGGATGTATTAGTGGCTGTAAATAACTAGTAATAAATAGTAGTTAATTGGTAATGAATGTGATATTTTTCCTTTGGAAATATAGGCTTCACATTTAGATAAATGCATTTTTCTTGGGAAAAAAATATTTTGGTGGAATATTAATATGGTGGGTATCCTTACGTCTTTAGGTCATCAACATATGAAACCACAACTAACTGTGTTAATGAAGTACTGGAGCTTGTTTCTATATAACAAACATTCTTGACATAAGTGAATTTTTTGTAGTGCAAGATAATTGCATACTTTCCTGATCTTCATAACATCCAAGGTACCGGTATCTAAAGTCATAATCTCTTTCTCTTTTTAATAATAATGATATAATACTAATATAAACCTGCAATATAATCAAAATATAAATAGTAGGCAGACACCACGTGAAGAATTACTAGTGCCATTCCACATAGTACAGTAATAGTTCACACATACTCTTAATAACTGCAGCCAAATTGAAAGGTTCCTATGAGGACAACAGCAGTAGCATAAAACAAGTTAAGATAGTGTACTATTGATTTCAAATACTGTATGCAACAGAAAAAGGATCATTCCCCATAGGAAAAATTCTTACAGTACATAAATTTTATGACATCAAAAAATAACAAAAAGAGTGTGCTACATTTATTTATAATGCCCAAATAGCCTACAGTATTACCAACAACTGTGATCAGAGATGGGGACTCAGGTATGACTCGAGTTGCTGTTTTTTATGACTTGCAATTTGACTTAGACTTTATAGAAATTTAACTTGACTTTAGATTTGCAGTTGTTTGGTCTTGTTGCTGAATCATTAGACTGTAGAAGTAATACATTTACATAATGTTCTGGCTAAATCCAAATGAAAAACCATGTTAGAGAAATACCTACTTAAATGACTCTAGAAACTGTTACAGTATTGACTGTACTGTACAATAGACATGTCTGACCGTGACTAATGGCCACTACCATGGGACTTTGCATTCGCAACATTGCAACTGATGTTGTGAGCCAGGTTGCGGGGTCGTTTTGACTGAGATGCAACAGCCCCTGTCGGACGACGCCCTTTACCAATGGGAGCTGCTCCTCTTGGCATGTCAGGGGATCTTCTTGCAGGTGATGTTGGTTGGCAAGGAATTTTCCCACGACCTGCACCACCATTCTTTACAGCTGACCCCATACAACTCAGTAAAGAGTTCAATTGGTTTGTTGGTTTAATTAATTTTATACGTTGGAGGAACTTATCTAGAGCCACTTCAGTGTCTGTATTTCCAAACCGAGCTGTTGTTTCAACCAACGCTTTGGCTACTACATGAGATTTGTCACTAGGGTTGTTTTGTCCAGGAGTGGGATTTTCACTGATGTTAAAATCCTGGTCCTCATCGTCAGAACAATCTAAAGATATCACATTCTCAGCTCTATCCATTGCCAAATTGTCTCCACTAGATGAAGCTTCACTTGTTTCATTGACCTCTGTTTCTGTTTCATTAAGATTCTTAAAAAAACTCTCCTCTGGTGCTTTCTCACTGCCAACAGCCAAAACTGCCAGCCAGTGCCGACTTTTACTTGTTGATACAAACAACTGGAGCACCACTGTCATGCTATAATCGGCACATATAACTTGGTGTTTACAGATGGCACCATTTTCACCCTTGGGACAGGAGCACATTCTAATGGTAATGTCTACTTCATATACTTGAGTTGGTTCAGACTGGCTCTGAACACTAAATTTTCCACTACCGAGGGAAGTCACACTGTCCATGGTCATGTTCCCTACACTCACTGCCTTGACACGTCGTCAACTAAGTGCTACGTCTACCAGCCGCTGCCTCATGTAAGAGTCGAAAATTTCAGCCATGAAAACAACGAGCTGTGTAGTGTTGTAGGCTTTGCATCTAAAAACAAAATTAAATGTTTCATATAAAACATATCTTAATGGGTTTGTATGCATATTGTAGTCAAATATAAGGCCTTCTCAGACACATTAAGGGGTGGCCAAAAAAAAAAAAAAATCTTATCCTAAACACTTTTAACATATTTTATCTAATTCAACACTTGGTCATCCCAGCTTCATCCCCTTCTGAATCTGCCTAGTACATTTTCCATCCGGCAAAAAGTTCCAGCTCATTCTATAAATATTGTGAGATTCGAATGTGATTAACGGTAAGGATGCAAAGTGACAGTCCATATTGTAAAACACCACCAGAAATGAAGAATGTGATACAGTAGGAAGTTATGTATGCATTACATGAATCAAGAAATCAAACAAACCGATTGGAATGAATATGTTAGAAACTCTAATCATTTATCAATAAATAATACTTAATCCTCACCTACTGAGTACAATGTCCTTGATAATGCACATTGTTGCCTCACAAAAATTGTTTGTGTGGTGCCCTCGTAAAATTGCACCAGCTCGGTAAGCAATTGCCCACTCTTCTTTCTTCTGCACCACAGACGTTAGGTAACTGAAAAGTTAAGAGAAAACACAAAAATATGAGCGCTGATTAGAAACAGAATTGAAATGGGAAAAATAAAGAAGAGTGCACTAAGCTAGAAGGATCATGGAGGCTTCCACAACAGAGGGAGACAGAGAGGACAGAAAGCTATAGGAAACTGAGAAGGAAACTAGGAATAAGTTAATACAGTACTGTACTATGTTGAATAATGAGTCTGATTGGTACTGTAATTTATATACTGGAAAATAGTGACTATCCAATCAGCAATCAAAATATTACCTTGCGAAATTGGGATGTGCGTTTACAAGAGAACTAGCTTGGATATTTTCCCATAATTCACTGAATACTTCTTTTGACTTGGCGAACACTAACGTCTTCACAGCAGCCATTAGCTCCTGGCGATAATGCTTTTGAATACCATGCTTTGCATCAAAAAGCCAACGCCACACTTGCTGCAGTATGTGGAAAATGCAGAGGAAGCGTTGTGATGTGGGCCAAGTTGCTGCCAGTGCCTTTCGTTCAGCATCACAGTTGTCTGTCATGAATGACTGTGGCGCTCCCCTGTCACTGAAAGCACAGCTGCCTAGAGCTTCCTTCGACAATGCCAAAACCTGTCAAGCAAAAAATATATGTCACATTTATGTGACACTGTGCATGTGCATGTATGTATGAATGTGTGTCTGTTAACAGTACTAGTACAGTATATGTGTATGCGTGAGAATACTGTATGTATTTGTGAATTACATATGAATATATGTCCATGTATCCTGTATGTTACATAATAATCAAGTAAGCCAGTGATGTCTAAAATTATAGCTGTACTTTAACTCTATGAAATATATATTCTTTTGTCTGCTCAGCCGACTTGAACTGGTCATGTGTCTATTATGTAATAACTGTAAATTTGTAACCAACAAGGAATTGCAATATATTACTGTACAGTACATGTACTAACCTTTAGTCAGTGTTGCTTCATCTTGAGAAGATGTGAAAAGTACAGCTAATGGCACTGCACCAGCTGATCCTGCACACATAAATGGTAGGACTGCTGTGTTTAGTTGGTCGACACAGCTTGTTGCATCCATAAATACCACCTCCCCAGCTTCTCTCAGCTGCCTGTGTGCTCGCCGCATGAAGGGGGTAATAAGAGGGACACAGTAGCGATCATTATCCTGTTCTAGTTTTAGAGTAATTTCTGGGTTGTCCTCTGCATACTTCTTTATGGCCTCAAACATGGACGGGCTGTTTAATTCACCATGTTCTTTTGACATCCATGCAGTCCTCATATACTGAATGGCTCTTGGAGATGGATTTATGGCGTGATTTGCTTGGCCATAAAGATCATCCCAGAGGTCCATTTTCATTATGTGGTGTCTTTGTGCCTGGGCTGCTGTCATGCCTATAAATACAAGCATCAGTTAGTAACAGCACTAAACATATCTTATAGAATCACAACTTACAATGGTATACAGGTATTGATATAGGCTACTGTCAATATGCAACAAGTTGTTTATATAAGTTAATACAGTAATGTACATGGTAAGTTCTGACACAGCAAAAGCTGCTCACTCACTGTTTTTTTTTTTTTTTTTCTGAAAGCAAGCAGAGAAAGTTGATGCATAATAAACAGAGCTATATCTCAAAGAATGAGACATTGCATTCTAATACAGTACAATATTAGACAACACACCAACCCCTTAAGGTACACTCTTGATTCTTTAGTAACCCTCCCTCCCCACCCCGTGTGCTGTGGGAAACCATATGATGATGATGATGATGATGAAAGTGCATTGGACTGAAAATTTACTGTGATATGTAGGTTATCCATAAACAAACATGCAGCTTATCATAATACCTCAAAGTTATTCATTAATGCTTACTACTTATAGCTTATACTGTACCATATTGTTAAATACTTAACTTTGCTTAGTACACATCTTATGATTAGATCTTAATATTATTATAATATTCATTTAGCTAACTACTGTAGCAGTAATAATCTTTCTTACTGTCCTGTATTTTTTTTTTTTCGGGGGGGGGGGTTACTATATTAGATTTGTTTATCTTAATATGGTAATTATATATTTTACTAGTTTTTAACTCTATTTTTAACTTTTATTTAGTTTATACAGTAATATACTTTGCTAAACTTATTTGTAATCTCAATACTGTACTCATAACTATCAAGCTTTAGGCTTATATTACCCGTGGTAACCTCATATACCGGTTTTCATTCCTGACTTATGCACATTTAACGGATGAGGTGATGATAGTTCCTCAGTAGCTGACATTTCTGAAAAAAAAAAGAAAAAAGGCATACCCATGTATAAAACACATAGGACACTGCAAACAATTAACAAATGTTAAAAAATGCTTGGGGTGGAAATAAGAAATACAGTAACAGATGGCAAAATTAGTAAACAATTAGTTTATCTCGAATGAGTGTTTAAGTGATTATCTCTGTATATCCCGAGTTTCCACATTCTGGTAGACAGAATAGTGTCAATTTCTAGTTGTAAGAATTAATACAATGATATTGGAAGCTCATAGTAATCCTTGAAAAATGTAATAATCAAATAAACACTCATTCGAGATAAACTAATTGTTTACTATTTTTTTTTTCTGCCGAGCATGACTATGTATACATAGAGAGGGATTACTGAAAGAAAACCTTACGAACTGTACTGAATCGCTTCTTCATTATGGTGTATTCTATATTTACGGTACCTTGTTCAAAGTATTTCTCAAACATCTCTTTTGTACTTGACTGTACTCTCAGTTGATTGAGGGCATCAGCAGATCCAAGGGGATGATTGTGATTTCCCTGGATCTTCACAAAACAAGGAAAATCTCTCAACAGCTTGTCACTTTGTGCTGCTCTCTTTGTCACAACCTTGATGGTTACATCCATGGACACTCTGCAACTGAATAAGAATATACTGGTAAGAAAAATTAATCTAGTTAAGTTATAGGAAACATATACAGCCAAAATAAGGCTCCTGTTACACCAAGGGAATGGATTGATTAGCTTTATGATTCTTATCCCCCACCTGTTAAATCCTACATTCCCCAAGGTCCCCAACCTTGCTTACCCTATGTTATGTTGAGGTACAAACTGACTACAGTACTGTACGATATGACTATGGTATGAAGTTACCTGATCGGTATGTGAAATGATTTAGTAAATTTACTTATTCAGTACATTATTTCTGTACACACTGCCCAATACTTACTGTTAGTTTTTACCCTACAGTACTGTACATATACAAACTAACAAACTAATACATAAAACTTAAGGAATTATACTACAGTACAGTAGCATTAGCTCGAAGCTGACATAGGTTAAATAAATACAAAACAATATGTGTACTCGATGTATGTTAGGGTGTCTTGACGAGTCAGGCGTGCACAAACTCGTGTGGTACCAACTCAATCGTTAGGTTAGGTTAGGTTACGTTAGGTTAGGTCAGTTTAGGTTAGATCACGTCAGCTTAGGTTAGGTTAGTTGAACACACTCGAATTGATGCGCGCTCGAGTCGTCCATAATTCTATGTTAATATAAACGATATACAGTATATGTATGCACATCTTAAGTTACCATAGGTTGTAATATTCTACAGAAAAATGATTGAAATGCTTACCCAGTAGTAGTTTTCTTGATTCCTTTGTGTTTCACGCCATGATGACATATTAGCCTTTGTCGAAATGCTTTCCTGACTCCTTCAACAGGATAAACCTTGTGGGTGTTGAAACACACGTTATTTTTCTTGCAAAATATGCCTCTCTACTTTTCAAACTCTTCTCTTGTGCTTGCATTAGTCCTTACTTTCACATGGTCCTGCTCACGAATGATTTGTACATTTTTAAAGCCACCTTCACTAAAATCCCAATCACTGCACTCCATGCTTGCTGAGTAGGCAGCGTGTTGTTGAACTTGTTGTTATTGTCTTCTTAGGTGCTTTTCGGTTCGGCTACTATTATTACCACGAGTACGCAAACTGATATGCTTAGCCATTTCATTCAGTTCTGCGCTTGATATACGTGTGATATACAATGTAATACCTATGTTTTTGTAAGTCCATACATCTTTTTTAGGAGAGGAACTAAATAATTTGAATACCGAAAGAAGTACAAGTGTGTAGATATGTTACCAGATACTTTACGTAGTCTTAGCCTTCATTTATATTCTAGTATGGTGTCATATTTGCCTCACCTGCCTATAATGTTGTTAAATGTCTATTACGTGCCTTGTATATACATTCTTTTACTGAGTTCAGAAGTACTTAAAGTAATTGTATGTTTATAAAGTAAGTGATGACGTCATAAGGTAAGTGATGATGTCTTGAGCTGGTAACACTTGGCTTGCCTCAGCTCGAGGTGTGATTGGTCCTAATTTCCCCCATAACGCGAACCTTTCCAGACTTGGTGAATATGCGGACCGGGCAGGGCTCAGGGGGTAAAGTGAATGGCCATGAGACACCCTCCCATATGATATAGATGTGGTACTGGTGAGTAGTTTGAGGGGGAGGGGACAGAGCCGGCTGTATCCAATCAGCCAGAGGGAGGTGGAGAAGTGGCTGGGGAGGGGGTCCCCCACAGACCTGGTAAGGGGGTCCCCCACAGACCTGGTAAGGGGGTCCCCCACAGACCTGGTGAGGGGGCGGGATCTTCCTTCCAACCACCTCATCCCTTAGTTCTGATTGGATAGGAACCATTTACGTCATAAAAGGGGCTGGCTTATTGCTCGGCAGTTTTTGACAGACCACCTACGATTGTCATTCATAGGACTCTATGTGGCAAACTAGGAAACTGACGATTGTCAGTCATATTACTTTAAGGGTTAATGAATACGCTATGACATGTGGAAATGTCGTGGAAGTAGAGAAACACAGACTGGTTAGGAATATTTCTGTTGTCACCATCGTTATGACAGTTTTGTTCACAGAGATAATAACAATGTCAGGACATCAGTGTTTCATTACATCCAACATATTTCCATAATACTCTCTGCAAGAGATGATTCCAAATGTATTTCACTGTGTGATTTTCTTCCCTTCTCCTGTTCACTTTTATGCAGGTATAATCCACGTTATAGAATGATATAACAGTAAATAATGTATCCTTGCTGAGAAGCTATGCACAGGGCTTCCGTGAGCAAGAATCATCTTACCCTAGGGAAGATCCAATTTCGCCCTAAACCCAACAGTTTATATATATATATATATATATATATATATATATATATATATATATATATATATATATATATATATATATATATATTAATACAAGGTAGTAACCTTATGACCAACCAACACGTGTTCCCTACATGACAGTTAGTGGGTTGGTGGAGGGTTAGTGCCCCTCCCCAGACAAACAACTAATTAAAAATACGAACAAGAAGCCTCAGACCAGGACTGACCAACAGGTGATGACTAAGGACCTAACAAAGGACATGGTACGGATAGCTACTTGGAATGGAAGGGATGAAAATGATGAAGAGAAAGAAAGAGAGATTGTCCAGGTGCTTGAGGGTGTGAAAGTGGATGTATGTGGATTAACTGAAACCAAATGGATAGATGAGAGTGTGAGAGAATGGGAGTATGGATAGGGTATATGCGTGGGAGTAGGTGAGAATGAGAGGGCAAGAGAAGGAGTGTGTATTGTTGTGAGTAACAGATGGAAGGAGAATATAAGAGAGTATGGATCAGTTGGCTCAAGGATTTTTTTTTCCGAGGAAGAAAGAACCAAAGGCCACGAGCCTGCAATAACTGTTCCTTCCAAGAGGAAAACAATATACAAAAGAGAGCCAAATTCAAGATCCGATCATTTCAAGATGCTTGGACACTCTGCGTTTGAAAGACTGGAGATCATAGGAAGCAGGAAATACAGACAGAGGGAGACAGTTCCAGAGTTGACCTGTTGCATAAATGAAGGACTGGGAGTAATGGTTAACTCTTGCATTAGAGAGTTGGACAGAAAAGGGATGAGAGTTTGCTGCAAGGTGGGTGCTATGCGACTGTCGTACAGGTCGCGGAATGCAAGCAGACAGTTCAGACGAGCAGTGACCACTGAAGTTGCAATACAAAAGAGATAAAGATGCAACACTGTCGCGAAGAGACAGAGGTTGAAGGGAATCAATAGGAGGAGGAGAGTTAATGAGATGAAAAGCCTTTGACTCCACCCTATTGAAAATAGCTGTATGTGGGGAACCTCCCCACACATGAGACTTGTACTCCAAACAGGGGCAGATAAAACCCATGTATACAGTTAAAAATTGTGCAGGGGTAAAGAAGGAACAGAGTCGGCTTAGCACACCTAATCTCTTGGAAGCAGATTTTACAAGAGATGTAATATGATCTTTCCAAGATAAGTCCCAAGTAAATGAAACCCAAAGCATGTTCACGGGTGATGCAGGATTAAGCTGAATATTATCAAATATTAATAGGTACACCTGTGGAAGATTTTGTCAGGATGATAGGTGTAAGAACTGAGTCTTTGATGCATTAAAAACAACAAAATTATTTTTACTCCAGTCAGAGATATAAGCCAAGTCAGACATTAGGTGTGCCATAGCCTCATCCTTTGTTTGTTGAAGTAACTGCTGAGATGGGTGTTGCGGGAACCGAATGATAAGGTGAAGGGTGTAGTCATCAGCATATGAGTGGACAGGGTTAGATGTACAGCTTAGAAGGTCACTGATGAGTAAAAGGAAGATAATTGGTGATAGGACAGAGCCCTGAGGAACACCGCTGTTGATAGATCTAGGAGAAGAACGATGGCCGTCTACAACAGCAGCTATAGAACGACCAGAAAGGAAGCTATAGATGAAGGCACAGATAGAAGGATAGAAACTGTAAGAGGGCAGTTTGGAAATTAAAGATTTATGCCAGACTCGATCAATAGCCTTTGAGATGTCAAGTGCAATGGCAAAGCTTTCGCCAAAGTCCCGAAAGGAGGATGACCAGGAGTCTGAAAGGTTGGTGAGAAGATTGCCAGTGGAGCCTCCCTGATGGAACCCATACTGACGATCAGAAAGAAGATTGTGATAGGAAAGATGCTTTAACCCCTAAACCGCGGGGTTGTTTTGGCTCGACTAGTGTGTCCCGCTAGGATATTTGCACTCTGACAGACTTTGTAAAAGTATTTGCCAAAAATCAGTTATTAGTCCTAGAATATTATAATTAGAGTACATACACATATGGCACATACCTTTAGCCTTCTCCTAGGGTGTTTGTTGAGCCTTCGTCGAGTACCGTAGGACTTGTGGAGGCTTCTGAAGTTGGGTAATGAAGTCTCCACTTTATACTTCCTGACACCCTGTAATATGATTACCACAGCCTAATATTATCACTAGAAACACAATTCTATGATTTTCAAATAGTTTGGAATCCATATTCCAAAAAAAAAAAAAAACTGTGAAAGCAATGAAATTACGAGCGCGTATGACCTGTCATTTATTATTCATAAAAACACTCACACTTTATATTTCTATTACTATATAACACTTATATATATATATTTACAGTCTTTGTCCATAAGTTTCCTTCAGTAATAGTAGTCACTGTAGGTATTCAATTTCTCTTTCAGTAAAATATGTAGCATTCACTTTCTCATTTTGTATACTAGCATTGAGAGCGAATCTGTCACTTTCACTTTCACTTTCTTAACTCATAGTATTCATACATGCTAGAGTGAAACTTTCACTTTCATTACGCCTAGTATATATAATCGTATTCTTATATTACTACTCATTTTTTTTTTTTTTTTTTTTATGTGTCCGACTCTGGGCATAGGCTTCACAGCCTGCTATCAAGGCCCAGCAGTCCTCCTACATACCATACACCTCTACATGTCACCACTTCGGCGCTAACACCCACCGTCCATATTGAATACATGCTAGGGCTGTCTCATACAGGACTGGTGCATCGGTATTAGCGGGGGTATTTTTACGACATGTCGGCGGGTCTTCTGGTAGATCAGTATAGTCTGAAATTCAAATCCTTAAACTGTTCCCTGCCCCAGCCGGGATTTGAACCTGGGCCCGTTAGGACCACGTTTCTATTTACATTCTCTATTTTATTTACATTATTTACATTTCTATTTTATTTATACTGTGTTATGCACTGTCACTTGCAGTAACTTATAAAACTATTTTCCACTGTTCATCTATATTTACATTCATTGCTTTCACTTGCCGTTTACACATTATTTACACATTATTTACATTTCCACTTGCACTGTTTTACTCACCAGAAAGATCGTAGTCATTATCCATCATTTTCATTGATAAATTAGCCAGTTCACATTCCACAGCAGTCACTTAGCCCTTTACCCCTTTCCACACGAGGTTTAGTAGGGGTAGAGGTCACAGGGCCCTTTGCATTGGGCTAAAAAGTGGCGGAATTGGACAAGCGCAAATCCGACGTGGTTTCACCTCGAAAGATGAATGTAAGGAATGCTGTGGTGCCCTAAGGGGAGTGCAATGCTGTCAATGTCAGCGTGGTGATAGCTACAAATATATATGCTATGAAATGATTGGCAGGAAATCTAGACAATACATAATAATTAGGTAGTTCCAGGTTAATGTAAATATCACTTAGGCTTCTTCCTTCCTTTCTTATATATATTTTTATTACGAGAAGAGATCATACGGCATATTTCAAGGCGAAATAAACAGGGAAAATTTGCGAACGACTGCACATGAGGTGTTGTCAGGTGATAATTAGCCAATTCCAGGTGTATGGCACTCTCATTTACCTTATTTCTTTATTGTATATATATTTTGGTATAAGAATAGGGCATAGGGCTTATTTCAATGGATGAAATCAGTGGAAAATTCCGGGGAAGATTTTCTTAGCGCAGTGTGGCTGGGCAGGCGAGAGGAGAGGGAAAGGGAGGGGAGGTAGGGAGGGGAGTCAAGAAAGGGGAGAAATGGCTAAATTGTCAACAATGGATGGGAGTACAGATGAGATTAGGAGTGCTGACTAGTGTTGGACATTGGCAGTACTGATAGATGATACAAGCCACCAACTGAGAGCCCAGGCAAATTCAAAATAACACAGAATCACAAAAGTGATGCCCCGCGGTATGATCCCTTGCTCCCAAGTGTCACGAAAGTGACGCCCCGTGGTTAAGGGGTTAAAATTTTTCTATTAAGAATTGACTTGAAAACTTTTAAGATACAGGATGTTAAAGAAATTGGACGATAGTTAGAGGGTTGGGAATGGTCACCCTTCTTTGGGACTGGCTGAATGTCATGAAACTTCCAGCAAGAGGGTGGGTAAAACTGAAAGTTGGACTACAAATGTGGGCGATTGTGTGTGTGTATGCACCAACGCAAGATTGTGCTAGCAGAGTAAGAAAAGAGTTCTGGACAAATGTGGAAGCGTGAATGGAAAAGTTTGAAAGGAATGAGAGAGTGTTTTTGATTGGAGATATGAATGGGAAAGTAGGGAATGTGAAGGTGGATGGAGTAGTTGGTGAGAGAGGTGTGCCTGCAGAGATGGATGAGAGTGGCAGTGCATTAGTGGATATTTGTGCCGGGAGGGGTTTGGTGATAGCCAATACCGTCTTCAGGCACAATGATCCATAGGTACAGTACACGTGGCGAGTGATGAGAAGGGTGGGTGGTAAACTGAATGAACAGAGAGCAGTGATTGATTATGTGTGTGTGTAAATGAATGGATGAGAAGGTGTGTAATGGATGCAAGAGTATATAGAGGTTGGAGGAGTGGACTTTCCGACCATAACTTGGTAGTGGTCACAATCAAGGCCCATAGAAAATGAAGAAATAGAAGAAGGGAAGGACAGGAGGAAGTACTTCATGCAAAGAGATTGGAAAGGTTGCAAGAGGATGGAAAAAGGGCAGAATATAAGAGGGAAGTGGAAAAGCGATTGGGTAGATACAGATTGCAGCAAATGGGGGATGTTGAAGGTGTGTGCAAGATATTCACACAAGAAATCTGTCCAGCATGTGAGGTGGTGTGTGGGTTGAAGAGAAGACGAAAGGGGGTGCAGGGAAGCGCATAGTGGAATGAAGAGGTGAGACAGGCTGTGCCACAAGAGAAGAAAGCATATAGTGATTGGATGAGAAACAGGGGCGTGTAAGAAGTTAAGAGACAGAAGAAAGAGTTATATGTAGAGAGGAAGAGAGAGGTGAAGAGATTAGTAGGAGAGAGTAAGAAGAGAGTGGATGAGGAATTTGGAAGGAATTTGAGTGTAAAGTGGAGGGAATGTAAGGAAATGTTCTAAGAGATGTAAAAAGTTAGACAACGTGCCAAAGAAGTTAGTTGGGGAGTGAAAGATAAAAATGGTAGATTACTAGTGGAGAAGGGAGAAAAAGTGAGCAGATGGAGAAAACACTTTAAAGAATTGTTGAACATAGAGAATGAAAGTAATGCGAGTGTAAGTGGCTGGGGAATAGCTGAGAGATGGAGGGATGTGAGAAGACAGGAAGACATCAGTAGGATGGAAGTTGTGGAAGCAATGAAGAAAGTTAAAACGGGGAAAGCTCCAGGAATTGATGGAATGTGTGGTGAAAAGCTGAAGCATGGGGAAGAGATAGTAGTATAATGGATGTGAACTATGTACAGATTGGCCTGCGAGGAAGGTAGAGTCCTGGAAGATTGGAAGTCAGGTATAATTATTCCCCTGTACAAAGGAAAAGGGGAAAATGAACTATGTGGTAATCATAGCGGCATTTGTCTTCTTAGTGTAATAGGAAAAGTATATGGTAGGACACTTACCGACAGAGTTAGGGAAATAACAGGAATTAGTCGGAGAAAAACAGGGGGGTTTAGGAAGGAAAGAAGTTGTGTAGATCAGATATTCATTCTTAGATCGTTGGTGGAAAAGTTTCTCGAGAAGGGAAAGATGTTGTATGCAGCCATCATGGATTTGGAGAAAGCATATGACAGGGTGGATAGACAAGGATTGTGGAAAGAATTAAGAATATATGAAGTAGATGGGAAGTCCGGATATATATATATATATATATATATATATATATATATATATATATATATATATCCGGACAGGATAGAGCCAAAGGCATGTCCAGGTAGTGGCAACATCCGGATAATGAACATTTTTCCCCAGCCACACCCAGACCCTTCCTATACCCACCTCCACCCAAGACCTAACTTATGTGTACAGTACCAGTGCTTAATTTGGCAGTGTTTGCCGGTCATTCAAGCTATTTAGACATCAAAACACACATAGACATATCAAAAGTAATGGTAAACAGCAAGATAACCATGAAGAGAATCCACGTAAAACCAAAACACACCTTACCTATACACTACTGTATATTCAGTCAATCAATCAATCAATCATTTCCTGTGGCACCCTTGGGGATGCATAGGGCCTCGATGAACTCACACCACCACATCCTATCTTGTGCTAACTCCTCAAGATCTCCCCAACACTCATCTCCAGCTTCCCGTCTCATTGTCCTCACCCACGTCTCTTTTGGCCTTCCTCTACCTCTCCTACCAAGTGCCACCCACCCTGGTGTACCTCGTACTATTCCCTGTCTCCTAAACACATGTCCTAGCCACTTCCATCGTGAGAATCTAACATATTCATCGATCGGCTGCACTCCCGTTATTTCTCTAATTCTACTATTTGGTATCCTTTCCCACCACTTAACTCCTAATATTCTTCTAAGTGCTTTATTTTCAAACACCAAGAATTTATTTTCCATAGTCACTGTGCTGTACCAAGACTCGTGTCCATAAATTAAGATACTCCTAACCATTACCTTATAAAGTTTGATTTTTGTATGAACAGAAAAATTGTTATTATTCCAAATATTTTTAAGCATTCCCATTGCCTGATTAGCCTTCTTTAACCTTTCCTCGAATTCAAAGTTCAAAGAACCATCCTTGGCTAAATAAGTACCTAAATATTTAAACCTATCAACTTGCTTTACAACCATACCTCCAATTACACATTCCCTGCGCATTTTCCATATTCATATTGATTATTTCAGTTTTTCCACAATTAATAACCAAACCCACCTTGCGACCTTCACTCACCAAACAGTCCAACACTCTCTGCATCTCTTCTGGCCCATCACAAATCAAAACTATATCATCTGCATAATCTAAATCCAAAAGTTTCCTGTTCTCTCCCCAAAGTATACCTGCACCGGTTTCTGTTCCAACACGTTTCATAATGTAATCAATGACCAATATAAATAATAAAGGCGATAGAACACCACCTTGAATTACTCCGGACTTGACTTCAAACGAATCACTCAGGCAACCATCAACCATCACTTTACAAAATGTGTCCCCATGCATGTTCATAATGACCCTCACAAACTCCTCTGGTATTCCATAATGTCTCATGATCTTCCCCATAGTCTCTCTCGAAACACTATCAAAAGCCTTTTCAAAATCAACAAAACAAAAACTTAACGGTACTCTCATTTCATTAACTTGCTGCATCAAATGCCTAACTATAAAGATATGATCATTGCAACCACGTCCCTTTCTAAAACCAGCCTGTTCATCCCTCAGAATACCCTCAACCACTGGCTCCAACCTATTTAACAACACTCTACTGAAAACTTTCAAAGCTATCGGTGACAAAGAGATTCCCCTCCAATTACCACATTCACTCAGGTCTCCCTTCTTCGGAATTTTAACAATTACACCATTCTTCCAAAATGATGGTAGTAACCCCGTCACCCATATCTTATTGAATAGCTTGGTCAAGATCATTATTAATCTATCCCCCTCCACTTTAAACATTTCCGGAAATAAACCATCCTCCCCTGGTGCCTTGTTATTCTTTAACTGTTTTACTGCTTTCTCCACTTCTGCAAGCCTCAACTCTCCTGTTTCTATATTTAAATCTTCCTGAGCAGACGGTATATCCTCTTCTGGTGGTATTGGTCTATTAAGAACTGTCTCAAAATGCTCTTTCCATCTATTTTTAATATCTCCATCTTTGGTCAATAAATTTCCTTCCCTGTCTCTAACTGGTATTTCCTTGCGTTTACCTGCATTACCACTCAGTTCTCTAATCGATTCATATGCTATTCTTTGACTCTGTCCATCATTTTTGTTTATTAAGATTTCAGTCTCTGCAACCTTTTCATCCACACATCTTCTTTTCTCTCTCCTAGCTAACCTTCTTACTTCTGAATTCAAACTCCAGTATGCAGCTCTTGCTAATTCAATCTCTCGTTCATCAACGCATTGCATCTCACTCCTCAATTTAGCCTCACCTCTCCTTTTTATCATATCCCACGTTTCCTCTGATATCCATTTCTTTCTCCTGAATCTATGTCTCCTTCCAATCGTACATTCAGCAGTCTCATGCAAAACTTTGTTCACATCCTCCCACATCTCATCTACACTTCTCTCCCCCTCTTCCAACGTTTCCAACACCAAAAACCTATTTCTGCATTCTAATCTGAATTCCTCCTTTTCTTCTCCTTCCCTTCTAAGCTTAACAATATCGTATCTACCAACACCAGATTTTTCCTTCTTCTGATTTTTAAGTTTAAACCTTATTTTTGCAATGCTGAGTTGATGGTCACTGCCAATATCCGCTCCCCGTTTAACATGAACATCTAGCAGAGAACTTCTATGCCTCCTACTGATAGCGATGTGATCAATCTGATTTTTATATTTTCCACACGGCGACACCCAAGTTGTCTTGTGTATATTGCAATGCTGAAAGAGTGTGCCCCCGATGACTAAGTCATTTGCTAGACAGAAGCTTCCAAACCTCACTCCGTTTTCACTCATCCTACTACCAACTCCCATCTTACCCATACATGCCTCAAATCCCTTATTTGAGCAGCCCATTACTGCATTAAAATCTCCAACGCAGATGAAAACATCATGTCTAGGTACCCTTCCTACTCCTTCTTGCAACTTTTCATAAAATGTGTCTTTCCTTTCATCGAGTGCATCATTAGTAGGTGCATAACACACAAACAGACTGATGTTGCCATGATTTGATTTAAACCGTGAGTATAACAATCGCTCATCTATAGGATCCCACTCACATAATGCCTTATTTGCCTGACAACCCAGTAACAATCCTACTCCCTGATAATGCATTCCGTCCTGTCGGCCAGATATCAATAAACGTATACCA
This sequence comes from Coenobita brevimanus, assembly GCF_032717465.1. NCBI lineage: Eukaryota > Metazoa > Arthropoda > Malacostraca > Decapoda > Coenobitidae > Coenobita > Coenobita brevimanus. The sequence continues at coordinate 12,606,764 of NC_137041.1, forward strand.
TCCTCCAAATCCAACTTATCAACTCCAGTTAATCTAGTTTCTGTCAGAGCACAAATATCAAGTCCATAATTTTGAAAAACCTTCACTAACTCATCAATTTTACCGTCATGATTTAGCGTTCTCACATTCCAGTTACCAATTTTAATTGTATTTTTTGCATTAACAAATGAATTAGATTGTAATTGAGGCAACCGTGAGATTCTTAGCACCCCCTGCCCATTTAAGGGCTGCACGGGACTGGGGGCCATTATTGTTCTTTCAGAGTCCATCAAGGTTTCTTTGGCTAACTTCCTGAACACCTCGCCAATGTGTTGCAGTCGCAGTAGGCAGCTAACTTGCCTGATTGCCCACACCCGAAAGACCCAGCTATGCTGTAGCCAGTCACGTGCCGGCATGCTTCCCAGCCATTTCACTCTCAAGGAGTTCCTCTCTGCCTGAGAAAGCAACCACCCCCCTGCTCGCGAGGGCTTTTGATCTGTGTAGGTAGAGGGCGATCACTCCCTCACTAGCCATATACAGTGTATATACAGTGTATAGGCTACACTCACCAGTACCCTTCCTTTATTCGGTAGTGTTTTCATGTCTTTCTGGCATACTTTGGCATTAAAACATACATAGGAATATCTTAAATATTTTTCAACACGAAGAAAACCATGCAGAAAAACCACTTAAAACCAAAAAACCACCCCACCTAAACACTACTTATACAGTACCCTTCCTTAATTTGGTAGTGTTTTCAGGTCATTCTGGCATACTTTGGCATCAGAACATACATAAGAATATCCTAAATAATTTTCAACGTCAAGAAAACCATGCAAAAAAAAAAAAAAAACACACACACACACACACACACACACACACACACACACACACACACTGAAAACTAAAAAACACCCTAGCTAAAAGCTACTGTATCTACAGTACCTCTCCTACCTCTCCTATTTTTGGCACTTTTCGGGTCATTCTGCCATTTTGTGATCTCAAAACACACATAGGAATATGCTGAACAAATTTTAGCACCATGGAAACTGTGAAAGAAACCTAAAGCTACCTGCTGAAACACATTCAGTTGGGGTACTTAACTCCCAGTGCACTGCCACCAGGCTTTGTAACTCTCCACCTCCAGCAGGTTGTCTCGTGTGGTCTACTAGCAAACGCTAGTGCTTAACAGAGGTCAAAGAACTCGTCCTCGTCATCCTCAACTTGCTGGAGGTGGGCAATGACCAATGATGTGCGGTGCAGTTATGGTGGCCTACCCACCTCAGGAGACTCTGAAGACAGCTGCAAACTTATGTCTAACAGAGACTCAGTGGCTGTCGACATGCTTGATTGCGGGTCCAAAGGTGAAGGTGGGAAATGAACTGGTGGTGGTTGTGGTGGTGAGAATGGGCTGGCACTCGTGAGGATCGCAGGCTTGAAGAACGAGTCAATCCTGGTCTGCCGGTAGGACCGACTATTCTGCCAGAGGATAACAGCGTCCCGGACTGCCCGCAACTCCATTGCCAGACTGAGTGGAACCAACTCCCTGTCACAGTGTGGGTGCTCAGCATACTCCAGCATCCCCTCCAGGTAACCACAGAGGACACTGAGACGAGGGCGTGAAGGAGTTGAGGAGGGCTGTGAGTTAATGTCCTCATCCTCATCCTCATCAGTCCTGCCGTCCTCTTCCATGCCCGCAGAGGCAGCAGTGGCAATTTCCTCATCAGACATGGTCTGATAACCAAGATCGCCACCGTCGTCATCCAACCAATCCTGCATGTCATTGAAGTTCACCTCTGTCCTGCCTCTCTAAGGTGACTGTGGAAATCATCCCCATCAAACCCCTTGAAATCATGCTCAGCTTTGATTCCCTGCAGGAGACGAGACCAACCACTTTCGAGGGTTTTGACGGAGACTTCCTTCCACGCATTCGCCCAGTTGAGAACACAGCAGACTTCAGGTCGTAATGCTGAAGATTCTGCAAGGTCTGCTCCCCACGTGTGTCCTCCACCACGTCCTTGTCCTCCAGTGTCACCATCACCTTGTTCAGGAACCTCCAGTGGTACAGTCTCTTGAAAGCCATGATTACACCCTATTCACTGGTTGAATCAGAGCAGTTGCATTAAGTGGCAGAAACATTCACCTAATCTGCCTGTCAAAAGCAACCAAATTCTTCTCAGATGGATGTGCAGGAGCATTGTCCAGGAACAGGAGTGCCTACACCTGATCGCAAACGATTCCAAGGACATGCATTTGATAACAGATAACCTCCTTGATGAGATGTCTCTGGAGCCAATCTCTGAAGATCCTAGCAGTAAATCAGGCTTTCACAGAATGGTACCATACAGCAGGCAGGCTATCCATTAACCTACAGAGACAACATGGTTATTTTGCATGCCCAACAACAACAAGTTTGAGATGGTGTGTCCCATTAGCATTGGCACAGCACAAAACAGAGACACATTGTCTGGATAACTTCCAACTAGGCACAGACTTTCTCATTCCTCAGCAAGGGTGTGGGTGAGCAAGGAGCGGTGGAACAGACCATATTCATCAGCGTTATAGACTTGACCAAGGGCAAGGCCCTCGTCCTTGATCAAGCACTGTAATTTCTGGTGAAACGGGTGTACTTCCTCCACTGACACATCCAATGCTTTGCCGTGTGCCTTATTCCCAGTAAGTCCACGGCATAGCTTGAACTGTAAAAGCCACCCCCTCAGACGTCTTGAAGTCCTGCATGTTGTGCAGGCATGCGAACTTCTCAGCAGCCGCCTTCATCTCGGTTCCATTCACTAGCACACTGGCCCAATGTTGCTGATAAAACCATATCAAAGTCAACCAGTTGATAATGCTGTGCCGAGCCTTGGCCATTATCTTCCTGTTGCCGCGATGTGTGCTTCCATCAAAGTCCTGTCTGTACTACATGCCCTTACTGTGTGACTTCTTGATATTGAACAATGTTGAACGGGCTAGATCATATTCGTGAAGAATGAGTCCTGGGGTCCAGCCCGCATCAACCTTGCCCAATATTTCATGCTTCTTCTCCCGACTCAGAACCCTCTTCTGCTTCTCAGGTGGTGGTGGGGCCATCACCACAAACACAAGCACAGCAGGGCCACAACCTGAAGGTAGGGAACCACCACAAAAGCAACCACAGTCACAGCCATCGTTGCAAGCAGAACCACTCAAGAGGGGCAGAAAGGCGGGAACTGAGGTGTGGGCTTCTGTTCACCAGCAAGCAGTACAGTAACAGTGCTGCCATATCGCACCCAACGGATGCTCTCAAACACAGAGGAAGCCACATGTAGCAAACTGACATCTGTCTCTAATGTTCACTTCCGTTTGCCCAGGCAAGGGTTAGTACATGACAGCAACAGCAGGTGACCAAAAGCTCACCGTCTCAGGCAGTGTATGATTCATTCAGCCTGCCAGGTGACTCTGACCGTTCAGTAAGAAAACGGGCAGGTGTGCATGATGGGGGGTTTCTGCACTAATCCTGGAGGCCAGAGGACTCCCACCTTCGGTGTAGGGCCGGATGGGCGGTTTTACCATACATTTACTCGTGGGCTGTGGTCTGTGTTACACGCGCGGTGACCACTGGTACCCCTTAGCCGGGAATAATGCTCACCTCCTCCGTTCAAAAATAACCATATAATTTTCTCAAAGATATGCTCCATGTCATTCCCGGGCAAAATTACATAGGATATCTTTACCTCACCTTACTGAACCTAACCTTTCCTAGTAGGGCTGCTTGGCTAAGGTGGTTGAATGTGGTACTGAAACAAATACCCATATCGAATGGAAGTGTATAGTACAGTACAGTATTGTACTCTACATACTGTACACAAATATGGTACTGTACTGTACTGTAGCACTATCATATGTGTTTGTACAGAAATTACTGTACTGATACTCTTATTGTCATGATATCATGTCAAGGAATCTCTTTGTGTGTGTGGTGCATGTGTGCCTCTCGATGTCCATGCAATTTTCAACCATCAGTAGAGATGCAGATGGGCGCTGTCACTGAACATGTACTCGTGGGTTGTGGTCTGTGTTACACTCGCAGTGGCCACCTGCACCCCTCAGCCAGGAACCATGCTCGCCTTGTCCTTTCAAAAATAACCATAGGATTTTCTCGAAAATATGCTCAATATGTTTCCCAGGCAAAATTACATAGGTTAAAATGTATTGTACCTTACCAGACCTAACCTATCCCAGTACATCCATCCAATATATTACCGTTATGCCGGGAATCGAACCCGGGACTCTCAGGTGAGAGCCAGACAGCATTCCACCACACCACGACCAGGTAAAAGTTATCTCACACTGTCACAATCCTGTAACCAATGTCCCTCCACCCCCAGTGTGGGCCTGAAGAGGATGAGATAACCCCCTGGCACTCGGGCAAGTGGATGCTTTTAATCTATCCCAAGCACTTATGACAAGTCAGAATGAAGAAAGAAACCTGTACTGAACACAGGAAAACTCATCCAATATATTACCATTATGCCAGGAATCGAACCCGGGACTCTCAGGCGAGAGCCAGGCAGCATTTTGGCTTGCCGTATAGATTAAAAGCCTCTACTTGCCTGAGTGCCAGGGGGTTATTTCATCCTCTTCAGGTCCACAGAGGGGGCGGAGGGACATTGGTTACAAGATTGTAACAATGTGAGATAACTTTTGCCTGGTCGTGTTGTAGTGGAATGCTGCCTGGCTCTCACTTGAGAGTCCAGGTTCAATTCCCAGCATAATGGTAATAGACTGGATGATTTTTCCTGTGTACAGTACAGGTTTCTCTCTTCCCTATCCCATTATGGTTGCTTTGCAGTGGTGGATGACTGTGGCATTAAAACGAATATCCATACCGAATGAAAGTATACTGTACAGTATTGTACTGTACATACACACATACATTACTGTACCGTGTACAGTACAGTACTGTAATTCTATCATATGCATTGGTACAGAAATTACTGTATTGTACTGATATTGTACTCAGCGTGGGAAGGTCACACTGTGTGTGTGTGTGTGTGTGTGTGTGTGTGTGTGTGTGTGTGTGTGTGTGTGGTGCATGTATCTCCCGGTGGCTGCACGACTTTCTGCCTTCGGTAGAGAGGCAGACAGGCACTGTCACCAAACATGTACTCATGGCTTGTGGTCTCTGTTTGATGCTGGTAGCGGTTGGATAAGACATTCCCCTGTGGTTGCGTGACTTTCAACATTTGGTGGAGAGGTGGACAGGCACTGTCAATGAACATGTTCTCATGGCTTGTGGTCTTTGCTACACACACGGTGGCAGTGAGGAAAGAGCTAGCCCGGTGGCCGCTTGATATTAGACATTGGGTGGGGATACGTACTTACGTTTTGACACCACTTGCTAGTTACAATCGTATTGCTCGGGTAATGGAGGTTCAATGGGAGTGATCAAATGAGCGCGCAACTTTGACCAGTCAGTACAAGGGTGGATGGACATTTTAGCTCTGGTTGTGGGTTACAGACTTCTTCCCACTCACCACTCGAGCCCAGTGGCCATGATACCGAATGTTTGGACATGTTGGCTGGTCGGCTGAAGTTCTCGGACATTTTTATGTCTGGGTAATAGCAAGTAAATTCGGATAATGGCTTAACCCGCCCCATCCCGACCACTTTTCCACCACTGACTCCTCCCAATCCTGACCATTTTTGGATTTTTTTTTTTTTTTGCTCAAACCTCCGCATTTGGTGAGAAACATCGAAAAATCATAGAGAAATCGCTCACCTGAGGTCTAAAATACCCGATACAGGTAGCAGTACCTCCTCATCTTACTGTGTTTTCTATCAGGCTGGCTCCAAAGAAAACGAGTTTTGTGGGAGTGCAACCATTCCACACCACTCATAAACGGTATTTATTTATTTATTTGGTACGAATTTATATGTAGTACGAGAGTATATTGGTTTTCACACAGTAATATAGGCAATATAAGCATTGTTTCACTCATGAAACACATCAACATACCTGACCTTTTTTGGCGACATTACCTGATCGTCATTTCTGACTGTTTCTTCCTCTAATGCTATGTAAAGTTTGTCCTCCACATTGTCATCGATTGGGGAATCACTCTGGCCCTGAATTTCGTACCGTGGCATGACATGGCTTTACTGGCCAGGTCACTGGTAACAGGTGAATTGTTGAGACTATGGCATGCAGAGGGGGGGAGGTCATGTTGGGTAAGGTATTGTCCCTGCCTGGCATCTTGTAGAGGAAGGTGTCCCGTGTATACATACCAAAAATCACCTGCGAAAATTAAAAATTGTGCAAATTAGGGACCTTGCAATTCATTCGCGTTTATGCATGTCAATGAGATGAGCAGTGACAAAATGTGAGGACGTTAATTCACGTCGACGGGACGCCGCGGGATAATAGAGCCAAGGGCCAGCAACCGGATAATGAACTCGACCGGATAATGAACATCCGGATAATTGGGGGATCACTATATATACGTATTATATATATATATATATATATATATATATATAATTGAGGATCACTATATATACATATTATATATATATATATATATATATATATATATATATATATATATATATATATACATATATATATATATATATATATATATATATATATATATATATATATATATATATATATATATATATATATATATATATATATATATATATATATATATATATATATATATATATATATATATATATATATATATATATATATATATATATCATCATCATAATCATCATCATCATCATCAGACATTGTGGTCCACCGCAGGACTGGCCTATCCCTACCGAAGCAGGGACAATACAGCCAATGTATCTCTACCCAGTGGCTTAGGCTGTCTGGTAGAGACTGTATGTAGGGTGAGAAGTGCTTGTAAGTGTAATTGTTATGTTGTAGTGGCTTTGGATGTGTGTGTAGTCTGTGAACCAAGTGTAATCGGCCCGCCTTAAGCCGACTGGGTGCAAGCATACTAGTATGCGACACTGGTTCAACCACATCACCCCTTGTGTCCGCCAAATAGCAAGTGGCTTGGTGAACGCTTCCAAAGTTTTTACAACTCTGGCGGGAGGCAAACCCATGCTCACCAGCGTGCGAAACGCACACTCTACCACTGTACCACAGAGGCTCATATATATATATATATATATATATATATATATATATATACAGTATATACTGTACCACAGAGGCTCATATATATATATATATATATATACACGAGGTGCTACCCAAAAGGTCAAGTAATTTGAATATTGTAGGAAAATAAGATACCTTACCTCTTCGTTCTCACTGTCGCCTTCGAATTAGTCCCCTTTGGCATGTATACAGTGGTCCCAGCATTTTTTCCGTGAGTCCATGCATCCCTGGAAGACTTTAGGCGTGATGCTCTTGAGCAACTCCTGCAATTCTGTCTGGATCTCCTCAGTTGAGTCAAATCGATTCCCTTTCAGTCGTAATTTCAGCTTGGGAAACAGTAAAAAGTCTCAGGGGGCAAGGTCAGGCAAATAGGGCAGGTGGGGAATGACTACTGTGTTAGTGGAAGCCAGGAACTGCCGGACAGCACTTGATATGTGGGCGGGACCCAGTCCTTGTTCTTCCACTGTTCTGGACGTTAGCGGTGGATGTTCTCCCTCAGACGCTGCAAAACTTCATGGTAAAACTTTTTCGCTGACAGACTGACCAGGTGGGACGAATTCCTTGTGAACAATCCCTTGGATATCGAAGAAAATGATCAACATCGACTTGACACTGCTGCACCATTCATCTGCCATTGCAAAACCGCCAAACCACCTACACACCATGTTACAGTAGTAAGCGTAGCTCAATAACACGTCTGCTCACACACACGGCTGGGGCCACACTGACGCACAACAGGTGCTGTTGACTCCTCCTAGCGGCAAAAGGCAAAATTGCAAACAGTTGGCTCCCTCTCTTCAAATTACTGGAACTTTTGGGTAGCACCTTGTGTGTATATATATATATATATATATATGGACCCTCTATGGTACAGTGGTAGACTGTGCTTTTCATACACGGGTGAACCAGGGTTCGCTCCCCGCCAGGGTGATAAACTTGGGGAGTGTTCACCCGGCCATGTACTGCATTGGCAGACTCAGGGGGTGCTGTGGTTGAACCAGTGTCGCATACTATAAAGTATGCTTGCACCCAGTCGGCTTGTGTCGGCCAATTACACTTGGTTCACAGACTACACACAGAGCCATTCCAACACTACAGTTACACTTACAAGCACTTCTCACCCTACATACAGTCTCTACCAGACAGCCTAAGTCACTTGATAGAGATACATTGGCTGTATCGTCCCGACTTCGGTCGGGATAGGCCGGTCCTGCAGTGGATACTCAAACGGCTGATGATGATATATATATATATATACATATATATATATATATATATATATATATATATATATATATATATATATATATATATATATATATATATATATATATATATATATATATATATTCATCCTAGTTGTTGCCAAGCGTTTCCAAATATGTTAAATTGTAGGGATTTTAAGAGGAGAGAATGTTCAAGTTGGTCTTGTCGTGGATGGCAGGAGAAAGATAAACATGAGTCTGGGCTATGATTGCAGTTTTATTCTCCAGGGGAAGTTATCTTGACAAGAGCAGTACTAAGGCAAGAGCGGTTTATGCTAGCTAACTCCGTGTCCTTTAGTCCTGCCTTTTCCACGTGCCTCTTTTTTCACCTATTGCATCCTAACTCCTTCTGCTCTGACTCTCCAATTACCCCTGTATATAACTGATTGGGTCATGTGTGAGGGTATGTGTGTGTGTGAGGAACTTTCCACACTTGTGGAGTTTTGCATTCGGCGTCATACTGTGCTGCGTGCGAAGTTCTCTAGCTAGAATGTGCACTGTTGTTTCATCCAGCTCTCTCGAGCTTAGCCACGACTTTCTTCAAACCTCTATATTACATATTACCAGCATATATGTCACTAGTTATTATGTAGTGTGTTATCATATTTTAGTGTCCTGACATCGCTTGGTCATGCCAAGCTGGTGTACCTACGACAGCAGTTATTAAGAAATTACATATCCTCTCATAATCTGTTAATACATGGTATTAATCACAATATAGTACCAGACACAATAGTATTGTAGAACCATAACGTATTGTATGGAGTTATTACATGGTATTAAAAACTGAACATAGAACATTGCATTGTAGCGATAATGTATATATGCATTTATACAATGGTAATATAGTGACACTACCATGCCAAAACTATAATGAGAATCAGTCATATATAATGTACAGTACCGATTATCTGTAAATATAGATATATTAATATTGTTATATACAATGGATAAATGTATATCAGTTTTATCATTTATGGATAGTTAGTTTAATGTTATATATGTTGGCCCATAATTTTCCTTCATTTCTCTCTCTCTCTCTCTCTCTTTGGATATGGTATATATCTGAGCACCAATCTAAATTCAGTTAATTTTTTCCTACATTCCATATCCCCTCTGGCCCTGTTCCTCACAGAACCACAAATCTCTCCCCCTACCGAAATATCCCCATTTTGCTTTCCTGGTTACCATCTTCTAAGAAACTTCCATATCAAGGGTGGCACCTGCTGTTATATCAAATCTGAATATGTAGTTGACACCGTTTTAAACTTCAGCTAATTTTGATTACTCACTGTATAAACTAAATTATCCAAATATTACCAAATATATCTGTGTAGTCTATCGGTCCCTCAATGCTTCTTCAGAAGCCAGTGTATTTAACTCAATATCCACACAGCTGAGTAACCTTAACCATGCCCTTAGCACCGAAATTACCTTTTGGGTGATTTTAACGTACATAATGTTGAACGGTTATTGCATTCTGCCAGGACTGACGATGCTGGTCTAGAGTGCGAACTGTTTGCAGAATCTTTTAAACTCATGCAGTTGGTAAAGCAACCAGAATGCCAAACAATCCTGACCATACTGAAATTGTCCATCTCTTGGATCTATATCCTGACCATTGATGTAGACACTGGGGGGGCAGGGGGGGTAGTTTGCCCCCCCTGAGAAAATTTTGGGGAAATGTTGAAAGGGATTTTTGGCATACAGTTTTCCTAATGTTACTACTTGTATAATAAGCAATATAATCTACTTCCCAAAATATTTATTTGGGAGCAATAATTTCCTCTGAAATTGAAAGCTAGACAAAATATTATAAAACCATTGAGAAAAAATGACCAGTTATAACTTAACAATTTCCCCTAACACCTTAGATTATGTGGTTAATATTAGAGCTCTGATGATGTTTTGCACTTGAATGCTGATGAGGTGTAAAAATGGCCTTCCTGTCCCCTCAGCCACATCCTCTGACCCTGCAGCCATATCCTCTCATCCTGTAGCCAGTTGCAACCAAACACTGCACAATTATTGTTACAAACAACTGAAACAAACAGAATTTTTGAAGACTGCATGAAGTCATTTTGATCACCTCAGACTACGTACACATTAGAAGGTAAGCAGATATAAGTATGTGTGCCACTGGCCTCGTTTGGGTGGGGGACAGGGGGATGTGTCCCCCCCCACTCTTTGGAGCCTGGGGGACAGAGTATCTTTTGTCCCCCCGACTTTTCTAGGTGAAAATTTTCAGGATGAATAAATTTACGCCGTTTTTTTTTCCTTAATGAAAAAATCTTTTCTATACAGTACAGTACAGTTCAGGTGATATGAAAATCATTCCCTGCTGAGCGGGGCAGGTCGAGTTGTCACCTGAGTCAAGAAATAAGAGAGGTTAATCCCACTAGATTTGTTTGCTTGTGGCCACCCCTTACGGGTTTAAGACGTCTGGCAATAGACAGACAGACAGATAGATAGATAGATAGATAGAAACCTACCAGATGTATTTACTTATGGTCAGTCTTGACGGATGCACCACCCCTGATGTTTGAGCCAATGAGAATAAAACTAAAAGAATAAGTAGTGGAAAACAGAATTTCTAATGGTTACCACAGGTGCGGCAGCGAATTTTAATTTACACATATATGCTAAGAGGAGAGAGAGAGAGAAATCGCCAAAGAAAATGGGAAAAAGCGATGGCAGCACGAATGTGGGAAAGTTTGTGTGTGTTCGGGCCACTCACGCCAGTGTGGTGACAGATATTTTGGGGGAAAATTCCAAGTGTTTGTCCCCTCTGGCAAAAATCCTGGATACGCCACTGTTCCTGACGAATAATCCCCATCAATACAGGATAGAAGTACTGTCACCACTTGGATCCTCTGACCATAATCTCATCAAAGCCTCATTAGTTAGCCTCCAAACCTCCCCGTTCTGAACCCGTCAGGGTGACCCGATGGCACTTTGATAGGGCAAACTGAGATGGATTTAGAAATTATCTTGCCGAAATTCCATGGCAGACTTTCTTCTCTAGTGATGTCAGTTCTACCTAGTCCCACATCGATGACTTAATACAAGCTGTTATGGATTTATTCGTACAAAGTCAACAGTTCACTAAAAGATCGAACTCTCCAAAATGGTTTGATAGCAACTGTGCCAGAGCAATGACTCCAACGTCATTAGCATATAACTCTTACTTAAAATAAAAAACATCTGAATCACTCTGTCAATTTGAAATTGCTAGAAACCATGCAAAAGCTGTAATAAATCTCGCTAAATCGAACTTTCTAACTCAAGCATCAAAACTACTTAACAGCCCTAATGACAATACAATATTCTGGTCAACTCTCACATCATTCAATAATAACTTTAACAAGTCATCATTCATTCCCCCACTAAAATCTCCAGATGGCAACATTACAAATGACCCACATGGGAAAGCGAATATCTTTGCCGGTGTATTTGTCAGAAATTCAACCATAGAAGTCAGCCAGGACGTCTCAGTACTAGAACCTGACTTTCCTGAAATTGTTCCATTTAAAATACAGACAAGATACGTAAAATCCATCCTAGGCAATTTACCAGCCAACAAAGCACCAGGCCCAGGTGGAATTCTTCCTATTGTTTTGAAAAAGTGTTCCCCAGAACTTGCCTCTGTCCTAGTTAAATTATTTAGACTATGCATACGTACGTCTTCATTTCCTAATTCCCGGAAAGAAGCCAATACCTACCCATTTCCAAATGGAAGTTCCTCTGACCATTCTTATTACAGACCAATAGCTGTCACATCTTCTCATGGTAAAGTACTTGAAATTTTAATTAATAAGCACATAGTTAAACATCTTGAATCCAACAACTTATTTAGCAATAGACAGTATGGTTTTCACCACGAAAGATCCACCATTGACATACTCAGTCTTTTAACTCACACCATCCATCAATCAAATGACCAACATGGAGAAACTCATACGGTAACACTTGATATTTCTAAAGCTTTCAACAGAGTGTGGCACCGTTCCCTGCTGTCCAAACTCCCTTGCTATGGAGTTCCTCTGCTTTCCTCATATCTCAGTGACAGAAAATTAAGAGTAAAGGTAGATGTTGTATATTCCAATTTCCACACAATTAATGTCGGCGTGCCACAGGGATAACTTCTGGTGCCAACCCTGTTCCCGTTTCATGTTAGTGATCTCTTATCCGTCACCCACAATCCCATCCATTCATATGCAGATGACTCAACACTTCACAATTCATTCACACTCAAACACACATTTACAAAGTTTAATATCTTTAACTTTCAATTCAGTACAACCATCTTCATAAATCAAGACATATCTATGATCAGTGAATGGGGACAAAATAACCTTGTCTCATTTAATGCTAGTAAAACCAAATGTATACAATTTACCAACAGACAGATATTGAGATTCGCATGAAATCTTCATTGCTACTAATGTTCCAATCCCCAAAAGTACTGAAATTCTCGGTGTCTCACTTAACAATGCCCTCAGCTGGACCTCTCATGTTAGATCACTTGCTAAAACCGCCTCAAACAAACTTGGATTATTGTACAGAGTCCCTAATTTCATCACTGACGAGCAGTTAGCAATAAGAGTCATGTGCACTCTCAGCTTGAATATTGCTCACCCTTGTGGAATGGATGTGGAGAGGTTGGACTAAAACAACTACACAAAATTTAGAACAAAGCTGCTGGAATTGTTAATAACCCTGCTATTATAAATAAACTACCTCCCCTACAAATATGATGGAAAGTTGCCTCCCTTGCATTATTTAACAGATACTTTTATGGCAAATGCTCCAACGAAGTTGTGTCCATTGTGTTGCCTCTCCATGCCTTCCCTAGCGCCACACGAACATCAGGTAGCGTTCATGACTGAAATGTCACACAGCCATATTGCAGAACTTCTGCCCATCAGTATTCTTAATACCCCGAAGTGCATTTCTCTGGAACTTGCTTCCTCAGAGTTGTTTCCCCCCAAACTTCAACCTACAGCTGTTCAAATCCAACTGTTACAGATATTTTCTGAATGGAGAACGCTGGTAATCTGGTGTATGGATATATATATTTTTTTAATCATTTGTTTTTCCTTCGTCTGTTCTGTTATCAATACAGATATATATATATATATATATATATATATATATATATATATATATATATATATATATCATCATCATCATCATCAGCCATTATAAATCCACTGCTGAACAAAGGCCTCCCCCAACCTTCTCCACGAATTCCTTGGCTGAGCCAATCTTTGCCACGTTTTCCCTGCAAATTTCTCTGTCTCATCTCTCCACCTCCTGTCTGGCCTTTTTCTGCTACGCTTACCATCTCTTGGTGTCCAGTCAGTCAACTTCTTGTTCCATCGATTATCCCTTGTTCTTGCTACATTGCCTGCCCACCTCCATTTCTGTTCTTTTATAACTTATATAATATCTTTGACTTTAGTCTGCACTCTCACCCAAGTCGATGTTTTCCTGTCTCTTAAAGATATTCCCAACATTGACCTTTCCATTGCTCTCTGAGAACAAATTAATTTATTTTCCATTGATTTTGTCAGTTTCCAAGTCTCACAACCATACGTCACAGCTGGAATTATACTTTCGTTATATACTTTTCCTTTCTTACAAACTGGCAAGCTATTTTTCATAGTGTCTCTACGTTTACCGAAAGCTTTCCATCCAACTGTAATGCGTCTTTTTATTTCGCTATCATTATCTTTCGTTAATTTTAGTATTTGTCCCAGGTAATTGTATTCCTCAACTTCTTCAAGGATTTCTCCACTTATTCTTATGACGCTCTTTGGTGTTTGAGGATTAAACATTACTTTAGTTTTACTCTAGTTCATCTTTAGCCCTACTTTGAGACTTTCTCATTCAGGTCATTTAACATTTCTTGCAATGTCTCTGCTTTTTCTGAGATTAGGACAATGTCATCTGCAAATCTTAAATGGTTTAGCTTTTCTCCATCCATGTTTACTCCTTTGTCTTCCCAGTCTAGCTTTCTGAAAATACTTTCTAGGCATGCTGTAAATAACTTTGGTGAAATTGCATCTCCCTGACGCACGCCCTTCTCAATCTTAATTTTCTCTGAGTCCTTATGTAATTTAACTGTAGCAGTTCCCTCTTTATATATGTTTTCGAGCAGATTTACAATGTTCTCATTCACTCCTTGTTCTCGCAATGAATTTATAATTGCTATGTGCTCCACTGAGTTGAAAGCCTTTTCGTAATCAACAAAACCTAAGCACAGTGGTTTATTATATTCTGTAGTTTTCTCAATTAGCTGATTCATTGTGTGCAGATGATTAGTGGTCGAATACCCGCATCGGAATCCTACCTGTTCACGAGGTTGGTTTTGCTCCAAATTTTTAGCTATTCTGTTTGTAAGGACTTTAGTGAAAAGTTTGTAAATGACTGATAGCAAGCTAATGGGTCGATAGTTACTAAGGTCTTTTGAGTCGCCTTTTTTATAAAGTAGAATAACAATTGCATTACACCATATTTTGGGAATTTTCTTCTGTTTTATACATTGGGTAAATAAGTGAGCAAGCCTATTTTGTACTTCTGCTCCTGCATCCAACAGTAAATCTGCTATTATTCCATATTCTCCCGGAGCCTTCCCTCTTTTCATATTTTTAAGAGAAATATTTACTTCGTCTGGTGTTACCTCAAGTATTTCACTTGTGTCAACAGAAAAGTTAGCTATTGGTACTACTGTCTTTGATGCATACAGTTCTTTGTAAAATTCTTCAACTCGCTTCAGCATCATATCTCTGCATTTAATGGCTTCACCGTTTTTGTCTTTTAATGATGTAATTTGTTGCTTTCCAAGTGCCATTTTATTTTGGACCTGTTTCAGACTTTTTCCTTTTTTGATGGTTTCTTTGATTTGATCCATGTTTCTCTTTCTTTTTTCTTCTCTTGGTCTGTTGTTGATAAGCTTATTTGATTCCGCTCGTTCTATTTCATCTTTCTTTGCTTTTACTTTCATTACCTTTCTTTTTTTTCATAAGCTCAAGTGTCTTCTCTGTATACTTCCCGGCTTTGGTTGTATCAGATTTTCCTACTACCCCCGCTGATTCTTTTAGGACTTTTGTTAGTCTGTCATTCAACTTATCAATGTCACATTCAGCATAACTGAGAGCCTGAAATCTGTTCCTTATTCCAACTGAAAAGCTGCTTTGTTTTCGCTGACTTTTATTTGGCATATCTTTTTGTCTTTAATCATCTTCTTTCTTTCACTTTTGAAATTGAATCTTGCTGTGCAACCCACCATTCTATGGTCACTTCCAATATTTACTTTGTTGATAACTGTGACGTTTGTGATTGTGTTATTCTTATTTGCTATAATGAAGTCGATTTCATTCTTTGTATCTCCATTTGGGCTTCTCCAGGTCCACTTTCTCCCTGTTCTTTTGTGAAAGAATGTGTTCATTATTCTCATGTTAAACATTTCTGCGTTTACCAACATTTCTCCTCTTTCGTTCCTTTCTCCCACTCCAAACTTTCCCATAGATGCTTCTCCATTTTTTGATTTTCCAACTTTTGCATTGAAGTCTCCCATGAGTATAGTATAGGTGGTCTTTTCTTCTTCCATAATCTGGGAGATGCCATCATAGAATGTTTCAATTTCTTCATCTGAGCTCTGAGACGTTGGTGCATATACTTGTATCACTTTCAGGGTATATTTTTTTGCACAGTCTTATTACAACCACTGCTGCTGTCAGATGCACTGCTGAATTTAACAATGTTGTCTGCAAGATTTCTGTTAATTAGAAATCCTATACCACTAACTCTTTCATTTTCCCTTCCTCTGTGGTAAAATAGGTGGTCACTGTCATTTAGCTGAATTATATATATATATATATATATATATATATATATATATATATATATATATATATATATATATATATATATATATATATATATATATATATATATCATTTGTCTCAGGGGGTCGCACTTGAATGTTTACTCTTCCTTCCATAAATACAAATTCCAAGTTTGTGATCCTTGCTTGAATTCTGTGCATAGCCAATCGTAATATACTTAATATAATGGAGGAGATTATAACTTCAACTGGAGCTGGGCTACACACATAATATGGATTGAACATACTCATTATTCTTTCCTGGATGCACTGTTTGATTAACTCTATAGTTTGAAACCTAGGTGAAGTTAAAATAATAATTGTGCTTATGTTTAAGTGCATCTCAGGCAGTGGTTGGAAATGTTTGTGTGTGTGATTAATGACTGCATAGTGATTGTAGCTAAGATGGACAAAGATAGTGTAAGTACAGGACAATAGTCAGGTGCTATGTATAGTCCTGATTCTGAAGTATGAGATAGTGATGTGTCTGGACAAATTACGAAAATTGATGTGTTATGAGTGAAGTAGAAAGACTTTGAATGCCTGATGCGCTGATGGTGGGTAAGTTTATCTGGGGCATGTGTGAAGTTGCACTGCTGATGAATGTCATGCTTTCCTGTGGTAGCCATATCACAAAGGACTGTTCCAGTTAGCTGAAGTGAGAAAATGTACACAGGACAAAGGTGAGCAGCAGGTAAGGATGTACGACACTTGTGTTCAGTCGTTGATTCACTAGCGAAGGTGATGAGTTCTGTGTTGGTGTTGATGTTGATGGTGACCAAGGTGCCATTATTCCTAGAAGGAATAGGGTATAATTGATAGACTGTGAGCAGATTATCTGTTATGAATGGTACATGAACTGTTGCTGATGATGATGTTAAAGTCGCTTCTAAGTATGGATAATGTAGCATGAGATTCCTGTCCTGAAACAAAGGCTTTAAACCAAATTTATGTATGTCTTGACTGATTATTTGGCGTAGATAGGGAACTGGAAGTAATTTAATGGTGATATTGCCATTACCAGCATTAGCAGTACCTTTATTCAAAGCTTGATAATGAGCCCTGGTATTGTCTAACTGAAGTATTTTTATGTCAATATGTTCCATGACTACTGAGAAGTGTTGAAAAAGTGCCATGTTTCCATCCATTGCATTTATTTTGTCCACACTCTCTTGAGTTATCCTTTCTGTCTTTCTGAGATTTTCCACAATCGTCATTACTGCCGTGTTTTGATTGTCAACTAGCTTCTGTTGATATGTTAGTACCTGAATAATCTTATTAAAGTTGTTGTGTATTTCTTGAAGATCTTTTTCCATAGCCAATCCAAAAATAATCCCTAGAATTGCACAACCTAGGTCGAACAAACCGGTCCTCTCACGTGTATGTGTGATGGTCATGTCCCTAAGTGTCTCAGTTCCACGAGATGGGATATCTTGGATCATGATGAGCATGGTGGCTTTTGCTTGTTCTAATTTCCAATTTGCTAACTTTATTAATTCAGTCACTTCCTTTGTTATTATCTTTTGAAGCAGAACTTCATATCATTGCTTCCAGTGTCCTCAGTGGTTTAGCAATGTTCTCCAACAATACCGGTCATTCGTACAATCTTCAGTACTCATGATATCTTTTACAATTGCAGTCGAGGCTGTTGGGGCCGTAAGGCATCCTTGTCTTGCCATATGTTGAGGGTCTAAGTGAGCTGATTTTGCTATATAAATGAGAATCCATGGTATACGTTCCCTCATCGTTACGTACTGAAAAAAATCTATTAATTACCTAATGCAGAGATGCTGAAGTTGATGATAGTGATGCTGTGTATTGTCAACTGGCTCTTGGAGAACAATAGCTCTGCTTATTGTTTCATTTATAGGAGTTTAAATTAATACCTAAATCAAGTAAATGTTGCATTGTGGCATCTGTAGCAACATTTGCGTCTATTTTTGTTTGTTTGTTATGTGATTTTAATTCATTTCTGTATGTATCAATTTCTTCTAGTTTTTTTTTCATCGTTTGTGTTCAGTTTTTTTGGTGGTGTCCGAGGTTACATAATTGCTGGCTAAATTCCTCGAGACCATTTTTAAATGATCAACAAGAATTTGCTCTTCTTCGCCACTCGACAGTGACTTAATTATTACCTTATTGCCTGTTTTCTTAACTACTCTATATGGGCCTTCAAATTTCGGTGATAGCATTGGTCTACATGACTTTTGCTGACTAGCAATTCATACCAGATTAAGGTAATTTCTGACGTACTGATTCAGAAAATCACAACCATTTTCAGCTAGAACGCCAAATTTCTCCACAAAATGCTGAATGTTGTCATTGAAATGGTCTCATGGTAATATAATGCAGAGGTAGATGTATACAAAATGCCATACTATGCTGTGACCCCAATATTTCGGTTGCTATCGAGTACATAGGTATTTACGTGTTTGTCAGTCCAAGAAGCTGGAATCGGAAGCGCCTCCGGCTGATACATGGTGGGCCACCACACCCATGTATCAATTGATAAATGTGTGAATATTTATAATTTTGTTCTGTTTCAGATTCAGACTAAGGAGACCATAACAAATGGATATCAAGTGAAAAATGTCTTGGACATCTGAGCAAACTGAGCAAAAAACTTTGTGTCACTACAGTAGATATTTAGAGACAAAATCGTACAAAACGGTCCAAGCAAAATACTGCAGGAAGTTTAACTTCAACAACGATCCACAGGAGAGCCAATTCTTTCGGTGGGTGAACAAGTTTAAAGCCAAGGGAACAGTAAACAACCTTAACAAGAGTGTCAGACCTCCTAATGGCGCGAAGGTGACTACGGGAACTCCAGAAAATGTCAATGCCATGAGAGATTCGGTTGGAAGGAGCCCAAAGAAGTCCACTTGGCGCAGCCAAGAGCTGGGAATTTCCCGTTTCACTTTGGGAAGAATCTTGCTCAAGGACCTTTAGCTTTACCCATACAGAATCCAGATCAAACATCATCTCACAGCAGCTGACATGCGCAAACGTGTTGTGATGTGCCAGTGGTTTGACCAGAAGATTAGAGAGGACCCTGACTTTCTCGACAATGTTTGGTTTAGTAACGAGGCCCACGTTCTGCATTCCGGCCATGTCAACAGGAGGAACAACGTGTTTTGGGGCACAGTCCCCAGATGAAGTGCTTCACAGCCTGGGTGGCCATATCGAAGCACGGCATAATCGGGCCATTCTGGTTTGAGGACGACAACAATGCAGTCATGGTCATGAAAGAATGCTACACTGTGGTGCTTAACAAGTTCTGGCAAAGACAGGACGGTCAGACAAGCCTGGATGTTATACTACTCGCCATCGTTATGGAAAGCCATACACAATCACATCGACAGATGCGAGTCATGTGCAAGACACAAAGGCTACATGTTAACACCAGCACCTATAGGGAAATATCCTGTACCTAACCAACTGTGGGACTTTGTCGCGGTTGATTTACTTAAGTTACCCTTATCTTACAGTAATAGTCAGGGAGAAAGATTGAAGGTCAAGGAGCTGAGAATCAGAAATGGCAGATGAATAAAGGACCAAATTAGGGGAGGAGTTGGAATCGGTGAATTGGAATTAAATGGATCTGGACAGCCTGTGGAATGCATATGGGAAATGCTTAGTTAGAAATGCTAAAGCACTGTGTGGTGTGGCAAGAGTAACAACAAAGATGAAAGGTACGGCATGGTGGGAAGCATCAGTTAATTGTGCAATAAACAAGTCTATAGGAGACACACCCTATTTCATTGTCTACGGGACAGACAAAAAATTACCGTAAGAGAATCTGGAAAGTGAAAATTTACCTGTCTACAGTTATGACGATTATCCTAGACTCTGCGCGAATTCCAGAAGATATACAAAATGGTTAAGAAACAATTATCGATGTTCAAGGAAAAAATGACAGTCATTTAACAAAATGGCAAAAGAATCAACTATCAGCATAGAAGAAACTGTCTATGGCATCATTCACACTAGAGACAATAAACTATGACCGAAATGTGAAAGCCCACACAGTAATTAAGAAAACAGTCAACAAGCTAGTAATTAAGTCACTGTCAAGTGGCGAAGAAAAGCAAGTTCCTATTGATCATTTAAAAAGGATCGCAAGGAATTTACCCAGTAATTACGTAACCTCAGACAACAAGTGATGAAAATAAACTAGAAAAAAAATATAAGCATACAGAAATAAATTAAGATCGCATAACAAACAAACAAAAATAGATCCAGCTGTTGCTACAAGTGCCACAATACAGCATGATCTAGATATCGATTTAAACTCCTATAAGCGAAACAACGAGCAAAGTTATTGTTCTCCTAGAGCCAGTTTATAATGCGCATCATCATTATCATCGACTTCAGCATGACTGGATTAATAGATTAATAGATTTTTTTTTTCGGTAAGTAACGATGAGGGGACTTACATCATGGATTCTCATTTATATAGCAAGAGGATCAGCTCACTTACCTCCTCAGCATATATTAAGACAAGGATAATTCATAACTCCAATGGCCTCGACAGCAATTGTGAAAGATATGAGTACTGAAATAAATTTGAATATCTTATATGAATATTGCTGGAGAACATTGCTAGGCCACTACGGACAGTGGAAGCTATGACACGAAGTTCTGCTTCAGAAGCTCATAACACAAAGGAAGTGACTGACTTCATGAAGTTAGCAAAATGAAAATTAGAACAAGCGAAACTACCATGTTCATCGTGCTCTAAGATATCCCATCTCGTGAAACTGAGACACTTAGGGACATGAACATCACACACGCACGTGAGAGGTGCAGTTTCTTCGACCTGAGTGGTGCAATTCTAGGGAATATTTTTGGACTGGCTACAGCAAAAGCTCTTCAAGAAATAAACAACAAATGTAATAAGATTATTCAGGTATTAACAAATCAACAGAAGCTAGTTGACAATCAAAACAGGCAATGATGACATTTGTGAAAAATCTCAGAAAGACAGAAAGGATAACTCAACAGTGTGTGGACAGAATAAATGCAATGGAAGGAAACATGACACTTTTTCAACACTTCCCAGTAATCATGGAACATATTGACATAATAATACTTCAGTTAGACAACACCAGGGCTCGATATCAAGCTTTGATGAAAGGTATTGCAAATGCTGGTAATGGCAAGATCACCATTAACTTACTTCCAGTTCACGATCTACATCAAATAATCAGTCAAGGCATACATAAACATGGTTTGAAGCCTTTGTTTCAGGACAGGAATCTCATGCTATATTATCTATACTTAGAAGCGACTTTAACACCAACGTCAGTAATAGTTCATGTACCATTCCTAATAGATAATCTGTTCACAGTCTATCATTTATATCATTTTCCCTCTAAGAATAATGACACCTTGATCATCATCAATATCAGCACCAACACGGAACTCATCATGGTCTCCAAGAGACAGAAAACTGTCACTTTCGCTAGTGAATCAACAGTTGAACGAAAGTGCCGTACATCCTTACCTGCCGCTCACCTTTGTCCTGCGTACATTTTTACGTTTCAGACAACTAGAACAGTCCCTTGTGAAATGGCTGTCATAAGAAATCATGACATTCATCAGCACAGGAGAGTCATACGTGCTCCAGATATACTTACCCACCATCAACGCATTCGGCATTCATAGTTTTTTCTACTTCACTCATAACACATTAGTTTTCGTAATTTGTCCAGATACACCACCATCTCATATTTCAGCATCAGGACTATACATAGCACCTTTCTATTTTGCTGTACTTGTAGTGCCACACATTTGATATTCATGTATGTGTTTAGTAGTACTGTGGTTTTTAAGTTAGATAGGGTGTAACCTGAGTATTAGTCTATAAGTTCCTACCCTAAATAGTAATTCATATGTTAATGATTAGTGTAAGGTTAACTATTTTTACATGTATGTATCTCTGTATCTATGCAGTGGGTGATGTAATTGTGGATGTTGAGCTATGGGAATTCCCCATCTGGCCGAGTAATGAAAGACATATGCGAGCAGCTTATCCCCTCCCTTTATGCGTCGTTGCCGGGCGCCGAGTTTAAACCTTAAACAGAGTAATGATGAATATACAATTCTTTCCGTAACCTAGTTGTGAAATGTTTGCTAATGAAGCTGTTAGAACACAAGTATGTAAGATTAGCAGTCCAAAAGGCCTAAATAATGTCATTTGTGAGGATTTAAAGTTCCGTTTATCTTGGCCGTCACTAGATGGCATGAGTTGCTCTCAGATTCAAATTGAGATAGTGATAGAATCAGTATCTAAATTAAGTAAGGAATGAATCCCAAATTTTCCCCAATTCAATCAAGAGTCCTGGCGTCGTGAGTACACTGCTGGGTGGGTTGTGAAGAGAATTGAAACCCACCATATTTCAAGGATACCACCTCATTTGACTTGAGCAGTGGGGTCGCTAGCTGCCCAACGGAGTCACTCGAGCCCCAGTCATTGTATCTAATGGACGTTCGTTTAGGTGAGTCGTCCACATTTCTTCTTCCTCCCCCTCTTTTTCTTTGTTTAATCCTTACTTATTATGGACTATATGAAGTAATATTGTTGAGAGTTTAACGTAGTCACTCGAGCCCCAGTCATCGTATCTAATGGACGTTCGTTTAGTTCCCCAGACACCGGCGACGTCCGTGTGAGCACGACGTTATTCCCATAGTATTGCCCGTAGACTTTTACATACACGTACACTACCCACGAGTTACTTTACAAACCGAAAGAAGTTGATATGTTATTATTGATCCTATCAAGTGAACTTTTTTTTGTAGATAAGGAATAGAAATATAAAAGTGATATGATCTGTAACAGAAAGGAAAAATTCAAATTCATTAACTGTTCTCTTACTTTAGAATTAATTTATTAGAAAAAAATAATCAGGAGCGTGGAAGGGAACTTACTGATTGTGAGCAATAATGTGATATTTGAGTTGTACCTCGAGGCTAAACAAGCCCGAGTGATTGGGTGTTCTTGGTGATTATATTTCTTTTTTTTTTAATTATTCCTCGAGGCTAGACAAGCCCGAGAGATTATGTATTTCTAGTGACTATATAACATGGTTGATGATGAACTGTAAATAATACTGACTTGGTGTGGGAATCGGGAAAATTACATGAGGAGAATATTATATGGGTGAAAGATGAACACAAATAATCATTCTTATTGGTTCGAGTCTATGCCAGCCCGAACAGACGATTCATACCCGTAAAATTGTCCCTGTCTTGAGGCCATTGTTGAGCCCAAGAGTAACGGCCAAAAAGAAAGTAAAGTACAACAACTCCATACATCGTGTGTATCAAATTGTTTAGTCTGGTAATAATGTTAGAGGAATGATCACCCAAAAACCTTGGTAACATTTACAATCTTCTCTCATACTAAAATGGGTCATGTAATTGGAAAAAAAAAAGAAATGTTCTTTTGTGGAAATTAACAGAATTATTAGAGTAAAGTATATATCATTTTCTTTTCTTTATTAGGATACCTAATCAAGGGAATTATGTCCTCAAGTCAAATTCACTCCCCTTCCAATTCAAGATTCCTTTGCTGAGGGAACGACAACCACCTGTGGTACCCACTAAATCTAAGCTCGGTCAAAAACTACAAACGCTACCATAATATTTCATAAATATTTACTATAAATTGTTATACTAAGTCGAGTACCACTTGTATATCCATGGATGAGTTGATCAGTACCCACAACAGGTAAGAATATAAATATCACTATCATTACACTGGTGTATACCGGTGGGACAACATTCTTAGCTTTACACTGGTGTCAGCCAGTGGGATAAAAATTCTTACATTACATACTTACGCCATCTTTGTCCACCTTAGCTACAAACAATCACTATGCCATCCTTAATCACACACACAAATACTTTCAACCACTGCCTGAGATGGATTTAAACATAGCACAGATATTAAACTGACTTTACCTAAGTCTGAAACTATGCAATTAATTATGAAGCCCTGGGAAGAATTGAGTATAAGTACATTCAGTCCCTATTATCTGAATAGCCTAGCTCCAGTTGTCTTCATAATCTTCTCCATTATATTTAGTATATTACTGTTGGCTATGCACAGAATGTAGGCAAGTATCACAAACTTGGAATCAGTATTTATGGGAGAAAGAGAAAACATTCAGGTGAGACTCCCTGAGTGAAATGTGTATACAATGTAAATATTGTAAATTATATATATATATATATATATATATATATATATATATATATATATGAAAAAAAAGAAAAATGAAGAAAATGAAGGAAAATTTTAGCGTAACCTACATGTAACCATTCCTTATGAAATATTAATCTCATATCTAGATAGATAGATAGATAGATATAGATAGATAGACAGATAGATAGATAACAGGTACATTACATATAACTGATTCTTACTATAGTCTTTGCATGGTACTGCCATTATATTACCACTATAAATGCATATATACATTATCACCACAATGCAATGTTGTATGTTCAGTTTTTACTACCATGTATTTACTCCATACAGTGTGTTATGGTTCTACAATATTGTTGTATCTATACAATATTATGGTGAATACCATGTATAGGTTATAAGAGAATATGTAATTTGTTACTACATGCTGTTGTAGGAACACCAGCTTGGTGTGACTGAGTGATGATAAGACACTAAAATATCATAACACACTACATCATAGCTAGTGACATAATTATATACTGTTAATAAGTAGTACAGAGGTTTGAAGAAAGTCGTCCCTAAGCTTGAGAGATCTGGAGGAAACAGCAATGCACATTCTAGCTAGGAAATTTCGCATACAGCACAGTACGACAGTGGATGGGAAGCTTCCATAGTCATGGAAAGTTCATTGACATGTGTCCTCATCCATGATGCAACCATATACAAGGAAAAATGGAGAGACAGGGCACAAGGGTTAGGAGAGTGAAGAGGCACAGTTGGAAAGGCAGGAGGAGAGTGCATGGAGTTAGGAAGCATAAACTGTTCTCATCTCAGTACTGCTCTTGTGAAGATACTTTGTCTGGAGAAAAAAACTGCAATCAAACCCCAGACTCATCTTTATCTTTCTCCTGCCATCCATGACAAGAACAACTTGACCATTCTCTCCTCTTAATCCGCCGACTCCCGTTGGCGTAGATATACGTCTGAACATTTTGTCACTGTGATTCCCATTGACATATATAAACGCACTGCAATTTCAAGGTCTGTCATTTGAACATTTTTCAACTTTCATGAATGATTTTTGGTACGTATACAAGGGACTCCTTCCTCTACATGATGCCAGGCAGGGACAATGCCTTACCCCACATGACCTCCGCCCCCCAGCACACCATTGTCTCAGCAAGTCACCTGTTACCAGAGACCTGGCCAGTAGAGACATATTGTGCCACGGTACGAAATTCAAGGTCAGAGTGATTCCCCAATCGATGACAATGTGGAGGACAAAGTTTACACAGCTTTAGAGGAAGAAACAGTTAGAAATGATGATCAGGTAATGTTGCCAAAAAAGGTGAGGTATATTGATGTGTTTGGTGAGTGAACCAATGCTTATATTGCCTATATTACCGTGTGAAAGCCAATATACTCTTGTACTACATAAAATTTGTATCAAATAAATAAATAAATACTAATGAGTGGTTTGGAATAGTTACCCCTCCCACAGAACATGTTTTCTCTGGAGCCAAGCCCCAAAGAAAACACAGCCAGGTGAGGGTTTTGTCACCTGTAATGGCATTTTAAAGCTCAGGTGAGCGATTTCTCTATGAATTTTCGATGTTTCTCATAAAAAGCAGAGGTTTTAGCCCCCCCCAAAAAATAGATTAAATATCTGCCGAGATTGGGGGAAGTCATTGGTTAAAATGCTCTGCAACGGATACAATACTACCACTCTGCGGCCAGGTTGTGTTAGGAAGAATTCTGCCACAGTATTTGTTGTGTGTCGTAAAAGGTGACTAAAAGGGGCAGGGTTTTCTGGTACCGAAAGAGATGCATTAGAAACGGAGTCTTTCTGGAATGATGTTGATGAGTGTCTGCAGTGTTTTGGAGAGAATGTGAATGTGGTAATGATGGGAGATCCGAATGCTAAAGTGAGAAATGTAGCAGTTTAAGATGTAGTTATGATGTATGGCATGCCTGGAAGAAATGACAATGGGGAACGAATTATAGGGATATGTGTTGAGCGAAAGTTGGTGATTGGAAATACCTTGTTTAAGAAGAAAGATAATTATAAGTATACATGGGTGAGACAGGAGGATGGAAAGGTTGTTGATAGAGCATTGATGGACTATGTGGTTGTGTCCAGGAATGTAATAGATTGTTGGATGTGAGAGTTTTGAGAGAGGAGGATGAAGGTATGTCTGACCACTTATCTGGTGGAGGAAAAGTTGAGAAGAGGTAAGAGATGGGTGAGAGCTAGGAAAGTTAGGTGTGGCAGGGAATTTTTGAAAGTGAGTGAGTTGGATAAAAGAGAGAAAATGATAGAGTATCAGGAGAAGTTGAAAGATGAGTGGAATGAGGTAGAAAATGGCGGTGCAGATGAGGAATAGCAGTTGTCTAAGTGCTGTGGTGAGGCATACGGAAGAGGTGTGTGGTGTGAGATAAGTTGGTGGTGGTTTAAGAAAGGGAAGTGAATGGTGGTGCAAGGAAGTATGTATGGCTGTGGCTGGGAAAAGACATGAAGTTGAAGTGTGACTGCAGAGGAAGGATGAGGTGTCATATGAGAGGTATAAGGAAAAGAGGAATAAGGTAAGAGGGACTGTGTGTGATGATAAAGTGGCAGCAGATGAGAGGTGGGGTAGGCGGTTGACTGAGAATTTTTAACAGAAAAAAAATTCTTTGGTAGGAGGTTAAAAGGGTGTGAAAGGGAGAACTAGTAAAAGCAGAGGATGGAAAGATGTTAAATGAGGTGGATGCAGTAAGGAAGAGATCGGCAGAGCATTTTGAAAGATTGTTAAATGTAGAGGAAGAAAGAGAGGCTGAGACTGTGGCAGATGGAAGGGTGCAAGGAATAAATGTGTTGGGAGAGTTGAATGATTCTTTGATCACATTGGAGGAAGTGCAGGAGGCAGTAAAGGAGATGAAAGCAGGGAAAGCTGCAGGTATGGATGGGTGTGCTGTGGAATGCCTGAAAGGTGGTGGAGTGACTATTGTTGAGTGGTTAGTAAGACTGTCGAATGTGTATATTATGAGAGGTCTGGTGCCAACTGATTGGGCAAGTGCTTGTCCGGTTCCACTGCATAAAGGTAAGCGTGATAAGTATGAATGTACTAGCTTTAGGGGTATAATCTGTTGAGTGTTGTAGGTAAGGTGTATGGTAGAGTGTTAATTAACCCATCCCAGCTGGCACATATTCCCGCAAAGCCTTCCCACAGCCAGGCATTCCTGAGAAAATTGTGAAAATCGTCTGTTTTTAAACCTTCATATCTCACTTAATACTTAACCAAAAATAAGAACATAGTGTCATAATACTCACTAGTCCTTCAACTTCAAGTTGATTGCATCAGATGGTCTCCGAAGTGCATGTAGGAAGGATGAGTGAGGAAAGAAGGCAATTTTTGTTCTTTTTTTTGCTGGTGTCCGTATGTGTGGCAGAGGTTCGGTGACACAACAAAGGCTTAGACTAGCCCTCCACATTAATAACACTTCGATAACACTTCCACAAGACCAAGATCCACCACAAACACTATTTACATTACAAATTTTCCATAATCAGCCATACTTGCTGCTGGGAGGCCAGTAACCATGGCAACGACCCTGATGTAGGCTGACTGCCCGCCTAACCACCAACTGCCTTACAGACAGACAGACAAACACACTCTCTCTCTCTCTCTCTCTCTCTCTCTCTCTCTCACACACACACACACACACACATATGTATGTTTGACTTGCATTGTCGCTCGAATCTGGCTCCGCTGTGTGACTAGATGCTAGGTATTACAACCACTACAAATACTTGTTGTTACTTCTGCTACTACTACTACAACTACCACTACTACAACTACTACAACTACCACAACTACCACTACAACTACTACTACTACTAGTATCGCTACTACTACAAATACTACCACTACTGCTACAACTACTGCTACTACATAAAACCAAAAAAAAAAATATTGTGAACAAAAGAGATATTCACGTACTGTCCATAATCGAAAATACTGTTAAGAAGTGGGATTTGCTAGTTAGGTAGTCCGGACGTTTCTCGATGTTCCTGGTATTTTACCGTTACGAGTCAGAGTTGCCAGTTGGCTTGCTATTGTAAGCATAGTTATTTCATAAGTTATGCATTAATGTTTGTGCTCTTTTTCTTTATTGTGCGTTATTTATGTGATTGCTTGTTAAATTATGTAATTTAATTTATGTTTGTATTCTAAAATAATTAACAGTGTTATGTAATGTAAGAAAACTCTGACGTTTTGGTACCTTTGAATTGGCAACTGTTGTTCTCGTAGAATGTAGAAGTTTCTATGGTAATGCAAGCTTATACAAGGATAGGGAAGAGACTAGCGGCCATATTACAAGTCAGACCCGATCACCTTCGGGAGGGAAGGTTATGGTGTGGTTGTATTACTAGTCATCGTTTTCCCGATGAATTGTTGGAACCTTCGTGTGCGTATCGTCGGGAGGCCCCCCCCACCCGAAGGTGACTTCCCGATGTTAAAAAGTAGTGTTATTTTTATCTGTTATGTAAGCAAGACGAAGTTGTTGCAATCACATTTATTAGAAAAAATAATGATTAACCAATGGATCAACAAATAACCATCGGGAAGAAGTATTTATTATATTTGAAGAATATGTGGATACCCATGAAAATGTACGACCATAACAACAACTCCTCCACCCGAATGGCGTACATATTTGAATAAGACAACCTTCTAAGCATAATTTGAAGGCATATTGTAACATCTACTGTTTACCTGCATCATTTTTATATGGCAATACTTCATCTGACAGTGCACTTTCAATATTAATACCATCGTGAAGCTACATCATGGGTAGCCAAGTACAGCTTCCTGCTCTCGATTTTTTGCCCTAGCATGCAACCAAATATTACTATTACTAGCCAAGTACGAAATCTAAGCAGAGCAGGACCACTTAAAGAATTAACTGTGAGGCTAGAAAATACGCTTGTCTCCAAGAATGAGCTCTCCAACATCTATTTAATTATTGTAGTGGGCACTTACTCTAGTATCAACCAGAGGGGCCAAAATTTGTCACAGAAGGAAAAATACTACTACTTTAAATGCTGAATAGGTGTAGGAAGTTTTTTTTCTCATGAATGTAATGGGTGTCTGTGATGCTAATATGAAATTTACAGTTTAGCAGTGAATTGGGCAGGCAGTGCACATGATTCAAGGATTTTTTTTTCCAAAAAGCAGACTAACTACCATATTGGAGATAGGTAATTACAGAGGGTTTCTTGTAGGTGACAGGTAGCTATGCTTGCCTTTCTATTAACTTCATTTTTGGCTCCTGCTACTGATACGGAAAACGTTACAATGCCTCCCATGCTCGAACAAGAAACTTACTAAGAGCGTACTTTGGGGATCTCAGGAAGAAGGTTTGCTGTACTATGGAAGCCAGTCCGTACCAAATGAGGAATCGCACAATATATGTATTAGTTTGCTGTATTATCGAAGCCAGTCCGTACCAAATTAGCAATCGCACAGTATATATATTTTAGCCTGTGCGGTTCTGCATGATAAAGCTATAATGAACTGCCTTCTTGTTGATGAGCCACAGAAATTTGGTGCATTGGCTCTTGAGGATCCGAAATCAGTACAGAAAATAACCAGGCAGGTCAGCAACGTAGGGCAGATATTGCTGACCGTTTCTTTTGGAAGATACTGTATGTTGAAACATGGTAATCTCACGTCAGTATGACTGATCATTGAAAGCCGTTTTGCACATGTGTCAGTTTGACTGCTCAATGCAAACTGCTTTGCACATGGCACTTGAAAATATTGATAATTTCTTTACTCTAAATCCATGTTTGAGAGTAGTGGTCAAAAAGCTTTAAGTCCACATGCACAAATTCCCATGTAAATGTGTTTCCTCCACTGGTAGACAAAATTTTGAACTACCAACAGTTCTTCTATTGAAAGTGTAGCTACATACAGTAATTAAGCCTAGCAGGTTTGTGACAAAACCTGTACTGATGACCTGGACTTGTCATATTGTTTCCTGTCACAAACACACACACACATTTATATACATGTATATGTATATATATATTTATATATATATATATATATATTTATATATATAATATATATATATATATATATATATATATATATATATATATATAAATATATATATATATATATATATATATATACAGTATACATAGGCCTAGGCCAGTCCTGCAGCGAACACTCAAACGGCTAATGATGATTATATATATATATATATATATATATATATATATATATATATATAGGCCTAGGCCTATACATAATGTGTATGACTGTAATCATACTGATAATCAAAAAACATCATTTTTCAACATTTGGCCACTAGCCATAGGTTACCTCAATCGACACCCAATTCTGACAGTTTCATAGGAAGAAAAAGATTGAATGCAAAAATAACTAGGATCTTTATTTAAAGAAAAAAATATATAACAATGCTGATACATGCATGTATAACCTAATATACATTATAAACCATTACTATAATTTTCAACATGTAAAAAAGGAAAATGACAGTTGAACCATGACACAAGAGTATTCAAAAGCTAAGTAAAAAAACTTACATTAAAATACTTTTATAGAAAAAAAAAAAAATCCTATCCACACACACCTATTAAACAAAGAATCAGTGAGGAGGAAATAAAATGCTTAGCTATGTTGTGTGTATACTGTTAGGAAAATAATGCTCATACATGCACTCATAAACTACAATGCAGACTTTCTGTAAATCAGTTATATAGAAACAGACTGTGAAAATTGATAATGGCAACTGATCCCTGTGATGACAATTCCCATGCACAACCATACATTATTGGAACATATTCATTCACTGCATGGGTAGGTCCTGCAGGGGCAACTGTTTGTCCAGATTATGGACTTAACAATAAATCCCTCCCTATCCCCTAAAACAAGGATGGTGAACTGCTGTAGAAGAGCAACTTCAGCCTACAGTCCACCAGGTCCACATTCAGATGAGCCTGGGGTTGCGACTACCCCTACAGTTACAACTATCATGGCACTTGATTCCTGAGACAAGTTATTTGGGAAATGAGAGCTATTCTTCAATGGAATCATGCACAGCTGAACTATCAAAATATACTAGTAAAAAAATAATATTTAGCCCAATAAAACTCAGTTCTTTTTAATCTGCAGTAAACCTAGTTTTCATATAATGAAATATACTCGTGTACTCTTCAGATAGATATGAACTTCTTTTTGAAAAGAAACCATATATCACACACACAAAAAAAGGCCTTAAAAGGGAAATGAAAATAATTACTCACATGAATTACTCATGGGATTATGTGCTGCAGTAGCACTTTCTAAAAATGAATGCAATTTATGGAATGATTCAAGCATATGTTCTCAACCTGTGTCCAGCAATTCCTTTTGTTTTTCTAATATCGACATTTTCTGTTGATGTTTTAACATCTTTGCCTCGTGTTCTTTCTTTTTGCCCCTCATGAGCCTCCTTCACTAAGGCAGTCATTAATTCATGGTGCTGCTCCTGCCTTTGGTTACAGGAAGCATATTCTTCAGCCAGCCTCCTTGACCCACTGGACTCTTGGGCACTTGTCCGTGGAGCAGTGGAAGTGAACAAAGGTGGGGAAGATGTAGTTGGGGGACCAGTAAAAGTGCTATTAGAGGAAATACAGAGTTGAATGGGAAGTATCTGTTAGAGCAGCTGTGCGAATACTGTGAAGAGAATATAAAACGCGGGTTGTAATGGTGCTGTATGAGTGTTCGGGGAGAGGACTCATTGGAGGTACACTACAAGTGAAGTGGAAGGTATGTTAGAGTGTAGGTTCAAAGAAGTGCATAAAAGGGAAGCAAAGAGGGAAGGCTGTCAGAAATTAGAACTAGAAATAGGAGTATTCATGGTGTTGTATGCGAGCTGGGCCTGGGGGAGATGAGTGAAAGGAGGTACAAATGACTTAACAGGAAACTTTTCAGAAAACAACAATGCCAAACATTTAGGAATATATATATATATATATATATATATATATATATATATATATATATATATATATTGAAGATGCCGAAGTGGTTGCCGCTGGAGGCCAATCTGTCATTCACTAGCTATGGATTTCCAGGAATAAGGTGCTTCACTCAAGTTGACTTTAGCATAGCCCCATGTTTCCATAGGTATCTTTTGTTCCAAAAAATAGTAGCAAGTCAATGACAAAAAACGGACCATGAAATTCCTGTTGCCTACTTTATCAATGGCCGTATTACAGTAGTTACATGGCAAAAAATAGGAATATAACTATAAAACAAAGAATGAAAATGCACATGACTATATACAATACTAGTTAAAAACAACCATTAATTTATAACCACAGTGTGAATACACTATTAAGAAGTGTAATAGTATTCTGGAAGTGCATACATATAAAATGACTTTACTATAATAAAGTATTAACTTGTACCAATACCCAATCACAACTGAAAATCTGAGAATTACTGGTTGTGACATTAGACATGGGTTCCCCTGCGACGTCCACTGAGTGAATGACCAATATATCTACACTGTCAACCATCATGAGCTCATGAGTCATCAGTGATGCAGCTGAAGCCACTTCCTTACTGGGCTGTGTTGGCTCTGGAGGAGGGCCACCACCCATAGGTGTGAGTTTCTTCTAGAAGTCCTTTTCTTGTTTAACTCTGGAAAGAGAGTGTTGCAACTGATGATTATGCCAAATTATGAACCAGACTAATCATACAATACAGAATAAATGGTAAAGGTCCAGTTTATTGCAGCTATCATTTTTACCAACTACGGTACCTTCCCCCCCCTTAATTTGGAGCCGATTTATAATGGACCGAGGACCGTAGGAAATAAGTGTATAATTTCCAATTTTCCAACAGTCTTAAAACACGCCCCCCACTAGTGGGAAGGACTATGAAGATAGGGAAAAATGTGGGGTTAAAGATGACAGTATGGCATAACCCTAACCTAAGCAACATAATCTTTCCTAACCTAATCTAACCTAACCTAGCCCAACCTATTTGCACTGGTAATGACACAGAAAAAGTATATAATGTAAGAAACCCAAAACACACATAAGAATTGATGTAACAATTAGTGGCAAGAAACTGGACTTCTACAGAATACCGTAAACTTTGTCAAACAAATGGATTGAAAACTGTATGATTGGATGTGTCCCATCACACAAATCTGGGTCACATATAAACATTAAAATTGATTACAAAGAAGGTGTCTTGCAAAAGATATCAAGTTTTGTGAAGCAACAACATTTATGAAAAATGATTTAAATCTGGATAATTTTTCCAATTTCAGCTACACAACCATTGACAATCCTTCGAAAATTTAACTGTCACTTATTAATTTTGCCATAAATATAAAGACGTGTTGGGGTACTCACTGACCTTGCTCTAATGCAATAATCATGGTGTAGCCTGAGCAAAAAATCCTGGTAGGCGTAGGCTACTCAAACGTTACAATCACACTTCCAACAAATACTAAAGTTACTTCTGTAATATGATGATAGGAACGATAACTACCTGAAAAACACTTCCTAACAGCAAGAGCTTATTATCATGCAGATAAACTAAAGAAGCCCTTACTTTTTGACGTGCTTAAAGCTCCATCAGGATATCTTGGGTTCTGGTCGAGATTGAGGCATTAAACGCTAATGTCACGTCTTCCCATGCCTTCTTCTTCTTCTCCAGGGCAGCAGCTCCTGTCGACCTGCCCTAGACTATTTCTTCTTTTCCTTTATCAATTTCAATAGCTATTCTTTCAGCAGCTGACAGCGGAACTGCTTTATCACCTCCCATCTTGGCGTTGCTATGGTGACCCACATTGCCAACTGTACACATGATGCCGTCGCTGTTATAACAACGTTCTGCTATATAAAAACACATTATTGGGATTAATAATGAAGTTTATAGGCCTGTTCAAAAGTATACATCAATATGAAGGCAAATAACACTCCTTCCAATCGTTTTTATTCACTTTATTCACTATTAGCTTGCATAGGTTGGTACACCACAAGGGATCGTCGGGAGAGCGCGTGTTTTGATGTGCGTCGGGATGACTTGTAATACCACTTTCACTATCCCGATCAACTATCACGATAACGATCGCCTTCGGGTCCGATGACGATCGGGTCTGACTTGTAATACGGCCGTAGGTCAGGTTCAGTCGGTTTTCAGTTCAGTTTGAGCATTGGTGCAGTGTCAGTGTTGCGAGTTCAATCGGTTTTTCAGTTCAATTTGTGTGTAGTGAAGTGTCAGTGCAGTGAAGTTTGTATATCATTGATACTTGTGAAAACGGTGAAGTGTTAAGCATTAACCTATGGAGAACGACCATGCTTCCGTAGGTACCGGGCGTCAAGCGACGATTTGGCTGAAATTTCGAGTCTTACAGAACTAAATGAAACACTCATCATGGTCTTGGACATGTTCGCGCGAATCCGGCAATATATATATATATATATATATATATATATATATATATATATATATATATATATATATATATATATATTGCCGGATATATATATATATATATATATATATATATATATATATATATATGAATATATATATATATATATATATATATATATATGGCCACATAAAGTCACGTGGTGGTGAGATGAAATGGCCAGAAGATGAACAGCTGGTGGCGCGGGCAACCCAACCACCACCCGTGGTGATTGAGGTAGGTCATTGTCCGGGAAAAACAGCCTATATTTACCATGGTCTTTGCAAGGATCACATGATTACTGTATCATCAACTCTCTCTCAAACTACGATAAACTACCTTTACCTTACTCACTGCCAACAAAGTATACGTAATTATATAATTTAAGCCTACCCGTAACCCCCCCCCTCTCTCTCTCTCTCTCTCTCTCTCCGATAGAGGGAGAGAATGGAGAATAAGTGAGAGAAGAGGGACCGTTTATGCCTTATCACCTCACTCAAGGGACGCTTCTTTGCCATTCCCGTATTCATTCTCTCTCTCTCTCTCTCTCTCTCTCTCTCTCTCTCAGAAAAATGCCCTTTATCTCTCTGTCTCTGTCTCTGTCTGTCTGTCTGTCTGTCTGTCTCTCCGAAAGAGGAAGGAGAGAATGGAGAATAAGAGAGAGAAGAGAGAGACCGTTTATGCCATCTCCTTACTCAAGGGACGCTCCTTTGCCATTCCCGTATTCATTCTCTCTCTCTCTCTCTCTCTCTCTCTCTCTCTCTCTCTCTCTCGTGTGTGTGTGTGTGTGTGTGTAGATCCCCCAGCGCCTGGTGCTGGGTTTGCGGGGTCACGGGAGGAAAACTAATATGTGCTCCATGGTGTCCGCGCACGCGCGCGTATTCTTAGCGTATATGGGGCAGTGCATGGGTGGTATCGAGAGTTGCCACCTGCCCCTATTTCCCATGCAAATTTCAGCCACCTACTCCTCATGGCGCGGTTTCGATACTCCTTTGAAAATCGCGCTCACTTGAGGCCTATCGCTTTCGACTCTTATAAGTCCTAAATGAGGCCTATCGCTCTCAACGGGTTAAGTTTAATATTATTGCAATTAGTGACGATTATCTTTTGCAGTTATGAAAACAGTGAACTGTTGTTGGCAACAGTGAAGTTTAATTGCAGTTAGTAAAGTCTGTGGGAATAGTGAAGTTGAAATGCATTCAGTGTAATTATATAGGAAGTAAAGACAATGAACTTGAGAAGCCAGTGTTTATTTACAACTCCTCATCTGATCTTGTGTACTGTACACCTAAAGGCTGACCATAGGAAGAACAACTCACTGGGCAACGTCCTTCCTATACTGTACTACTGCTGCTGGAGCCTGTGCCAGTGTGGGTGGGGACGTAACACTGGTGTCAGGAGTGTGGATTATTAACCCTTCTTTAGTCAGGTGGGGAGTTTTGGCACCCCAAATTTTTTAAAAGATCATATTTCCTAGCCGGTAATTTGAATATTTCTCTCCGTTCCAGTACTCTCGTGATTCAGTGAGGGGAGGGAGCACGTGGATTGGTTTAGTCCTGCCTCTGATGTAATGAAAGAGAGGGGCACTTCCCTCCTCCCCTGGGGTGTCCAGTCACCCCATCAAACTAACTATTTAGATCATATTGTGATATAGATTTGTTTTTATCTTATTTTGGCATATTGTTTATCATTATACTGATTTTTAAAAATCACAAAATGTATTTCCCTGTGCATGTTTACCTGACAAATGAGATATGAGTTCATTTGTTATTTTTTACTGATCTTATAATTTATTGTATTTTATTATTATATATTAATAAACACAACCTACAAGGCAATCAATCTTTTCATTAGTGATTGCAGAGATATGCTGAAGTGGCAGTATGAATATATTTTACATGTTAGTAACACTACACGTATTTTTGTATTGAGGTGTTTTAACACCCGTCCAGACCAAGCACGTTTGAATACCCCACAGGATTAACGAAGGGTTATGGGCTGCAGTGAGTCTAACCTTTGACATGGAGGCAGAAGGTGTGCAGACAAGATCTCGAGCTGGGCAGGGGGAGGAGGTGTCCCTGGCTGCTATTGTGCAGCTACTGCAATCTTCAAAGAAAGAACTCCAAGAACAATTATAGGCCCAAAGTACAATTACAGGCACAAAAGAAAGAACTTAAAAAACAATTACAAGCACAAAATGTACAACTGCAGGCACAGAATGAGGGACAGAAAGAACACAATGGACAATTACAGGCACAGAATGAAGAATAGAAAGAATGATATGAACAGCTTCAGGAGGCATTACAGGAGCAACACAGGGAATTACAATTGAGGATGCTAGGGCAGCTAGATCTTTTCATGGGGTAAACGAAGGAAGATCTGCAGCAGTTGAAGGAGGGAGTATACACTGAGCTACAGCAGCAGAAGTGTGAGGTAAGCAAGAATGTGATGGAGTTCAGACAGCATCTAGACGACCAGGTGAAGCATGTAGACAACCAGCTGAAGATCAGTGAGGGAATAGTGACAAAGTGAAGACAGGATGTAGACAATCAACTAAAGATTGGTGAGAGAATAGTTATGGAGTGCAGACAGCATGTAGATAACTGACTGAAGCATGTAGTTGACCATGTGAAGACAATTAGTGAGAAAATTGAGGCTGTAGAATATTGCACCATTGAGGCTTAGGGTAATGTACAGGGAGCATATGAAAAGAATGGACAGCTTATGGTGAATCTTGACGGATCCCAAGCATCTAAAGGTAGCATTACAGGGTTGAATAATCAGAATGTAGAAGACATTAGTCCTGGACTTCATTAGGATGCCCCAGTTATTAGGCCCCAAACCAGTGAAGTGCATGGCTATAATGGGGTCCAATTAAAAAGAAACCTCAGGAACTTGATGGTAGAGCATTTTGGGAAGCTTACCATGCACAGTTTGACTTACTTTTGGATCAGAATGTTTGAGATGATAGGCAGAGGGCAGTGCAGCTTGCTACTAGCCTTAAAGGTGCCGCAATGGAAATTCTGGGCCAGAAGTCAGTGATGGACAGGAACAATTATCAGTCCCTAGTAAAAGTGCTGGAGCACAGCTATAGGACCATGTACCAGACTGGGGTGTACAAAGGAAGATTTTGGAGCCATGTACAGGCTTGAGAATCCCTACAGCAGCTTGCTCATGGCCTGGAGAGTATGGCATGCAAGGCATACCCTGGAGCAGCACCTAACCTGTTGGCTGTTCTTCTGTGGGACCACTTCACCGATGCTCTTGACAGTGCAGAGTTAAAAGTGCATGTGAAGCAGGCACAACCAAGAAGCATGCAAGAAGCACTGGCCAGGGCTCTAGAGTTTGAGTCCTACGTCAGGTCCAGTATGTCCACTTTTCAGACAGGTTGTACTGCACGATTCAAGGCAAGAAAGGGGCAGGTATATGAAATGGAAAAATTTGTATGAAGTTACTGGTACTGTGAAAAGCCAGAGCACAGAAAAGTGGATTGCAGCAAGTGGAAGAGAGAACAGGAGAAGATCAAAGGAGGTTGCTGGTTCTGCAGGAAGCTGGGACACAAGAAGGAATTACAAATGGAACAAAGAGCAAGGATGGAGCAGTGCAAGGACACCCACAGTTGCAACAAACGGGTGTTGGACATGTGGTAAGGTGGGACACTTTAGCTATGAGTGTCCAAATGAGAAGGATGAGGGTAAATTATTGACAGCTAGTGACGAGAGGCAGTAACCAGCCAGCTTTTCCCAAGAAGCCCCACCACTGAGGAAATGCAGGAGAACCTTGATGAATAGTATGCGAGAATACAGAAGAACAGATGGCAAGGAGTGTAGTAGGAATGGGAACCTTGGGAAGAAAAGCCGCCATATGGTTGTGACAGGGCCAGCCTCAGATAAAGAAGACCTGAAGAGGATGCAGATGGAGGATGCAGATTGACAATCAATCCTAGAGTGGCTGCAGCAGAGTACAATGTGACTATCTTGGGAAGAGGTTTTCAGGTTAAGCCCTGTGACCAAGAGCTATTGGAGTCAGTGGGACCTCCTTCATTTGAACAACAGACTACTG
Source organism: Coenobita brevimanus (assembly GCF_032717465.1). Classification (NCBI taxonomy): domain Eukaryota; kingdom Metazoa; phylum Arthropoda; class Malacostraca; order Decapoda; family Coenobitidae; genus Coenobita; species Coenobita brevimanus. The sequence goes on from NC_137041.1 coordinate 12,645,808, forward strand.
GAGCGTCAGTGGGAGACACCCGATGGCCTCAGCAAGGATTAGCAACTGTTGGTTCTGAAGGAAATGAGGTCTAAGATCTTGGATGTATAGTTGTATATATGAAACACGTATTTTATGTAGGTATAAATGGTAACACTCGTTGGTAGTAAATAAATGTTATAATAAATGAATGAATATATACAGTGTAGAATATTTATTGTTGGTGATTATTTAGTGTTTGAGTTATGCAGATAACTGAAGTAAGTATGTGTATTTAAGCTGTACCTATACAACACGTTTTATATGTTTGTGCAGAAGCTTATTGTCTATCACTGTGTATTGTATAAATGAAGTAACTATGTAACTCACTAATTTTTACCGTGGAGGAAATGGTGTGAGTGGTGTTGCACGTGGTGATTATGTAACGACAAACGATTGCATTATGTTACACTTATTACAATTATGTAACTACAAACGATATGTAACAATTATGTAACGACAAACGATTGCATTATGTTACACTTATTACAATTATGTAACTACAAACGATATGTAACAATTATGTAACGACAAACGATTGCATTATGTTACACTTATTACAATTATGTAACTACAAACAGTATGTACCATTTATGTAACAGTTACATTAACAAGATGTAACTTTTATGTAACTTTAAGTACAATTATGTAACTACAAACAATATGTACCATTATGTAACAGTTGCATTAACAAGATGTAACTTTATGTAACTTTAACTACAATTATAAGGCCAAGACAATTATAACAGTTGCATTAACAAAATGTAACTACAATTATAAGGCCAACACGATTATGCATTAACATAATATTTTGTAACCATTCACAAAATGTTACAATTATGTAGTAACACAATGTTAGTACAATATTATGTCATACAATTATAGCACAATTCTGTATTACCAGTATCATCATACAAGTTAGGTGAAATATTAGACATTACTAAAGTGATAACTCTATGTAATGTATAACCTAGCAGTATTACCATTGCACAATTATATGCGTACGTCTGTTGTACATGCACGTCTTACAAAGTGTTATACAACAACCATTGCATTTATTCAAATATGTATACAACTTGTTTAAAATGTAATATTACTGAATAATCACTATTTACTATATTATATGTATACAATATTCATACAATTATGTTACTTTTACAATATTATGTATTTCACTTAATTAACTTATAAGTTCATTATAATGTATATATAATATGTATTAATATGTTATGACTATTAAATGTCGATGGTACGCCATTTTTGCGCGGCCGAGCAGTGTGATAGGACTCCATATTATAATTGCAAATCATAATAAATAGATAGATAGACAGCCCTCTGCGAGCCTGGGAAAAGGAAATGAGGTTTGCAAGTTACACTGAGGAAAGCTGACGACAGCGGCCAGTAAGGAGATGATGCAGTTAGCTGTCAGCAGTCCTCTCGTGAACAAAGACCTAGTCCATCCACGAGGAACACACGTGACGCCCCTGCTACACCACAATTTAGGAAAGAGAGCTCAGACGGAGGTTAGCTATAGAACAGAGAGGTCGAGAAGGGGACAAGCGATACTCGAGGCAGGTCGAAGGGGAGAAGAGCTTAGCAACTCGAGAGACAGAGAGAGAGAGAGGGAGCGAGACTCTATATTCCGCTTTGTGTGAGAGACTTGTTAATATTTCCAAGACAAATAAAAATAGTCCCATACTATTCTTTACCTCTCCTGTCACTACATGACAAATGGGAAGTTACTACAAGATATAAAAGCCGCTCGACCACAAGTCTAAAATATATATATAACTCAACTACAACTCAACCACAAAAGAACCACAAAGTATTTTATGACACAACGTCATTTATGACATTTAGTTCATTTATGACAGATGTGTCCCATAACCACACTAGTGGGCACCTGGGAGTTAAGAAAACTTTAAGCTGGCTGTGACAGAGTTTCTACTGGATTGGCAAGCATCAGGATGTTGAAGAGGGGTGCTGGGCCTGTGATATAAGTTGTGCCAAGAAAGGACCCAAGAAACGTGGTTGCGTCCCTCTTCAGCTGTACCAAGTGGGTGCACCGATGGAAAGAGTTGCAGTGGACATTGCTGGACCTTTGCCACTCACTGAGAGGAATCCAGTAGCTATATATGTGTGCCATGGATTACTTCACAAAGTCGCCAGAAGCCTATGCTATCCCTGATTAAGAGGATGCGACTGTTGCTCAGGTGTTGATTAAACAGTTTTCTGTCATTTTGGGATACCACAAGAGCTACATTCAGACCAGGGTAGATATTTTGAGTCTGCTGTGTTCTGTGAGTCCTGCAAATTATTGGGGATCAAAAAGACCAGGACGACCCAGTTAAGGCCACAATCAGATGGGGTGGTGGAGAAATTCAACTGGGCCCTAGGACAAGAACTGGCCAAGTACTGCATAGATGAACAAACAGAATGGAACCAGAAATTACCTGCATTGCTGATGGTATATCGGTCTGCATCCCATGAGTCCACTGGTTACACCCCTGCAAAACTCATTTTGGGCTACAAGTTATGCTTACCAGTTGATTTGTTAATGGGAAGACCACCTGGTGAAGAGCTGCCTACAGACACCTCTAGCTACGTGGAGCACCGGTATCTTCAGGAAAGGCTGGCTAAGGTATCATCAAGTGCGAGGAGTCCTCAGTTTTTTAGGAGAGGTCATGAAGTGCAAGTATGATGCCAAGGCAAGTGAGGTGAGCTTCAAGGATGGTGACCAAGTTTGGTTATACAATCCTCAGTGAAAGAAGGGACAGTCACCGAAGCTGCAGAGCTCGTGGGACAGGCCTTACACTATGCTGGACCGCCTATCAGACGTAACATATCGGATTTGGGGAGGCAGGAAGTCTCGCCCAAAGGTGGTACATGTGAATCGTCTGTCGCAGTACCATCGGCCAGGACAGTATTGCTGGGATGTCTCCGAGGCATCGTGCTCTCCTGCAGCCAAGGATGTTGAGGAGGACCAAGGAGCTGAAGTGCAAGAGGATGGTGACAGTTTCCCAAGAGAAGAAGCGAATCAAGAAGGGGACCAAGACCTTCCAGGAGGAGTGGACTGTGTGGAGGAGCATGGATGTTGTTGGAAGTGGCATAGAATATCTGATAAGTTGAAGGATTATTTTGTGTATAGTTAGTTAGAGGTTTCATTAGGATTAAGATTTGTGTTTGTACATATTGTGTAGTTTTGTAGGGACGACAAAGAGCTAGGGAGGGGGTAGTGTTAAGAAGCGGGATTTGCTAGTTAGGAAGTCTGGATGTTTCTCGATGTTTCTGGTATTTTGCCGTTATGAGTCGGAGTTGCCAGTTAGCCTGCTATTGTGAGTGTAGTTATTTTGTAAGTTATGCATTATTTTTTGTGCTCTTTTTCTCTATAATGTTATATTTATGTGATTGCTTGTTAAATTATGTAATTTAAGTTTGTATGCTAAAATTATTTACAGTGTTATGTACTGTAAGAAAACTCTAACATGTTTTGGATATCTTTGAGTTGACAACTCTTATTCTCGTAGAATGTAGAAGTTTCTAGGATAATGCAAGCTTATATAAGGATGGGGAAGAGACTAGTTCAGGTTCAGTCGGTTTTCAGTTCAGTTTGAGTGTCGGTGCAGTGTCAGTGTAGCAAGTGCAGTCAGTTTTTCAGTTCAGTTTGAATGTAGTGCAGTGTCAATGCAGTGAAGTTTGTATGTACTTGTGAAAATAGTGAAGTGTTGTAAAGCTATCTATCTATCTATTGCCAGACGCCTTAATCCATCAGGGGTGGCCACAAACAAATTGCCTCCATGTTGCCCTGTCCCCCGCCATTTCATTGCCCTGCTCACAGTTCACCCCCCCCCTCTCATATACCTCCTCTCCATTTCATCCCTCCATCTCATCCTTGGCTTCCCCCTCCCTCTTCCCCCCTCCACCTCACATACACTCTCCTCATCAGTCTTTCACTCTCCATCTCTCCACATGGGCAAACCACCTTAATGTGTTTCTCCTAACACTTCCTATCACATCCACATCCACACTGCAATGCTCCTTCACTTCCTCATTTGTCAGTCTGTCTCGCCATGTGACTCCACATGCTCCTCTCAAATAACTCATTTCCAGTGCTCTCACTCTTGACTTCTGTCCCTCCAACAAGGACTAAGCTTCACATCCAACATTAGAGCTGGTTCACAATACTGTCATGTAGCAGCTTTTTCACTTCCATGCTCACTTCCCTGTTTCTTATCACTGCTTTCAAGGAACCAGCAACCTTTCTTCCCTGTTGTACCCTATTAAGCACTTTACCCTATAAACTTCCATCTGTACTCATCACACTACCCAAGTACTTGAACGCACTCACATTTTCCATTTCCTCCTCATCCAACCTCACTGTATATTCACTGACTTCACTTTTTTCAAAGAGCATCACTTGACTCTTCCCTACATTCACCTTTAGATTCCGTTTCTTACGAGTACACACTCTCCCAAAATCATCCACCAAGTCTTGCAGCTCCCCTTCATCTTCACTTAACAACACAGTATCATCTGAAAAGTGGTACTGGTAGTTTTCCAACACTGCCCTCTCTCACTAGGGCCGCTTCAACATCCACTGCCCTACCTTGTATCTCTTTTATAACCCGATCCATTTATAGATTAAACAACCATGGAGACATGACACATCCTTGTTTCATCCAACCTTCAGATAGAAAAATTCACTCAGTTCACTATCAACATGCACTGCAGCCTTAGCACTCTTATACATACTCTTCACGGCCTTAAACAACTTCCCATCTACTCCATACATTCATAATACTTTCCACAATCCTTGTCTATCCACTCTGTAGGTAGGTGCGGTGCCCATCATCCAGCCACTTAGTGTTGTGATATCCTGTTTTGGGGGTAGCTCTACATTGAGTGGCAAGCCAATTGATTTCCTGTGAACCAGGATAGCATTTACAATGCTCGGTGGTAACCTTATAACCAACAAGTGTTCCCTACGTGACAACAAGTGGGTTGGTGCAGGGTTAGTGCCCCTCCCCAGAAAACAACTAACTAATAATATGAACAAGTTGTCAAGCATTAAGTGGAATATTATTGCAATTCGTGATGATTATCTTCGGTACTTGTGAAAACAGTGAATTATTGTTGGCAAACAGTGACGTGTAATTGCAGTTAGTAAAGTCTGTATAGCTATAGTGCTTGTGAGAATAGTGAAGTTGGAAAGCATTCAGTGTAATTATTTGGGAAGTAAAGACAGTGAACTTGTGAAGCCAGTGTTTACCTACAACGCCTTAGCTGATCTTGTGTACTGTACACCTAAAGGCAGACCATAGGAAGAATAACTCACTGGGCAATGTCCTTCCTAAACTGTACTACTGCTGTTGGACCTTGTGGCAGTGTGGGGTGGGGACGTAACAATACTGTATTTTCAACTGTAACACATTTTTTTTTCCTGTGATTTAGACTTTTTCGTCATAATAAATATTTACATGTGAATACATTCAATTAAAATTAAGGGACTGATTTCATCACAAAAAAAATTTCTGCTTCCATTATTCACATAAATAGACAGAGCGGTGGCATGAGGCACTGTGTTTCCTCCTCCCTCCTCCCTCCCTCCTTCCCTCTCCATTCCACTATATTTTCCACTATAATATATTTTTTTTTCCTGTGATTTGTACTTTTTGATCATAACTAACATACACATGCAAAAACTTTCAATAAATTATAAGGCACCAATTTCATCATGAAACAAACTTTCTGCTTCCATTATTCACGCAAATAGACAGAGGGGTGGCATGAGGCTCGACGCACCTCATTTCCTCCTCCCTACCTCCTCCACATCCTCCCTTTTTGCAGTCCCTACCTTTTCTTCCATCTCCTCATCCATGCCAATATCCCCCTCTTCAGGATCGTCAATACCCTCTGAACCATTCCCACCATATAGCCAATGAATGTGCAGAGGGAAACAATGGGCACACAGTGGAGGAGTCATGTCCTCCACCCTCCACACATGATGTATAAATATCGACACTAATTATGACGATCGTTTTTCTGAGAGGAAGAATCACTTTCTCCATTCACAATTGGAAATAATGTCACCTCGAGTTCTCTCCCAATTGAACTGTCACTAAAGCCTTTTCGTTTGTGGCCTTTGGACTTCATTGGTGTTGAAGTTGGCAGCTGTGGGCGCTCAGCCAAGGATCCGGACACAGGGATAACTTTTTGTGTAGGTCTATCCATGGCGGAGGTATGCAGGTAACTGGAGCATGACTCAGACGCATGCAGGAGGATTGCCAGTAGCTGTGTGTGGTGGGAATAACCCATGGAATATTCAAACAATGCTGCAAAACACTAGATCATGTGTACATGTCAGCCGGACGGTCCTGGGAGAACATGTATACATGACACCCGGAAAGGATGGGTTAAGAGAGTTAGTGAGTGTACAGATGGATGGAAGGGATGGGTTAGGAGAGTTAGAGAGTGTACAGATGGAGTGATTAGTGATGAGCAATGTGGCATTAGCAAAGAGAGGGGATGCATGGATCAGGTGATTGCTGTGAGGCAGGTGTGTGGATAGTATTTAGCAAAAGACAAGACTGTGTTTTGGGCAATCATGGATTTAGAGAAAGGATATAATAGAACTGATAGGGAGGCTTTGAAATTGTATGGATTTGATGGTAGTTGCTTAAAGGAATGATAAGTTTTCATGTAATAGCAGGGTGTGTTAAGAGTGGGAAATACTGTGAGTGATTGGTTTCCTGTGAGAGTGGGGCTGTGGCAGGGATGTGTGATGTCACTTTGGTTGTTTAATATTTATATGACTGATGTTGTAAGGGAGGTGAATGCGAAAGTGTAGGTGGGGTTTTGACTCTGGTGAATGCTGATGGTAAAGAGTGGAATCTGAATTAGCTGCTGTTTGCAGATGATACTGCGCTAGTGGCTGGTTCAGAGGAGAGACTGAGACAGTTGGTATAGGAATTTTGAAAGATGTGTGAAAGGAGGTAATTGAGAGTAAATCAGAATACGAGTTAAATGATTAAGTGTACGAGGTTGGTAGATGGTTGGAGGATGAACACAGTTTTGAATGGTGTACGAGGTTGGTAGATGGTAGGAGGATGAATATAGTTTTGAATGGTGAGTTGCTTGAAGGGGTAGAGTGTTTTAAGTATCTAGGTCACATGATGCTGTGAATGGAAAAATAGATGTAGAAGTGAAGTTTAGAATGAATGAAGTAGGAAAGATGCTGGGAGGAATGAAAAAAGTGTTTAGATGTCGTCCACTTAGAGTGGATGTAAAGAGAAGGCTGTATAAGGGTGTATTGGTATCGACTGCATTATATGGGGCTGAAACATTGAATATGGGTGTAGCAGAGAGGACAAGTTTGAATGTAATAGAGATGAGGTTTCTGAGGAGTGTGTGTGGAGTGACGCATATAGATTGAATGAGAAATGATGAAGTTCAAAGGAGAAATGGAGTTATGCGGGAGATGGCTGATTGAGTTGAGCAGAGAGTGTTGCGATAGTTTGGGCATATGAAGAGAATGGATTATGAATGACTGGTGAAAGAGATGACTGGATTGGTAGTAAGAGGTGTAAGGCTGAGAGGAAGACCACAAATAGGATGGATGGACAGTGTGAAGAGAGTGTTGGATGTGAGAGGGATGTCTGTTGAGCAAAGAAGAGTGGCTGCGTGTGATAGGAATGACTGGAGAGAAATTGTGAATGAATAAGTGATGACAGCCCTGAGGGGATATTCTTCTGCATTTGGTCCGATCAGCTGATCAGGTCAGGTGGGGGTAAGGGGATGGGTCCATTATGATGTGGCAGGGGTAAACCGGTTCTGCTCTCTGGCTCTGCTGCAAATGTTGCTGATTGCACTGCACAGTTGACCCTCCTGTGGTGTGGTGCGGAGAGGATCTGCCCCTTCTCCCCTTGGGGCTAAGATTCTAATAAATGTATGTGTTTGGTTGAGTGAAGTGGGAGTTTGTCGTCCTGTCTCGGTTATCTCCCTTTCTTTGGGGGAAACAGCCTAGGTGTGTATATATATCTTTTGTGTATGTATAATTAGATACAACGTATTATGCAATCACCATTGTCATGTTCCATTAACAGTATTCAGTTCACACTCACACCTCATTATTTATCCGTGCATATTATACATTTGTTTAATAATAAATAGTCATTTAATCAGCACAATACATGAATCAGTGTCTGGCCAGTACCCATACAGCTGCCCTCATACTGTCAAAAAGCAAACATGACAGTCGGTGGGGCGTCTGTGACGGTGGCAAGAATTACTTCCAAACAACCTACAGATCGTTTACTGGAGCGGGAAGGATATATTTGATGTGTTCTGATGCTCTTCCCTGTGGTGGCCGTGGCTCCCCATCACAGCCTGGTTAGGGACTATCAGCCGCAAGTGTACATTTTAGGTTGCCAGTCGGACTAGTAAATGGCAAAAATTACTTGCGAGGGAAAATTTTCACTAGTCCGCCATACAGTAAATCTCTATAGCTTTAAGTGTAACAAGATTTACGAAAAAATATAAAACACTGAAAAAAAAAAAAAAAAAACTGAAGCAAAGAATTAAAAGAACAGGTGAATGAATATTGATAGTAGTAAAGACAGTGATGGAACAGTTCAATAAAAACATAGGTTTCAGATGCCCAGTGAGATGCGAGTATATGAGATAAAAATTCACTGTTTCCATGCTGATAAGAAATGGTGTACGCTCTTAGCCTCCATGCATGAGAGCTAAGCGCCACACAGGACTGAATAATGCCCATGTACAGAAAACTGGGCTGGTTATAGAAAGCATGTTAGTTCAACACAACCTGTGAGAAGCTAGTATCAAACGACAGTTTAAATGATGTTTACACAACCGATCGCATCAAAATAAAACACAAAATTTAACCCGTACAATTCCGCCGTCAGCAAGGTGCCGATGGTACAAAACGTCTCAAGTAATCCCAGCCCCGTGATGGTGCCAACAGCAAAATTCGAGTGCTGTAGCTGCGTCTCTAACTGCTTCAATCTAGCTAATTTTTTGCTAAGGAGTAGCTTAATGTATTGGCAACATTGTGCACAAGCACTTGTAGCACTTAGTTTGGTTCTGCATGGCTGGGTTACATCAGTGTGCCACTGTCCGTCGCAGTGTCAGGATGTTATGGAAGTCACATCATTTTTCCGCCTCATTGGGCTGGAGGAGGCAATTGAAACTGTCACATGGACCCTCTGTCCCTACATTTAGTGATTCTATAGAAGAGGAAGACCTGGATGACTCTTCTGGGGAGGAATATGAGTCAGTGGAGAAGGATATTGAGAATGGGGATTCCCCCATTCCCCTCCTCCATTCTCTCTCGTCTCGCCCAGCTAGGTGGGAAAGCGTAACTCACGGCTTGGGAAACTGGGCTAGAAACGCGATGGACGGCCATCCTGCACTTATTTCTCCGATAAGGAGTACTTTTTATTGATTTTCCTTGATTGATATGCAGTTTTGGATTGTTTCATGCAATAAATTTTTTTCCAGTTTTTGGTCCGGCATTGGGTGGGTATAAAATTGCAAAAATGCCTGGGATGATACGGGTTAAAAGATGATGATAGAATATGCTGCGTACTGGTGAACGCAACGGAAGAAGTGTGTAAAAGATCGTGGTGAGCAGATATGAAGAGAAACTGAACTTCTGCTCTACGAAAACGAATTATGATTCATTGTTACTGGTAATTCAGAAAATAAAAGTTAACTGCAAGTAGGATGTGTCATCGCCACATCACACAATTGTTGTGTAATAACTGTTGTAATGATGGATATTACTGGTAATTAATGGAATCAAGAGAAGTGAAAAAAAAAATATGTAAGTGGTTACATCTGCAGAAACTACCCGGGTAAGTTTATGTTTCCAAACCTCTCCGTAAAAAAAAAAAAAAAAAAAAAAAGAGAGAGACTTTTGCAGGCACGCAGCCTATAGTTTTTTAATTTTTGCACACACACACACACACACACACACACAATTATATATATATGTATACATATACATTTATATATATATATATATATATATATATATATATATATATATATATATATATATATATATTGTTACAGAACAGAGAAAGATAATGTACACTTTGTGAGAATACTAAAAGTCACTACTGTCCCGTAAAGTTCCAGGTTCAAAACAAAAGAGTTAGGTAAAATTACGAGTTAAAGTTTAATGCTCAAACTAACAACAAAACATTCAGGACTCATAAGGATAATGTAATGGCAAAAAACAGGTTAAATATATGGTTAACTGCAATAGCCTCTATTAACACGAAATTAGCAAGAGTAAATTTATCTAAGTCAGCCCTGATAAAATGAAAATACATTGGGTAATATCTCAGTTAATGCAAGATAAATCATTACAGATACAAACTATTATTAAAAATGACTGACAAAAAGAACCTTTACATAAATCACAAAAAAAAACTCACTAGGCCCAAGAATTAACCTTATGCTACACAGCACAAGAAAAAATGCAACAACAGTTATACTCAAATTACAGAGCTGCTAGATGGTTGGAGACTTCCTGAGCACTCACATCAATAACTGTACAGGGGAGGACAGAGATGTGAACAAAATGAGGAGCAGATCTAAGTGGCAATGATGCAGAGACTGAGCTCATTATATAGGGGCCAGCAGAGCTTGATACAACTTGTAAGTAGGACGCGCAAATGAAGCCATGGGGACAAAGAGTTGACAATCCCGCTCTGAACAACAGAAAGGACGACTTACTCTACTATAACGGTAGAAGGGGGGGACTAAGGCAGAACACGCTCGTGATCAAACAGGCAGCACACTGTACGTTAGAATTACACAAAGGATGATGAAATCATAGGCTATGTAACACCTCCCCACAAAGAAAAAGAAATTTACAAAGGAAATTTCTTATTACTCTAAAACAATATGTCTAAAGTCTAAATAAGCAATCTGCAATAACATTTTCTTTCCCCTTGACATGCTGTATGTCTAATGAATACTCCTGAAGAAGTAGACTTCATCTTGTCAATCTCTGATTTTTATCTTTAAACTTACTAAGGAATTTCAGTGGCTTATGATCGGTATAAATGACTGTGGGGTCAAAACCAGAACACAAATAAAATGAAAAATGCTGTAAACCCAAAATCAAGGCCAAAAGCTCTTTCTCAATAGTGGAGTAGTTCTTTTGAGGTGGAGTGAACTTCTTACTGTAATAAGATACAGGGTGTTCAATACCCTGATCATCTTCTTGCAGCAAAACAGCCCCAGCTCCTGTATCACTTGCATCAACAGCCATCTTAAAAGGCTTAGCAAAATTTGGAGTAGCGAGCACTGGCTGACTTAATAGGATAGCTTTAAGTTTGTTGAAAGAGGATTCACAGTTATCGGTCCAGACAAATTTAACTCCCTTTTTCAGTAGTTCTGTAAGTGGTGATACAAGAATTGAAAAGTTAAGAACAAATCTCCTGTAATAACCTACCATTCTCAAAAATGTTTGTAGCTCTTTCCTACTTTTAGGTCTGGGAAGATCACTTATAACCTGTACCTTAGCTCCTGGCGGTGCAACATGTCCATCACCAATTACGTACCCAAGGTACTGAACTTTAGCTTGACCAAACTCACACTTTGATAAATTAGCTACAAGATTAGCCTGAACTAAATGCTCAAGAAATTTACTGACATGGCATAGGTGATCTTTCCAGTTGTCACTGAAGATTAATACATCATCAATATAAACAACACACCCTGCCAAACCCTCTGTTACAACATTCATGAGCTTCTGAAATGTGGCTGGTGCATTCTTCATACCATATGGCATTACCGAACATGCAAAAGTCTTTCCTAGTGTTACAAAACATGAGATCTCCCTAGCACGTTCAGTCATAGGCACTTGCCAGTATCCCTTTAACAAATCAAACTTACTTATGTACCTAGCCTTTCCGATCTTGTCTATGCAATCTTCCACACGAGGGAGAGGGTGTCTGTTTTAGTTATCTGATTAACACGTCTGTAGTCAATGCAAAGTCGCTGTGACCCACCTGGCTTAGGGACTAGAGTGACAGGAGAACTCCACTCGCTCTGACAGGGCTCAATCATCTTGTGGTCCAACAGGTAGCCAAGCTCCTTCTGGATGAGAGGAACTTTCACTAGGTTCAAACGGTAAGGAGGCAATTTAATTGGCTTTGCGTCTCCAACATCGACATCATGCATCAACACAGTGGTTCTTCCTGGAGTGGCACGGAACACTTGCGGGTACTCCTGCAGTAATGCCGAAAACTCTTGCCTTTCCTTGGGAGGTAGATGAGAAAGCTTAGTCTGGAGATCATTCATGATATCAGGATTCTTCCCCAAACTATCACTCAGGCTCATACTACATGGGAGAGCTTCACTTGCAGACTCGGGTGGAACAGCTACAGTGCAGACGGGATTATTTTCGTCCCGCCTGTGATATAACTTTAGCATGTTGATGTGACATAGTTGCTTGCTCTTTCTACGATCTGGTGTGGCGATGACATAGTTGACATCACTGAGTTTGTTCTCCACGAAATAAGGACCACTAAACTTGGCTTGAAGAGGTTGCCCATGCACCGGTAGCAGAATCAAAACCTGATCTGGCTGAAAGTGGCGTAACCTGGACTTCTTATCATACCAAGTCTTCATCTTCCCCTGAGCACCTCCTAAATTCTCTCTCGCCAGCTGTAAAGCAGTGGACAGCCGTTCTTTGAACTTCATCACATACTCCAGCAGGTTGACGTCATCTTCCTCCGACAGCCAGCATTCCTTGAGTAGCTTAAGGAGTCCTCTTACTTCATGGCCAAACAGTAGTTCTAAAGGTGAGAAGCCCAGTGATTCACTTGGAGATTCTCTTGCGGCAAACACAACGAATGGAAGACCTTTATCCCAGTCTTTCTGATGTTCCAAACAGTATTTCTTGAGCATCGATTTGAGTGTTTGATGATATCTCTCCAACGCTCCTTGGGTCTGGGGATGGTAAGCTGAAGACGTGATCTGGGTGATGCCCAACTCTTTCAGAGACTGCTTGAAAACATTCAACATGAAATTACTTCCCCGGTCTGACTGTACCTCCTTGGGCAGACCAAACTTTGTGAAGAACCCTAGCATTTCCTTAACCACGTTCTTTGCTGAGATATTTCTAAGTGGAATGGCTTCAGGATAACGAGTAGCCATATCAATCAGGGTCAACACATAAGAAAATCCTGAAGAAGTCTTAGGAAGAGGGCCCACAATATCCACCAACACACGGGTGAAAGGCGCCTCAAAAGGAGGAATGGGAACTAGAGGTGCAACCTTTTCGGTCTGATTACACTTCCCCACAACTTGACAGGTGTGACAAGACTTACAATACCAGGAAACATCCCTGAAGATACCTGGCCAGTAGAAGTGTTTCAAAATGCGTGCCACAGTCTTCCTCACTCCAAGGTGTCCTGCCAAACTGGAATCTTGAGCCACTCTAATGATATCCTGCCTACAAACACGAGGGATGACAACTTGATGTACAACCTCCCATTCACAGTTAGCTGATGCTGTTGGGGGTCTTCACTTCCTCATAAGCACTCCTGACTTTATATAATAACAAGTAGAAGTACCGGCTGACTCTTCCTCACTGCAAGCAGAGTTAGCTAGACCTTTCAACTCAGGGTCAGCAACCTGCAACTCAACCAACTCTTAATGAGACAAATTATCAACACTACGGGGTACTGCCTCATCTGGTGAGTGGTCCAAATTAGCAAGAAAAGTGTCAGCTAGGATAACAACATCATCATCATTATCCTCTAAATCACCAGTAACTTTAGACATAGCCCTAGTGACAGCACATGCAGGGAACACATCGGGGACATCGCAATCCCGGGTCGCAGCCACTGGCTCACTAGACAACTGAGGAGCTGGACACACTTGACTTCCACCAATATCATTTCCAAGTAAGAAAATTACACCTGACATTGGGAGTGTCTCAACCAACCCAACCATAACGGAACCATTAACAAAACCAGACTCTAAATTCACTCTGCACAGAGGGACAGAGAAGTAATTATT